>NC_041393.1:139167313-139237427 GCF_002162155.2 Triticum dicoccoides | reverse complement strand
GGCCGCGGACCCCGTGCCCCGCGCCTCGGTCCCGCCTCCGCCTCTCCAGCCTCCGGCGCGGCCCCGCGCCGCCACGCCGCCGGGTCGTTCCGCCCCGGCCGCCCCCGTCCAACTCCGGCCGGCCGCCGAGCGCCGCCGTGCCTCCCTCGTTGCCCCTCCGACTCGCCCAAGCCGGATCCGGCGAGATCCGGTCCAGATCCGCCTCCGCCGCGCCTCCCCGACCTCTCCCGCAGCTCCGGCCACCTCCTCCCCGAACTCCGGCGAAGTTCCGGCGAGATCCGGCCCTGCCTCGTAATCCGTGCTGCCTCAGGTTTTCCCCCTCTGAAATTCCACTGAGTCCCCGATTCTACAGTAATTTTCATGCCATGTTCATCGCATCGTATCTTTGCATCCGTAGCTCCGTTTTGTGCGTGTAATATGTCAAATTGTTCATCTCGACGAGTACATCATTTCATTCCATTGCATCATATTCATTTGAGGTCATCTTGATGCCTGAATCATTGTTGTAAGAGTGCTTCATAATGTTTTCTGCTCTCTGTTATCAGAACGAGCTCTTTTGTCATTTTTGCCATGATTGATGTGTGCATCCTATGAGGTTGATGTCTATAGGTGTTTTGATCTATGCCATGTCTTCTTTACAGAGGTGCTTACCATGTATTTTTGTGATCAATGTGGTGACTAGCACAAGCATGCAAACTAGGCATTGTGATGTTGCTAATTTTAGTCTCTGTTATGCTGTTATTTTGATGCCATGTAAATTTGATGCTACAGAGAGATCCATGCATATTTTGAGATACTTCAGTAAGGATGTTTTGAACATATGGTTATTCTCTATCCATTCATGCCCTTGGTTGAAATTATGGAGTAGTCTAGCATGTCATTTTCGTGCTTTACTTTTGCTTCAAAATGTTTCCTGGCAGATTGTTTACATGTTATTCAAATTTTGCCAAGGATGCTATAGTTGATCCTTATATGCTATGGACTTGTTATTGACTTGCTTTCTTTCACAAACATGTCTTCTGGATGATGCTATGCTTATCTTGTCATGCAATGACTTGTGGTGAGTGAATCGAGCTTGTTAAGTAGTGTACTTGATGTTGCTGTTTTGCTAGGCTGAATCTGTTATTTCGCGATGCTATGTAAACCTGCTTCTACAAATCATTCTATGCATAATCTAGAGATGATCACTAAATATGTTTTGTTCTACATGTGATGCTATATCCATCCATGCCCCTTGTTTCATTTATAGCTTGTTGTAGATTGTTCATATCTTGCTTCAAAGTTGCTTCATAATGTTGCTATCAGCCTGTTAACATTAAGTTCAGTTGTTTCCATGATTGTTGCTAGTGTTCCATGCACCCTATGACCTTGCTCTTTCCATGCTTAGCTTCACAAATATTTCTTCTTACTGTTGGTTGCCTTGCCATGCCATGTATTGCTCTATGGTGAGTTGCACAAGCTCACCAACATGCCTTCATAATTCTGTTCCTGCCATGTATGAATCTGTAATATAACTTGCCATGTTTACGTGGGTGCCATCATATTTTCTGATCCTTTTTGGCTCATGGTCAGTAAGGGACTTTTGTTCTATGCATTTAGTAGTTTCATGCCATGCCTTTGTTTGCCATGATAAGTTCCTGTAACATGTTATTTGATAGCTCTAAACATTGCAACCTGATGTTATTTTCTGCAAAGTCTGAATTGTTATTACTTGCAATCTTACATGTGTGTTTGAGCATGTTCTAGTGATTTCCAGAGATAGCTCAGTGTTCATGTTTTGTTATGCTTTACCTGTACATCATACCCATACCTTTTGTTTTCTTGTTGAGGTCCTGTAGCATGTTGTTTTGATGCTTGCAATATGCCTAGTTGCTGTTTTGGACAGATTGTTGCTATAACTTGTATAGTGTGTGTGTGTGTTGAACCGTTGCTCCGTTTTGAGTGTGCTCTATATGAAACTTGCTTAGAATTGCATGTAGCTTCATATTATCATGTTGAATCCTTGTTTTGAGGTGTTTGCTTGATGTGTGTATGCATTTTGCATCACTGCCATGTTTAACTTGTTTTGCTCATATTTTCTAGGCCGTAGCTCCGAACTAAATGAACTTTATATGTAACTTGACTAGAATCTCGTGTAGATCATCTTGGTGCATCTTAACTTTCTATTTAAAAACTTGAACATAATGTTTATTCAGATCTGTACCAACTTTGAAATTTGCATATGAGGACTTACCGGAATTGTTATATGTTGTTCCCGACCTCATTTAAACTTGCCTTGATGTGTTGCTCTTATTTGCATCATCTCTTGCCATGAGTAGCTTCATGTAGCCTTGTCATGCATCATGATCGGTTGTGCATCATGCCTTGTTCTTGTGTGGTGTGTTTACCTTGTTGTGTGCTTCTTCTCGATAGTTCCTGTTTCGTTGCGATCGTGAGGATTCGTTCGTCTACGCTTGGTTCGGCTTCATCCGTTGATCTTCTTCATGGACTCGTTCTTCTTCCTAGTGGGATTTCAGGCAAGATGACCGCTACCCTGGATCTCATTACTATCATTGCTATGCTAGTTGCTTCATTCTATCGCTATGCTGCGTTACCTATCTTTTGCTCATCAAGCCTCCCATATTTCCATGAACCTCTAACCTTTGACACCTTTCCTATGCAAACCGTTGCTTGGCTATGTTACCGCTTTTGCTCAGCCCCTCTTATAGCGTTGCTAGTTGCAGGTGAAGTTGAAGATTTCTCCATGGTGGACAGGATTTTGGTTGGGATATCACAATATCTCTTATATTATTAATGCATCTATATACTTGGTAACGGGTGGAAGACTCGGCCTTTTGCCTGGTGTTTTGTTCCACTCTTGCCGCCCTAGTTTCCGTCTTACCGGTGTTATGTTCCCGGATTTTGCGTTCCTTACGCGGTCGGGTGATTTATGGGACCCCCTTGACAGTTCGCTTTGAATAAAACTCCTCTAGCAAGGCCCAACCTTGGTTTTACCATTTGCCTCACCACCACCTATCCCTTTCCCTTGGGTCGGCCAACCCGAGGGTCATCTTTATTTTAGCCCCCCCGGGCCAATGCTTGTCTAAGTGTTGGTCCAAACCGAGCGATGTCCGGCGCCCCCTGGGCAACCAGGGTCTATGCCAACCCGACGTCTGGCTCATCCAGTGTGCCCTGAGAACAAGATATGTCCAGCTCCTATCGGGATTTGTCGGCACAGCGGGAGGCTTTGGTGGTCTTGTTTTACCATTATCGAAATGTCTTGTAAACCGGGATTCCGAGTCTGATCGGGTCTTCCTGGGAGAAGGTCTATTCCTTCATTGATCGCGAGAGCTTGTCATGGGCTAAGTTGGGACACCCCTGCAGGGTATAATCTTTTGAAAGCCGTGCCTGCGGTTATAGGCAGATGGGAATTTGTTAATGTACGGTTGTAGATAACTTGACACCTGATCCGAATTAAAATGCATCAACCGCGTGTGTAGCCGTGATGGTCTCTTTTCGGCGGAGTCCGGAAGTGAACACGGTTTCTGGGTTATGTTTGACGTAAGTAGGAGTTCAGGATCACTTCTTGATCATTGCTAGCTTCACGACCGTTCCGCTTGCTCTCTTCTCGCTCTTATTTGCGTATGTTAGCCACCATACATGCTTAGTCGCTGCTGCAGCCTCACCACTTTACCCCTTCCTTTCCCTTTAAGCTTTGCTAGTCTTGATACCCATGGTAATGGGATTGCTGAGTCCTCGTGGCTCACAGATTACTACAACAACAGTTGCGGGTACAGGTTGCGCGATGGTTTTGATGCGAGAGCGATGCTTGCTTGCATTGAGTTCTTCTTCTGCTTCTTCTTCGATCAGGGATAGGTTCCAGGTCGGCAGCCTGGGCTAGCAGGGTGGATGTCGTTTGAGTTTCTGTTTGTGTTTCATCCGTAGTCGGATGATGCTCTTATGTGTTGTAATGTTGTATTCGTGTGGCATTCTATGCCTCTTGTATGTATCCCCAACTATTAGGTAATGTTGATGTAATGATATCCACCTTGCAAAAGTGTTTCAATATGCGGGTCTATCCTTGGTGGGACCTTCGAGTTCCTTTTGGATAGGGTTGCATATTGGGCGTGACAAGTTGGTATCAGAGCCTCGACCGGCCCTAGGAGCCCCCTTGATTGATCGTGTCGTTTGGCCGTTGTTGAGTCTAGAAGAAAACTGTTTTTTGGAGTCTAGTTATATCAGAGAGTAGGAATTCTTTTTACTCCTCATCCCCTTCGTCGCTTTGGTCAGGAATCTTGACGTAGGTGTTTTGAATTACTCCTCTTCCCCTTCAAATTTTTCCTTAGGATCACGCAGTTGGTTTTCCGATCGTTGGTTCTCAGCTCTTTTCATCCGGCGCATTTTCTCGTCAAGTCGACTCGAGCCTCTTCATCTTTGCCAAGTTCAATCCTCAGTTGTTTTCTTTCCCACCCGCCCACCCTTCTTCTTCTCGGAACTGGAGTCCGTAATCGAGTATCCATCCTACTCGTGTGAAGCCTTTGCTTTCTTCAACCGGTGTCTTCTCTTCAAGATAGTCGTCATTTCCCCCTCCAAGTTGCCTTTGTTTTCCCGCCCTCCCACCCTTTTCTTCCTGGAATCTGACTCTCTCTCGACCATCTATTTCATTCGCGCGGAATCTCTTCAGTCTTTCATCAATTGTTTCAACCGGTGAATTCTCGTCTCGTTCGTCATCTTCATCTCTTTTCTTCTCCGATGGACTCAATTCAAGTTTTCGGTGTTGTTCGTATTATTCTCATCGGCTCAAGTGTTCTCCTTGCTCGTTTGCCTCTTGTCATTCAATCATTCCAGAGTGCTCAAGACATATCAAGAGATCCGTCTGTGTTCCAATTAATTAGAGGTTGTCACCTCATTCAAATATTTCAATTATTCCGGTGCATCATCTACCTGTTCAACAATCTTTTCCAACGGTGTTTTTTTCTCTTTAGTGGGCACTAACCCACAGGTCTTTTCCCAGGATCTTACCTGACTCTTCTAATTTCCCCGGAGTTATTCTCAATCCCTTTCAAGTGTGACGTAAGAATGGATTTCATCAGTCAGATGCCTTTCCAAGATCGTTTTGAAATTCTTTTCATTGTTGGCTCAACCTCTTCGCTTTTCATTCTCCCTGAGTATCTCAGTAATTTTGGTGGTGTTTTTCCCGTCGTCATTGAAGATCGAAGAAGAGTTTTTTTCCTATAAATCTTCTCCGTTCTCCCGAAGATTCGTGGTTCTAGCTTCTTATCATCCTCTCGAATTATTCCATTTGTCAGATATTCCTTTTTCTCAACCATCCGGAGTTTGTCAGAAGTTCTTTTCCCGTTTCTTTTCACCAGAGGCCATCATTCCAGTTACCGTTATCCAATTATCCCGGTGCTTCGTTCAAATGTTCTTTATCAGCTCGAGTTCTTCTAGTTCCCTTATATCTAAATCCCCTCTAGCATATTGGTTCTTCTAATTCTTCCAGGTGATTCATTCTCTTTCGTCATTCAATTTTTGAATTCTTACGGTGGTTCGTCCAAGATTCTTTTTCCTTGGTTATCATATTAATCCTTTCGTTCTTTTCAATCATACCGGTGGTTCATGAAGACTTTCTCAAGTTTTGTGCCATATTCCCCTTAATCCTTTTCAAGAAGAATAAGTAGTATGAAAAATCCATTGCTGGTCATCAATTTAATTTGATGCAGGATAAGCATACGATAAATCTTATTCTTATTTCATCCAAGTGAGTAATCCCTTTCCTTCGGAGTTTATTCATGTTGAATAAATTCTAGTTCCAAGTGTTTCCCATCTTTTCATTTCTGGAGTTCAATTTCCTCAGCAATTTCGTTGGAACCTCCATCTAAATCATCGCAAGGCTCATCTTATTCTTTCTTCATACGTTCTATCTCATCGTCCTTTTTTCACCGGAGTTCTTCATGGTGGTTCTTCATGATTTAATTCATTCTTCAAGAGTTCATCAAGATTTTGTTGGTGGAGTTCAAGTATCTTTTCTTCTCGCGTCTCAAAGTGCAAATAATTCTTCATTTTCTTCTGAAGTGGAGTTTTGCATTTCTTCGTTCTTCTAAGTTATCCAATCATTTCTGTTTGCGGCTGGTTATCACCTCATAATTTTGAGATGTTTTCCATAAGTCCACAACAAGCTTATTCTTTCGTTGTTGATTTTCTCAACAACTCCGTTCAACCTTTCCTTCTAAGTTCTTTTCATTCAACTCTTTCAATTCTTTCCGGAGGTTTTGTGTCATGTCTTCATCAAGTATCATTCCATTCTCTCAAGCCCGTGTTCTATTCTATCCATGCTCAGTCGGAGTGCTGCCTAAATCCTTTCAGTCTTATTCGTTTCTTATCTCGTTTTAACCGGAGTGGTTTCATAGTCTATCTGATTCTGTGACCTTTCGATTCTCGCCATTCTCGTCGTTCCTCTTTTATTCTCGAGTGCTCTCGATTCTTTACTTCTTCTCTTGATTTCTTGCTTCACCTCATCCCTTTTCCCTTCCGTCTCGGTCCTAAGATCTCGGGACGAGATCTCTTGTTAGTGGAGGAGTGTTGTAATGCCCCGGATTCGATGCGCCAGGTGTCCGCCAGTTATTCGCCGTCGTTGCCATGTTGTTTGCTTGCGTGTTGCATTTTATCATGTCATCATGTGCATTCCATTTTGCATATGTGTTCGTCTCATACATCCGAGCCTTTTCCCCGTTGTCCGTTTTGCAATCTGGAGCTCCTATGTCATCCGGCGTCCCCCTCTTCTCTCTTTTCGTGAGTGGGTGTTAAACGTTCTCGGAATGGACCGAGTATTCCCAAGCGGCCTTGGTATACCACCGGTAGACCGCCTGTCAAGTTTCGTGCCATTTGGAGGTCGTTTCATACTCCAACGGTTAACCGGGTAACCGTAAAGCCCCTCTCTCTTTGCAGCCCAACACCCCTTCAAAACTGGCCCAAAACCCATCTAACTCCCCTCCATGCTCTCGGTCGTTCGATCACGATCATGTGGGCGAAAACCGCTCCTCAATTGGACTCTCCTAGCTCCCTCTACCTATAAATAGGTGTCTCCCCCGAATTTTCGCGCAGATGAACCCTAGAACCTTCTCCACCGAGCCGCCAGACATGTCCATCCGCGCCGGACATGTCCGCCGGCCACGTCGCTGCAGCCAATCGCGACGCGCCACGTCACCCCGCCGCCGGCCCGCGCGGCCCGCTGCAGACCCGCGGGGCCCGGTGGCCACTGCCGCCCGGCCCGCGCGGCCGCCGCCCGCGCCCGCCCGCGGGTGCTCCCGCTCGCCGCCTCCGGCCGCCGCCCGTCGCTGCCGGCGACCTCCGCCGCTCGGCCGCGCCTCGCCGGGCCTCGGCTCGCCGCCCGGTGGTCGCGGACCCCGCGCCCCGCGCCTCGGTCCCGCCTCCGCATCTCCCGCCTCCGGCGCGGCCCCGCGCCGCCCCGCCGTCGGGTCGTTCCGCCCCGGCCGCCCCCGTCCAACTCCGGCCGGCCGCCGAGCGCCGCCGTGCCTCCCTCGTCGCCCCTCCGACTCGCCCCGGCCGGATCCGCCTCCGCCGCGCCTCCCCGACCTCTCCCGCAGCTCCGGCCACCTCCTCCCCGAACTTCGGCGAAGTTCCGGCGAGATCCGGCCCTGCCTCGGAATCCATGCTGCCTCAGATTGACTTCCCCCCTCTGAAATTCCATTAAGTCCCCGATTCTGCAGTAATTTTCATGCCATGTTCATCACATCGTATCTCTGCATCCGTAGCTCCGTTTTGTGCGTGTAATATGTCAAATTGTCATCTCGATGAGTACATCATTTCATTCCATTGCATCATATTCATTTGAGGTCATCTTGATGCCTAAATCATCATTGTAAGAGTGCTTCATAATGTTTTCTGCTGTCTGTTATCAGAACGGGCTCTTTTGTCATTTTTGCCATGATTGATGTGTGCATCCTATGAGGTTGATGTCTACAGGTGTTTTGATCTATGCCATGTCTTCTTTACAGAGGTGCTTACCATGTATTTTTGTGATCAATGTGGTGACTAGCACAAGCATGCAAACTAGGCATCGTGATGTTGCTAATTTTAGTCCCTGTTATGCTGTTATTTTGATGCCATGTAAACTTGATGCAACAGAGAGATCCATGCATATTTTGTGATACTTCAGTAAGGATGTTTTGAACATATGGTTATGCTCTATCCATTCATGCCCTTGGTTGAAATTATGGAGTAGTCTAGCATGTCATTTTCGTGCTCTTATTTTGCTTCAAAATGTTTCCTGGCAGATTGTTTACATGTTATTCAAATTTTGCCAAGGATGCTATAGTTGATCCTTATATGCTATGGACTTGTTCTTGACTTGGTTTCTTTCACAAACATGTCTTCTTGATGATGCTATGCTTATCTTGTCATGCAATGACTTGTGGTGAGTGAATCGAGCTTGTTAAGTAGTGTACTTGATGTTGCAGTTTTGCTAGGCTGAATCTGTTATTTCGCGATGCTATGTAAACCTGCTTCTACAAATCATTCTATGCATAATCTGGAGATGATCACTAAATATGTTTTGTTCTACATGTCATGCTATATCCATCCATGCCCCTGGTTTCATTTGTAGCTTGTTGTAGCTTGTTCATATCTTGCTTCAAAGTTGCTTCATAATGTTGCTGTCAGCCTGTTAACATTAAGTTCAGTTGTTTCCATGATTGTTGCTAGTGTTCCATGCACCCTATGACCTTGCTCTTTCCATGATTAGCTTCACAAATATGCCTTCTTACTGTTGGTTGCCTTGCCATGCCATGTATTGCTCTGTGGTGAGTTGCACAAGCTCACCAACATGCCTTCATAATTCTGTTCCTGCCATGTATGAATCTGTAATATAACTTGCCATGTTTACGTGGGTGCCATCATATTTTCTGATCCTTTTTGGCTCATGGTCAGTAAGGGACTTTTGTTCTATGCATTTAGTAGTTTCATACAATGCCTTTGTTTGCCATGATAAGTTCCTGTAACATGTTGTTTGATAGCTCTAAACATTGCAACCTGATGTTATTTTCTGCAAAGTCTGAACTGTTATTACTTGCAATCGTACCATGTGTGTTTGAGCATGTTCTAGTGATTTCCAGAGATAGCTCAGTGTTCATGTTTTGTTATGCTTTACCTGTACATCATACCCATACCTTTTTTTTTCTTGTTGAGGTCCTGTAGCATGTTGTTTTGATGCTTGCAATATGCCTAGTTGCTGTTTTGGACAGATTGTTGCTATAACTTGTATAGTGTGTGTGTGTTGAACCGTTGCTCCGTTTTGAGTGTGCTCTATATGAAACTTGCTTAGAATTGCATGTAGATTCATATTATCATGTTGCGTCCTTATTTTGAAGTGTTTGCTTGGTGTTTGTATGCATTTTGCATCAATGTCATGTTTAACTTGTTTTGCTCATATCTTCTAGGCCGTAGCTCCGAACTAAATGAACTTTATATGTAACTTGACTAGAATCTCGTGTAGATCATCTTGGTGCATCTTAACTTGCTGTTTAAAAACTTGAACATAATGTTTATTCAGATCTGGACCAACTTCGAAATTTGCATATGAGGACTTACCGGAATTGTTATATGTTGTTCCCGGCCTCATTTAAACTTGCCGTGATGTGTTGCTCTTGTTTGCATCATCTCTTGCCATGAGTAGCTTCATGTAGCCTTGTCATGCATCATGCTCGGTTGTGCATCATGCCTTGTTCTTGTGTGGTGTGTTTACCTTGTTGTGTGCTTCTTCTCGATAGTTCCTGTTTTGTTGCGATCGTGAGGATTCGTTCGTCTACGCTTGGTTCGGCTTCATCCGTTCATCTTCTTCATGGACTTGTTCTTCTTCCTAGCGGGATTTTAGGCAAGATGACCGCTACCCTGGATCTCATTACTATCATTGCTATGCTAGTTGCTTCGTTCTATCGCTATGTTGCGTTACCTATCTTTTGCTCATCAAGCCTCCCATATTGCCATGAACCTCTAACCTTTGACACCTTTCCTATGCAAACCGTTGCTTGGCTATGTTACCGCTTTTGCTTAGCCCCTCTTATAGCATTGCTAGTTGCAGGTGAAGTTGAAGATTTCTCCATGGTGGACAGGATTTTGGTTGGGATATTACAATATCTCTTATATTATTAATGCATCTATATACTTGGTAAAGGGTGGAAGACTCGGCCTTTTTCCTGGTGTTTTGTTGCACTCTTGCCGCCCTAGTTTCCGTCATACCGGTGTTATGTTCCCGGATTTTGCGTTCCTTACGCGGTCTGGTGATTTATGGGACCCCCTTGACAGTTTGCTTTGAATAAAACTCCTCCAGCAAGGCCCAACCTTGGTTTTACCATTTGCCTCACCACCACCTATCCCTTTCCCTTGGGTCGGCCAACCCGAGGGTCATCTTTATTTTAGGCCCCCCCCCCCAGGCCAATGCTTGTCTAAGTGTTGGTCCAAACCGAGCGATGTCCGGCGCTCCCTGGGCAACCAGGGTCTATGCCAACCCGACGTCTGGCTCATCCAGTGTGCCCTGAGAACGAGATATGTGCAGCTCCTATCAAGATTTGTCGGCACAATGGGAGGCTTTACTGGTCTTGTTTTACCATTGTCGAAATGTCTTGTAAACCGGGATTTCGAGTCTGATCGGGTCTTCCTGGGAGGAGGTCTATTCTTCGTTGATCGGGAGAGCTTGTCATGGGCTAAGTTGGGACACCCCTGCAGGGTATAATCTTTTGAAAGCCGTGCCTGCGGTTATAGGCAGATGGGAATTTGTTAATGTCCGGTTGTAGATAACTTGACACCTGATCCGAATTAAAACGCATCAACCGCATGTGTAGCTGTGATGGTCTCTTTTCGGCGGAGTCCGGGAAGTGAACACGGTTTCTGGGTTATGTTTGACGTAAGTAGGAGTTCAGGATCACTTCTTGATCATTGCTAGCTTCACGACCGTTCCGCTTGCTCTCTTCTCGCTCTTATTTGCGTATGTTAGCCACCATATATGCTTAGTCGCTGCTGCAGCCTCACCACTTTACCCCTTCCTTTCCCTTTAAGCTTTGCTAGTCTTGATACCCATGGTAATGGGATTGCTGAGTCCTCGTGGCACACAGATTACTACAATAACAGTTGCAGGTACAGGTTGCGCGATGGTTTTGACGCGAGAGCGATGCTTGCTTGCGTTGAGTTCTTCTTCTGCTTCTTCTTCGATCAGGGATAGGTTCCAGGTCGGCAGCCTGGGCTAGCAGGGTGGATGTCGTTTGAGTTTCTGTTTGTGTTTCATCCGTAGTCGGATGATGCTCTTATGTGTTGTAATGTTGTATTCGTGTGGCATTCTATGCCTCTTGTATGTATCACCAACTATTAGGTAATGTTGACGTAATGATATCCACCTTGCAAAAGTGTTTCAATATGGGGGTCTATCCTTGGTGGGACCTTCGAGTTCCTTTCGGATAGGGTCGCATATTGGGCGTGACAAGTGCCCATGAGGATGATGGTTCGGGTCGAATCAAGATAACCATACCCGAATTCTCGGGATGTTGTGCTGACCCAGAGAAATATTTGGAGTGGGAGATGCGCGTAAATCAGATTTTTGATGGTCACAACTACTTCGGAGAGAAGAAGGTTCATGTTGCATCGATGGAATTTACAGAGTATGCTCTTGTATGGTGGAATAATAAAAACTATACTCACGAGCGACCAGTGACATGGGCTGACATGAAATGAATCATGAGGGAGCGTTTTGTGCCTGCTTATTACACTCGTCGGCTTCATAGTAGACTGCGTACTCTAGTGCAAGGTATAAAGTCAGTTTATGAGTACTATAAAGAGACGCAAGTTTTGATGATCCATACAGCTATGCGTGAGTCTGCGGAGGCGACCATGGTATGTTTCTTTGAGGGGTTAGAAGAAAAGATTCGTGACTGTGTTGATGTAATGCAATATAATGATATTCATGAGTTACTTCATCAAGCGGAGCGTGCTGAATGTTGGGTATTGGAGAAGCAAGTTTCAGAGACTTGTTCGACTTACAACAGTGGGCGACGTGGTTCTTCTCCTATTGAGGGTGGGTTTAGTGCTAAACCGACTCCTTCTTATAAGTAAGGAAGCATTAAATAGAGCAAAGTGGCGGCTGGCCAAAGGAGGTCTCTCATGTTTCATCTAATGCGTCTTCATCGCATCATCGTAATATTATTTGCCACAAGTGTGGAGGTCGTGGACACATGAAGCATGAATGTTCCAATCAACGAAGGGTAATACTTGTTGATGCGGAATATATTTCAGAATCTGAAGATGAGACGCCTAAGTTAGTGGATGAAATCAAAAGAGGTCATGGTGATACCATACTATGTTATCCTCAAGATGATCCTGATATGGAGAGTTTGCTAGCACATAAGGTCCAGCGAGATGAAAAGGTCATTTTCGAACCAGGACAATGACAGAGTGTTTTTCAAATTGCATGTACCATCAAAGGAGAAGTGTGCAAACTGATAATTGACGGTGGCAGTGCTAGCAACATGATTAGCAAGGATGTGGTGGAGTCACTTTCTTTGCCAACTTGGGAGCACCCAAGACCATACTATATGAAGTGGATAAATGATGTTGGCAAAGTGAAGGTAACTCACAGGGTGAAGGTTCCTTTTTCTGTTGATGGCTATGTTGATAAGGTGGAATGCGACGTTATGCCACTACATGTTTGTCACCTTATTTTGAGGCGTCCATGCAAGCATGATGTTAACGCTCTTCATCACGGGCGAACAAACAGGTACACTTTTATGCATAAGGGTGAGTTCTATGCTATTCTTCCCAAGGATGCAAACGTTATAAAATGTACTGTTGAAGTGTTCAAGAAAAAATCAGCAAAGTATAGGTCAAAAGTGAGGACAGTTTTCTTTCAAGGAAGGGAGGATGATGTGACCTCATGTGTTATCGCCAAAAGTATGGTCAAAAGCGCCAACCAGAGAAGGACAGAAAAATATGTAATTCATGCCAAGCGCAATGAGAAAAAGAAACAGAAAGACGCTACTATTATGCATGAAGGCAGTCACGGAATTGAATTGACAGACAACTTTCTATGATGTGACAAGATGGCAACATGTATTTCTATTGGGCATGTTCAGCTTGTTGCAGCAGAGGACATCGAGCCACAATTTAGAACTCCATGCACAAATCCATCTACGTGACCGTGTAAGGAAATAGTACTAGTTGTTTTCACTGTGCCATATTTTTAAATTAATTAATTAGTGATTATTTAGCAGAGTAGGATTAGGATTAGAAGCACACCGTGGCTATGGTTAGGTTCGAGTCCAATTAGTATTCTGTCCATAGAAAAGGAGTCCAGGTCAGTTGTACCTTGTGGCTGTGTGCACTATTAAAAGGGCCAGCCGGCCGTGTATCAAGGTCAGGTTAGTTTTGGGAGTTAATTAAACCAGAAAATCGCTGAGATGTGGCGGCAGCCAATTATGTGTTCGTGATTCTATTGAGAACCCATCGTGGTTTGATCCTGTGGCGCTCAGGTTGAAGGCGTGGTCTTTAAGCTGTTGCTGTTTCTATACGGATCGTCCAAGTAATTCCCTCAGGTTTGGGGTTTGCTTGTTGTTTATCTTGATTTGTATTGAGCTGCGCAAGTCAGGTAGCGCTCGTCTCGATCGGCAAGTGGTTATTTTGAGGGAGAGCTTTTGGTGTCTCTGCTAGAGACGTGTGGCAAATCATCTACTAGTTCTTGCCTCTTTTTTTGATTGTGAAAGTTTGAATCTGAGATCTGTGTACTGTGAAAGATTGGGGAAAGTATTCGCGCCATCGATTTTCTGTCAACGGTCCCATCAGCACAAACATGGACTCAATGGATCCCATTATCTAGAAAATTAAGATTTGGCAAGTGCCTACATGTTGAAGAAAAATATAAGTGCCCCGTAATCTCTGTTCTTGCCCTTTTCCTCCCCAGGCACAGCAAGTGAAGACGGGGAGGGCATGGGGAACACGTCGATGGAGAGCATGGCGGGGGTATCCCATCGACCACCGACGCCAGAGCCAGCAGGGCACAGCCCCCAGCAAGGCGTCTTGCCGGGGGAGGGGGCAGTGCAGATGATGGTGCTGCCACTGATGGTCAGCTGGAGTCAGAGTCATTGTCCTCCCGCCCGCTACCGTCGTCGTCTCTACTGCTGTCCTCCTCGTCACTGTTGCTCAAGGAGGAGCTTTCTTCATCGATGGAGCTTTCCGCGCAACACCCTAAGCGGATTCCCGAGCGCCCAAAGACCTTGACGGAGAGTAGGTCATTCTCCATTAGTTTGAACTGGAGAACGTGCCCCTCCGACAGGCTATGGGCACGAGCAAAGATTTTCCACCCATGGCGGAGATACATGACGCGAGGGGCGGGGAAGTCGACATCGACCCACATGTTGTCGTTCCCGCAGCCCCTCATGTGCAACCTCAAGGCGTGTGGCGGGTCTTGCTCCATTACCCGAGCAAACGGGGTGGGGAGGTGGAGATGACCGCACACGGGCTTGTACAGCCTGATGAAGAACTCATGGGGCTGGTCTCTGAATGACCCTCCATTGGAGGAGGGGCCGCCGGCAGAGGCACGGCTGGTGCGCTGCCCCGTCCTTCTCTTCCCCGAGCGCCGCGGTGACCTCGAGCTCGCCCCCTCCCTCTCCCACTCACGACGGGCTCTGCCACCATGAACTCCAGAGGAGGGGGGACGCGTTGTCGAGTAGAAGCCCTCGTCGCCGCTGTTGAAGCACCAGCACGCCCTCTCACCATGGCGAGTGGAAGAAGGATACCAAGCAGAAAGGAGATGAAGGAGATGAATACGGAAAGGCACCATCCCTCCACCTTTTTATAGAAGGGTAGGGCCGGGGCCTGGCCTCCCAACCCAAGGGCGGCCGCCCCGCTCGACCAATGCAGCCTCCTGAGGCGCGGGGAATCAGGACCGACCCGCTGCTCCAATCAGCGATGCCCGGTTTCCTGCCTCAGCGTTAATGCCCATGCCCTCTGCATCCGCTGCCTACCCCTCCTAAGGCATGGAGGACACATGGCGAGCAAGCCAGAGGCATAAAGACAAGTGGGATGACCGTTTTCCACCCCATGATCATGGGGTGCGGCGCCATGCAGGCCACAACCCGAGTCCACTTTGTAAATGAGTAGCGCCCTTGAAAATTCCTCTTTTTATGAGGAAGGCGCGGGCCGCCTCTTTACTATCCACTACGAGGTGACGCAAGCGTGCTGCGACCATCCCACGCACGACCCCCACGTCACGAACTCAATGCGGATCGTGGGGAAGCGCAACTGACAGGAGATTGCAACAGTTAATACCTGCCACGCGCGCCCGTGCACTGCTTTGGGCCTAGCCCAACTACGCTTGCCTTTATGTGTGGCCCAGGCCCGGGCGCTCTTGTCGGTGTACAAAAGTATGGGCCTTCTATACCCCTTCCTTGTGCATGGGCGGTCGCAGCCGCACCTACGGTAGGGCTTGGCAGGGTAGAAGAAGACAGGATACAAAACCACCAAGACAACGTTCCAGACAGTGAACAAAGAGCGAAAGATTAGATGGACATCCCCCGGCAACACTCTTGTCGGGGCGACTTATGTAGCCCCGGCAAGGCCTTTGCCGGGGCCGCCTACGAAGCAACAGCAAGGCCAACACCCTTGAGGTTGAGAGCTCTAACATCATCGACAACATCAAGGCCAAGGCTCAGGGGCGCGTGCATAGCAGCATGCAGATCTTTGTGAAGACTGAAGGCCTGCTGGTCCAACATGGAGACCAGAAGGCAAAAAAAACCCGGCAAGGCGCTTGTCGGGGATGACTGCGAGGCCCCCGGCAAGACCCTTGCCCGGGATGGTTGCGGAGCCGCATCCAGGCCCGCACCCGACAAGGTTTCGCCACCTCACATCCATTCCAGCACGACGACCAGCTTGCCAACTAAGCAGACGCCTGCGTGGAAACATGCAGATCTTCATGGAGGCTCTACCACTGCGCTAGCACAGCAGCTTGCCAGCCAGCCTGCCGTTGCATGCCTCGTCATCCTGGATGCGTGTCAAGGCAAGGAGAGGCGGCGATGGACAAGATTTTTTCTGTTACCATCCCAGATAGAGTTAGAGGGCACGCAGGCAGTGCATTAAATGCGTTTGTCCTGCGATGTCACAGATAAACTTGAACCCTGTAGCTACTTTACACCTCCTATATGCCACTGTAGTCGCTCCTTGGACATATAAAAGGAGGCCCGAGGCATACTGAGAGAGGATTCAGACTTTTTGGATTGGGTATGCATAGCATCCATTTGAAGAACTCAAGAACACCAAATATACACTCAAGCAGGACTGGGGTTTTACACACCATTGCGGCCCGAACCTGGGTAAAAACCCCTCGCACTGATCACTAGACCTGCTCTTTGCGCAACTCCTTTCCCCGCCAACCGTAGAAGGGATCCTCGTGATCCTATAGGTGTCATTTCCCCGAAATAATGTTTAATTCTTTGTCCATTAACCACCTTCAGGTTAGTACCTTTGGCATTATTTATTTTGATAGCTCGAGAACAATATGCCTCTTCGATAATCTAAGTTTCTTCCCATTTGGAGAGAGGTTTTCCTGCGAAGAATCTGAAACGAGAGTTGTACAAAAGGACATATTCACCCACTCTGAACTCACGCTTGTGGATTCTTTTATCATGCCATCTCTTCACTTTTTCTTTAAATAATTTGGCATTTCATAAGCTTGGGTTCTCCATTGATCTAGTGAGCTAATATCAAATAACCTCTTTTCACTGGCAAGTTTGAAATCATAGTTTAGTTCTTTAATTGCCCAATATGCTTTATGTTCTAACTCAAGAGGCAAATGACAAGCTTTCCCATAAACCATTTTATAAGGAGACATGCCTAGGATTTTTATAAGTTGTTCTGTAAGCCCAGAGTGCATCATCCAATTTCTTAGACCAAATCTTCCGGGACCTATTGACAGTCTTTTATAAAATTAATTTTATTTCCCTATTGCTAAGTTCAACTTGACCACTAGACTGAGGGTGATAAGGTGATGCAATTCTATGGTTGACATCATACGTAGCAAGCATTTTACGGAAAGCACCATGAATAAAATGTGAACCACCATCAATCATTAAATATCTAGGGACTCCAAACCTAGGGAAAATAACTTCCTTAAGCATTTTAATAGAGGTGTTGTGATTAACACTACTGGTTGGATTAGCTTCTACACTTAGTAACATAATCAATAACAACCAAAATATGTGTATACCCATTAGAGGAAGGAAAATGTCCCATGTAACCAAAACCCCAAACATCAAATGGTTCAACAGCAAGAGAATAATTCATAGGCATTTCCTGACGCTTACCAATATTAACAATTTTTTGACATTCCTCAGAAGAATAAAACAAACTTACAGGAATCCTTGAAGAGAGTAGGCCAATAAAAACCAAATTGCAATACCTTGGGAGCTGTACTATCTCTTGCGTCATGTCCTCCGTAAGCTTCGGAGTGACATTTCCATAGGGTTTGTTCCTGTTCATGCTCAGGTACACAACATCTAATAATACCATCTACTCCTTCTTTGTAAAGATGTGGGTCATCCCAAAAGTAATGTCTTAAATGATAGAAGAATGTTTTCTTTTGTTGGTGTGAAACTAGGTGGTATATATTCTGCAACAATATAATTAGCATAGCCAGCATACCAAGGAATGTTTTGAGGAACATTTATTGCAGCTAGCTACTCATCAGGAAAACTATCATCGATAGGTAGTGGGTCATCAAGAATATTTTCTAACCTAGACAAGTTATCAGCCACGAGGTTCTCGGATCCTTTTCTATCAGTAATATGTAAGTCAAATTCTTGTAACAGGAGAACCCACCTAATGAGTCTAGGTTTAGCATCTTTCTTTTCCATAAGATATTTTATAGTAGCATGATCAGTGTGAACAATTACTTTAGAATCAACAATATAAGATCTGAATTTATCGCAAGCAAACACAACTGCTAATTTTTTTTCCAGTAGTAGCATAATTTCGTTGAGCACTGTCTAGAGTTTTACTAGCATAATGGATAACACTTAACTTCTTATCAACTCTTTGTCCTAGAACAGCACCAATAGCACAATCACTAGCATCACACATAATTTCAAAAGGCAAGTGCCAATCAGGTGGTTGAACAATAGGTGTAGAAGTTAAGGCTTTCTTAAGTGTTTCAAAGGCTTCAACACAATCATCATAAAAAACAAACGGATTATCCTTTTGTAAAAGATTTGTAAGAGGCCTAGAAAATTTAGAGAAATCTTTGATAAACCTCCTATAGAAACAACATGACCAAGGAAACTATGAATACCTTTAATATCTTTGGGACATGGCATTTTGTCAATTGCATCCACTTTAGTTTTATCCACCTCAATAACTCGTTCAGAGATTTTGTGCCCCAAGACAATACCTTCATTAACCATAAAGTGGCACTTTTCCCAATTCAAGACAAGATTAGTTTGCTCGCATCTCTGCAAAACTCGATCAAGGTTGCTTAAGAAATCATCAAAAGAAGTTTTGTAAACAGAAAGTCATCCATGAAAACCTCAACAACATTTTCACGAAAACTAGAGAATATAGCAGTCATACATCTTTGAAAGGTAGCAGGTGCATTGCATAAACCAAAAGGCATACGTCTATAAGCATAAGTTCCAAAAGGGCAAGTAAAGGTGGTTTTCTCTTGATCAGGTTGTGAAACAGGTATTTGAAAAAAACAAAATATCCATCAGGGAAGCAAAAGTGTGTGTGCTTATATAGTATTTCTAGCATTTGATCAATGAAAGGCAAAGGGTAATGATCTTTTATAGTTGCTTTATTTAGTTTTCTAAAATCAATTACCATTCCATAGCCAGTGACAATTCTTTGTGGAATGAATTCATTTTTATCATTTGGAACAACAGTAATAATTCCCTTCTTAGGGACACAATGAATGAGACTTACCCATCTACCATCATCTATGGGATAGATTATACCTGCTTCTATAAGCTTTAGTATTTCAGTTCTTACCACTTCTTTCATTTTAGGATTTAAATGTTGTTGGTGATCAACAATGGGTTTAGCATCAGGCTCCATATTAATCTTGTGCTGACATAGAGTGGCACTAATGCCTTTAAGATCATCAAGAGTATATCCAATAGCAGCTCGGTGCTTCTTCAGAATTTTCAATAATCTTTCTTCTTCATGTTCTGAAAGGTTAGCACTAATAATATTTCAAAGTGGTTGGCAATTGTTTTAACTAGATGATGCGCCACGCGTTGCTGCAGGACTTTGTCACTGATTTTTTGAGTAATTTCAATATACCAAAGAAGAAAATAATTTGAATCAATAACATGATAGATTTGTCCGCCATGGAAACTTGTGAATGGCTGCCGTACAACACAACCCAATATAGAAACATCGACCATAGATAATAGGCAATACAACCATACCAAACATTCACACAATGGTAAAACGACAAACTTCAGACAAATTAGCAAGGTGCCATGTTCAAAGTAAATACATAATCTGCAAGGTGCCAGACAAAAAGAAAACGACAAAAGGGCTTGATAGGGACATACATAGTCTGCAAGGTTCAAATAAATACAATATGAAGTAATAAAACATGTGCACTTTCAGGTTACAACATGAAGTAACACCACAAAGTGGGGGCTGGATGATGGTATGTATCTCTATCGTAAGTGCCATGAAGGTTAATTCAAGGACGATATGTGACTGTGTATTGGCCCAAACACTCTTAGTGGTAGCATTTACTGAAGAAGCTAGCTAACCTCAAACCCATGGAAATAGTACTGATTAAATATTGATAAGAAAACCCATGCAAAAAATTAAATGTTTACCATTTGGGTCTCTTGCACCATGAGTTGTAACACAATGGCTTGCAAAATAAAATATATAGTACTTAAACAGGAAAGTAGTTTGAAAATGCCGTAGGGCAAACCGAAATATTTACAGATGCCCACCAAGACGAAGTTCATGGTCAACATATAGCTGATCCTAAAAGGGAAAAATATAAACAAATAAAAAGTGAAAGAAGTAGACTACATAGTAGAAATTCTCTATTCATATATAAGTTCCTTCATGGTATGGGGTTCTAGCTGTGCTTTCATGAAAAAATATTGCTAGGTATTAAGGTGCAGTTTTGGGGTTAACAAATTGTACTAGTAAACTATTGATTGATACTACAAATATATTGGCACCGTAATATCTCAATTTTATTGTTGTTCTAGTACAGTAGCGACATCGTAATTTTCAAAGCAGTATGTTCCAGTATAGTAACGACATCGTAATTTTCAGAGCAGTATGTTCCAGTATTGTAGCAATGCTTTATCATGACCTTTGCATCGATCAAGACCAAGGCATGTCCTTTCCAAGACAGCGCTATCACAACCAAGCAAGATAGTGAACAACTGCAGTTCTATTCTATGGACAACAATTTTAATTCTTTGGATTTAAGAATCAGACATGTAGCCAAGAGGAGGTTGTGCAAAGAACCTGGTACGGAGAGTGGACGCGGCATCAGGGAAGCAGATGTGTCTCAGTCCGACTAACACGCACAAGCCGGTGATGGACGTCGCTGATTATCCTGCGAAACCCCGACGACTCCCGAGCGAGGGCATGGGCGAGATTTTGTAAAGGCGACGAGAATGGAGCAGTTCCACATCTTATAAGTGAGATGAACCTCGTTCCTTACTTGTGCATGATAGAGGAGTAAATCCATCATTTTTGTTGCATGGGAGTAGTGATACTTAATGGAGACTGTTTCTGTTGCAGGAGAGTAGTGGGATCTAATGAAAATTGGAGAAGGTGAAGAGAGATAGGCTTCCATGTAGAAGACAGGAGGAAATGCCAGCGAGCGACATGGGGAATCCTTCGGCGGGGGAAAAGACTCTTGCATGGAGAAGGATGCAAAGTAGCAAGCGGCCCGCATTGGAAAAAGGGGGCCCAGCAATGGGCCTTCGGGGAAACAGACTCCTGGTGGCCTACAGGTGGTGCATGGCCTTTAAGGGAGAAATACATGCGTGATCAGCCTGTGATGGATCCTCTGGCTGGTAACAGAACACTAATGTGGTAGTTTTGCACTGTTGTAGGTCCCTCCTATAAGAGAGTAACAAATGCTGACGTGTCTTGGCTGATGATGTGGATAGCTTGCATGTTAATAGAAATAAGATAGTGGGGATCAACTATTTAGGTATTATAGATTCAAACACAGTGTCACGCCCAATATGCGACCCTATCCTAAAGGAACTCGAAGGTCCCACCAAGGATAGAAGCGCATATTGGAGACGCTTTTGCAAGGTGGATATCATTACATCTTACCATTACATAATAGTTGGGGATACATACAAGAGGCATACAATGCCACACGAATACAACAACATCATACACAAGAGCATCATCCGACTATGGATGAAACACAAACAGAAACTCAAATGACATCCACCCTGCTAGCCCAGGCTGCCAACCTGGAACCTATCCCCTGATTGAAAAAGAAGCAGAAGAAGAACTCCAAAACAAGCAAACATCGCCCTCGCGTCATGATCATCACATAACCTGCACCTGCAACTGTTGTAGTAGTAATCTATGAGCCACGAGGACTCAGCAATCCCATTACCATGGGTATCAAGACTAGCAAAGCTTAATGGGTAAGGAAAGGATAAGTGGTGAGGTTGCAGCAGCGACTAAGCATATATGGTGGCTAACATACGCAAATAAGAGCGAGAAGAAAAGCAAACGGAACGGCCGAGAAGCTGATCAAGAAGTGATCCTGAAACTACTTACGTTCATACATAACCCAAAACCGTGTTCACTTCCCGGACTCCGCCGAAAAGACACCATCACGGCTACACACGCGGTTGATGCGTTTTAACTCGAATCTGGTGTCAAGTTCTCTACAACCAGATATTAACAAATTCCCATCTGCCACATAACTGCGGGCACGGCTTTTGAAAGTTTATACCCTGCAGGGGTGTCCCAACTTAGCCCATTATAAGCTCTCACGACCAACAAAGGATATTCCTTCTCCCGGGAAGACCCGATCAGCCTCGGAATCCCGATTACAAGACATTTCGACAATGGTAAAACAAGACCAGCAAGACCGCCCGATGTGCCGACAAATCCCGATAGGAGTCGCATGTATCTCGTTCTCAGGGCACACCGAATGGGCCAGACGTCGGGTTGGCATAGACCCTGGTTGCCCAGGGGGCACCGGACATCGCCCAGGTTGGACCAACACTCGGAGGAGCACTAGCCCGGGGGGTAAATAAAGATGACCCTTGGGCTCCGGAAACCCAAGGGAAAAGGCTTAGGTGAGGCAAATGGTAAAGCCAAGGTTGGGCCTTGCTAGAGGAGTTTTATTCAAAGCAAACTGTCAAGGGGGTCCCATACACCCGGCCGCGTAAGGAACGCAAAATCAAGGAACATAACACCAGTATGACGGAAACTAGGGCGGAAAGAGTGGAACAAAACACCAGGCATAAGGCCGAGCCTTCCACCCTTTACCAAGTATATAGATGTATTAATTGAATAAGAGATATTGTGATATCCCAACATAACCCTGTCCGTCATGGGGCAATCTTCGACTTCACCTACAACTAACAATGCTATTGGAGGGGCTGAGCAAAGCGGTAACATAGCCAAGCAACGGTTTGCTCGGAAGGGTGACAAAGGTTAGAGGTTCATGGCAATTTGGGAGGCTTGAAGAGCAAGTGATAGGTAGCGCAGCATAGCGATGGAACGAAGCAACTAGCATAGCAATGATAGTAGTGAGATCCAGAGTAACGGTCATCTTGCCTGAAATCCCGCAAGGAAGAAGAATGAGTCCATGAAGAAGACAAACGGGTGAAGCCGAACCAAGTGTAGACGAACGAATCCTCATGATCGCAACGAAACAGGAACTATCGAGAAGAAGCACAACCGGAAAGAAGCAAACAACATGGTAAACACACAACACATAAACAAGACATGATGCACATCCAATCATGATGCATGACAAGTCTACATGAGGCTACTCATGGCAAGAGATGATGCAAACAAGAACAACACATCAAAGCAAGTTTAAATGAGGCTGGAAACAACATATACCAAATCCGGTAAGACCTCATATGCAAATTTCGAAATTGGTCCAGATTTTAATAAACCTTATGTTCAAGTTGTTAAACAGCAAGTTAAGATACACCAAGATGATCTACACAAAATTCTAGCCAAGTTACATTTAAAGTTCATTTAGTTCGGAGCTACGACCTAGAAGATATGAGCAAAACAAGTTAAACATGGCACTGATGCAAAATGCAATCAAACATCAAGCAAACACCCTCAAAACATGGATGCAACATGATAAGATGAAACTACATGCAATTCTAAGCAAGTTTCGTATAGAGCATGCTCAAAACGGAGCAACGGTGCAACACATACACTCCAAACAAGATATAACAATCTGCCCAAACAGCAAGTAGGCACTTTGCAAACATCAAAACAACATATTACAGGAAGCATATGAGCACAAACTTGACATGTACTTCATGTACAGATAACACACTTCCAATATCATTAAAGGTTCAGGTTCATAGGCATCAATATTAAACCAATATGATCAATGCGAAATGCAACTTAATAACACAGCAGCATATGCATGAGCAGAGTTAATATGATAGCAACTTGAGAGCAAGAAAGATACAAGCTACAGCAAGTAAACATAGAAACCAAGGGCGTGGAATCATAGTACACATAACAAAGAGCAAATAGCATCATGGCATCATAAATATATGGCTCGTGTATTAGAGGGAACCAACATGACAAGATTGAATGGTGAAATAGTTTCAGCAAGTGTAAAACAGGAACACTATGATAGCATGTTTGCAAGCATGGAATAGAGGCATATAACATCCAAAATTATCAAGCATGGCATGTGAACAGATTACTCATATCATAATTCAAAACATGTAACTGGAGCATCTCCAGAATAGGCATGGATCACTCAATAACAAGCTCACAACAATGCATCATGAAGTTAACAAAAATCTGGAACATTATATAAGCATGTTCATGGCGATAAAATCGTATGCTACAGGACATATATGAGGCATAACAAGTCATGGAATGATAGATTATAACATAGACAACAAAACATCTCAACTAAGCATCTCCAGATTATGCATGCATTACTTGGTAGCATCAAGTAAACATGGCAACATGATATAGCAGTTTTAGCATTGACAGAAAATTAACAGCAAGTAGCCCACTTAACAAGCTTGATGCACTCACTAAAGGGCATATAAAAATACATGGATTGCACTCATGTAAAGATGGCATAAATATGCTCCTAATACATGTAGACATCATGCCCAAAGGATGCACACACAAGATGCAACAAAAATGACAAAACAACAAGTTATAACAGTTTTTGGTAGTTAACAGCAACATGCACTTTTGCAACAGAGATTAATATATCAAGATGTACCATAACATGAATGAAACGCACACCAACGTGTAGATCATGAAGAGCAGAACATATGCATATCAAGATCATAATCATAGGATTAACAGGGACAAAAGTTGTGGCACTAACTAGATGCATAAATGATGTTTACACACAGCAGATTTCAGTACTTTATATCATTTAGCACTCTTAAAACGATGATTAGGGCATAAAGATGGACTCAAACAAGTATGCCACAATGGTGTGAAATGAAGAGCACATCACAGTGAACATTTTGACATATCATACATGCAAAACGGAATTACGAGCAGGAAGTTATGGCATCACGAACATGCACACATAAAATAGCAGATCTAGGACAGTGGAATTTTACCCTCCGAAAAGTCAACGGGACGAGGATATCTGGGATGGCGTGGTACAGGACGGGGACGAGGGCGTTTGGATGGGCGAGGTGGTGGATCTGATCCCAATCCATGGACCTCGCCGGAGTTGTTGACGACGGCGGCCGGCGGAGTTGAGGACATCGGGGAGGCGCGGGATCTGGTCGAACCTCGCCGGATCCGGCCCGGGGCGAGGCAGGGCGGCGACGGGGAGGCAAGGCCGCGGTGTCTGCGGGCGCTGCCGGCGACCGTCGGAGGTGAGGCCGCGGCAGCTACGGGTGCTGGCGGCGACCGGCGGAGGCGGCGGGGTCGGGCGAAGGGAGGAGGCGGCAAGTGCGGGCAGCGCACGGGCGCAGGCCGAGGAGGCAGACGGCGGCGGGGGCGCGGGCTCGCGCGGGCCCTCCCTGGGCTCCGCGAGCCGCGGTGGTGGTTGGCGGCGGAGCGCCACGTGGCGGCTCTTGGTTGGCTGCAGGCGGTGACAGGATCTGTCCGGTGGCGCCCGCACGTGTCCGGCGGCACGGAGGGACCTAGGCTAGGGTTTGTACCGGGAAAAATGAGGAGGGGGAGGCAAATATATAGGTAGAGGGAGCTAGGAGTGTCCAAATGAGGTGCGGTTTTCGCCCACACGATCATGATCGAACGGCGGAGAGCATGGAGGGGGTTTAGATGGGCTAGGGGGATGTGGTGAAGGGGTGCTGTGCTGCAAGAAAAAGGGGGTTTCGGGGTTACACGGTTAACCGTTGGGGCATCAAACGACCTCCAAATGGAACGAAATTTGACGGGAGGTCTACCGGTGATATACCAAGGCCACTTGGCAAATCTCGGCCCATTCCGAGAACGTTTTTCTCCCGCTCACGAAACAAGGTCTGAGAGGGGCGACGGGTGCGTGCGAGTGTGGTTGGGCTCAGAACGGACAACGGAGAGAAACGGGGGAACCTAAATGGATGCAAATTTTGAAAAACATGCAGATGAAATGCAGATGATGACATGGCAAGATGCAAGACGCAAGCAATGACATGGCAACGAAGGCGAATAGCTGGAAGACACCTGGCGCATCGGTTCCGGGGCGTTACACACAGGATCACCCTTAGGTGGAAGAGGACCTCCTAGAGTCTCAATAGGCAAATTGTGTTTAAGCAAATGTTGTTGTTCAAAGAAATTTTTATCTATCTCATTTCTTTTATGCATATCCATATCATTTTCATGGTCTAGCAAATATTATTCTAGTGGATCAGTAGGAGGCACGGCAATAGAAGCAAGACCAATTATTTCATCCTTACTAGGTAACTCTTTCTTATGATGTTTTCTACTAAACTTGGAAAAATTAAACTCATGAGACTCATCACCAAAACTAACACCGACGGTTTGTTTCTCACAACCTATTTTAGCATTAACGGTGTTCAAGAAAGGTCTACCAAAGAAAATGGGACAAAAGTCATCTTGTGGGGAACCAAGAACGAGAAATCCAGCAGGATATTTTATTTTCCACGCAAGACTTTAACATCTCTAACAATCCCAAGTGGTGTGATGGTGTCTCTATTAGCAAGTTTGAGTGTAACATCTATGTCTTCTATTTCAGCAGGTGCTATATCATTCATAATTTTTTGGTATAAGGTAAAAGGAATAGCACTCACACTAGCACCTAAATTACATAAACCCTGATAATAGTGATCTCCAATTTTGACTGAGACAACAGGCATGGCAACAACATGTCTATGTTTATCTTTCTCATCGGGTTTGGCAATTCTAGCAGCTTCATCACATAAGTAAATAACATGCCCATCTATATTTTCTACAAAGAGATCTTTAACCATAGCAACACTAGGTTCTACTTTGATTTGTTGCGATTGTTTAGGTGCTCTAATGTTACCTTTGCGGACCACAGTTGAAACCTTAGCATGTTCCTTTAACCTAACAGGGAAAGGTGGGTTTTCAATATAAGAAGTAGGAACAACTGGATCAACATTGTAAATAATAGTTTCTTCCTTAGCTACTACTGGTTCTTTAATAGGTGGATGATATTTAAACCACTTCTCCTTGGGGAGATCAACATGAGTAGCAAATGATTCACAAAAAGAGGCTACTATCTTAGAGTCAAGTCCATATTTAGTGTTAAACTTGTGAAAAGCATCGGTATTCATAAAAGATGTAACACAATCAAACTTAAGCTTAATACCTGAATCTTTGCCTTCGTCGAGTTCCCAATCTTCAGAGTTGCGTTTACTCTTTATAAAATATCCCACCTGAATTCAATATTCTTCTTCATAAAAGAACCAGTACAAGAAGTATCGAGCATAGATTGATCATCACAAGAAATCCTAGCATAAAAGTTCTGAATAATAATTTCTCTTGAGAGCTCATGATTGGGGCATGAATATAACATTGACTTAAGCCTCCCCCAAGCTAGAGTGATACTTTCTCCTTCACGAGGCCAAAATTATATATATATATATATCCAATCACGATGAACTAGATGCATAGGATAATGTTTTTGGTGAAATTCCAATTTCAACCAATTCCAGTTCCAAGATCCAATATCATCGCATAGCCTATACCATGCCAATGTTTTTCCCTTCAAAGATAAAGGGAAAATATTCTTCTTAGCTTCATCTCTGGGTAAACTTGCAAGCTTAAATAATCCACAAATTTCATCTACATATATCAAGTGCATATCAGGAAGTTTGGTTCCATCTCGTGCATAAGGATTAGCTAGCAGTTGTTCTATCATACCCGAATGAATTTCATAACCAATATTTTCGATAGGTGCAGTAGGCTGAGGGGCAACTAATTGTGGTTCCGGTCGAGGTGAAGATCCCCGAACAAATGCCTCAAAGGATTGTTCTCCATAGTAACAAGTAACAATAAATTTAAGCACGTAGTAATAATTTTTCTTTACCGATTTCCACTTACCAAGAGCGCTTCACTCCCCAACAACGGCGCCAGAAAAGAGCCTTCATGACTTACAAGTATAGGGGATCAATCATAGTCCTTTTGATAAGTAAGAGTGTCGAACCCAACGAGGAGCAGAAGGAAATGACAAGTGGTTTTTAGCAGGGTATTCTCTGCAAGCACTGAAATTATAAGTAACAAGTAGTTTGATAGCAAGGTAATTTGTAACGAGCAAGTAATGGTAACGATAAATAATATGCAGCAAGGTAACTCGATCCATTTGTGGCAAAGGACAGGCCAAAACAGTCTCTTATGATAAGCAAAGCATTCTTGAGGGTGCACGGGAATTTCATCTAGTCACTTTCATCATGTTGGTTTGATTTGTGTTGCTACTTTGATAGTTTGACATGTGGGTGGACCAGTGCTTAGGTACTGTTCTTACTTGAACAAGCCTCCTACTTATGATTAACCCCCTCGCAGGCCTCGGCAACTACGAGAGAAGTATTAAGATAAAATCTAACCATAGCATTAAACTTTTGGATCCAAATCGGCCCCTTGCGGAATAGCGCATAAACTAGGGTTTAAGCTTCTGTCACTCTAGCAACCCATTATCTAATAACTACTCCACAATGCATTCCCTTAGGCCAAAATATGGTGAAGTGTCATCTAGTCGACGTTCACATGACACCACTAAGGGAATCACAACATACATACCATCAAAATATCGAACACATATCAAGTTCACATGATTACTTGCAATAAGATTTCTCCCGTGACCTCAAGAACAAAAGTAACTACTCACAAATGATAATCATGCTCAAGATCAGAGGGGTATTAAATAGCATAATGGATTTGAACATATAATCTTCCACCAAATAAACCATATAGTAATCAACTAAAAGATGTAATCAACACTACTAGTCACCCACAAGCACCAATAAGGTTTCGGTGCAATGATTGAACACAAGAGATGAACTAGGGTTTGAGAGGAGATGGTGTTGTTGAAGATGTTGATGGAGATTGCCCTCCCCAAGATGGGAGAGTTGTTGGTGATGATGATGATGATGATGATTTCCCCCTACGGGAGGGAAGTTCCGCCGATGAAATCGCTCCGCCGGAGGGCAAAAGTGCTCCTGCCCAAGTTCCACCTCAAGACGACGACGCTTCATCTCAAAAGTCCTATCCTTATTTTTTTCTAGGTCAAAATGACTTATATACCAGAAGAGGGGATCCGGAGATGGGCCAAGGAGGGCACAACCCACCAGGGCACGCTTGGGCTCCCTAGTGCACCCAAGTGGGTTTTGCCCACCTGGTGGGCCCCCTTTGTTACTTATTTGCTCCAATATTCCTCATATATTCCATAATAATTCTCCGTAAATTTTCAGCTCATTTGGAGATGTGCAGAATAGGTAACTCTGACGTAGCTTTTCCAAGTCCAGAATTCCAGCTGTCGGCATTCTCCCTCTTTGTGCAAACCTTGCATATTATGATAGAAAAGGCATTAGAATTACTCTGAAAGGCATTATTATGCATCAAAACATAGTAAATAACAAAAGGTAAACATGATGCAAAATGGACGTATCAACGTCCGCATCAGCTCCTGCAGCAGGTCTGTCACCTAGCGGTGCATCAAGGACATAATTCTTCTATGCAACAATGAGGATAATCCTCAAGTTATGGACCCAGCCCGTTTAGTTGCTACCATCATCTTTCAACTTAGTTTTCTCTAGGAATGCATTAAAATTCAAGAGAATGGTAGCACTGGCCATTTATCTACAACATAAATTTGCAAAGACTATTAGGACTAAGTTCATGATAAATTTTTAGTTCAAATAATCAAATTACTAATGAACTCCCACTAAAACTAACATCCCTCAAGTTGTCTAAGTGATACATGATCCAAATCAACTAACTCATGTCCGATCATCACGTGAGATGGGGTAGTTTTCAATGGTGGACATCTCCATGTTGATCTTATCTACTATATGACTCGTGTTCGACCTTTCGGTCTCTAATGTTCGGATATCGTATCTGTACATGCTAGGCTCGTGAGTTTAACCCAAGTATTCTGCATGTGCAAAACTGGCTTACACCCATTGTATGTGAACGTAGAGTCTATTACACCCGATCATCACGAGGTGCTTCACAACGACGAACTTTAGCAACGGTGCATACTCGGGGAGAACACTTTTATCTTGAAATTAAGTGAAGATATCATCTTATAATGCTACCATCGTTCTAAGAAAAATAAGATGCATAAAGGATAAACATCACATGCAATCAAAATATGTGACATGATATGGCCATTATCATCTTGTGCTTTTGATCTCCATCTCCAAAGCAACGGCATGATCTCCATCATCATCGGCGCGACACCTTGAACTACATCGTTGCATCGGGATCGTCTCACCAACTATTGCTTCTACAACTATTGCTAACATATAGCGATAAAGTAAAGGATTACATGGCGCTTAGTGATTGACACACAGGTCATACAATAATTAAAGACAACCCTAAGGCTCCTGCCGGTTGTCGTACTCATAGACATGCAAGTCGTGAACTTATTACAAAACATGATCATCTAATACATCAACATATATCAAATCACGTCTTGACCATATCACATCATATCGTACCTGCAAAAACAAGTTAGACGTCCTCTACTTTGTTGTTGCAAGTTTTACATGGCTGTTACGGGCAACTAGCAAGAACCGTTGTTACCTACACAAAACCACAACAGTGATTATCAAGTTGCCTTTTAACCTTCTGCAAGGACCGTCGTAGTCAAATTGGATTCAACTGAAGTGGGAGAAACAGACACCTGCCAGCCACCTTTATGCAAAACAAGTCGCATGTTAGTCAGTGGAACAGGTCTCATGTACGTGGACATGTAAGGTTGGTCCGAGCCGCTTCATCCCACAATAGTGCCGAGTCAAAATAAGACATAGGTGGTAAGCAATATGAACATCACCGCCCACAACTCCTTTGTGTTCTACCCGTTCATATCATCTACGCATAGACCTGGCACATGATGCCACTGTTGGGAAACGTTGCATGGAAAACAAAAAAATTCAACGCACACACAAGATCTATCCATGGAGATGTATAGCTACGAGAGGGGGAGAGCATGTACATACCCTTGTAGATCGCTAAGCGGAAGAGTTTATCAACGTCGGTTGATGTAGTCATACACCTTCACGATACGTTCCGATCAAGCACCAAATGTACGGCACCTATGTGTTCAGCACACGTTCAGCTCGATGACGTCCTCACCTTCTTGATCTAGCAAGAGGGGCAAAGTAATAGATGAGTTCGGCAGCACGACGGCACGGTGACGGTGGTGGTGAAACTATTTCCGCAGGGCTTCGCTAAGCTCAATGGATTTAGAGCGGAGGATGAATTAGAGGGAGGAGATTAGAACCACACTGGACTTCTAATTATGAGGATTATAGGTACCTAGGGCTAGCTCTAATTAGTCAACTAGGACCAACTAGAGGAGGCTCAAAAACTTGTGTTCTAGGGGCTAGCCCTACTCCTCTATTTATATGTTGAGCCCTGGGGTCGTTACTTGGGGAGAGGGCCTCCCCAAAGTCGGTTTGGAATGCAAGGAAGAGTCCTTCTCGGATGCCAGCACCAGACGCCACTGTCCTCAGCGTCTGGCCCAAACGGCATGGTCCTCGGCGTCTGGCCAGGGCAAGACGCCAGGGTCCCTGGCGTGTGGTCCCTAACCTCTGCAAAACTTCCTTTTGCACCGACCTAAAGCCCCGTGCGTCTTACCCCTTGGCCCAACCATGTCACCCTATATATCAATCTTTACCTCCGGAGCTCCTCGTCATGTTCGTGATCTCATCCGGGACTCCGAACAACATTTCTTACCAACACACATAACTCATATAATACTATATCATTAACGAACGTTAAGCGTGTGGACCCTACGGGTTCGAGAATGATGTAGACATGACCGAGACGCTTCTCTTATCAATAACCAATAGCGGGACCTGGATGCCCATATTGGTTCCTACATATACTATGAAGATCTTTATCGGTCGAACATTTATGACAACATACGTAGTTCCCTTTGTCTGTCGGTATGTTACTTTCCCGAGATTTGATCCTCGGTATCTCCATACCTAGTTCAATCTCGTTACCAGTAAGTCTCTTTACTCGTTCTGTAATACACCGTCTTGTAACTAACTCCTTAGTCACTTTGCATGCAAGCTTCTTATGATGCTATATTACCGAGAGGGCCCAGAGATACCTTTCCATCACACGGAATGAAAAATCTCAATCTCGATCCATGCCAACTCAACACACACCTTTGGAGATACCTGTAGAGCATATTTATGATCATCCGGTTACGAAGTGATGTTTGATACACACAAGGCATTCCTTCGGAGTCCGGGAGTTGCATGATCTCATGCTCGAAGGAACATATATTTGACATTAAGAAAGCAGTAGCAATAAACTGAACGATCATATGCTATGTCAACGGATGGGTCTTGTCCATCACATCATTCTTCTAATGATGTGACCCCGGTATTAAACGACAACTCATGTCTATGGTCATGATACCTTAACCGTCTTTTGATCAACAAGCTAATCTAGTAGAGGCTTAATAGGGACTTCGTATTTGTTTATGTATCCACATATGATTTAAGTTTCCGATCAATACAATTATAGCATCAATAATAAACCTTTATCATGATTAAGGAAATATAATAATAACCATATAATAATAACCACTTTATTATTGCCTCTAGGGCATATTTCCAACAATCCTCGCCTATCCGCTTCCAGGCTCTGTGATCAATGTTATCGCTACAACACTAGAATGCATGCTGACTTGGTTATTAAACCGGTGCAATGGATCTCTCCATTGTGTAACCATCCTGAGTTCCAACACCCACCACATTTGATAATACTAAAAGTACTTTGATTTAATGCAATGTATAGGTATGGTATGTAATAGAATTTTGATAAACATGCTTTTTGCAAAAGCATAAACAAAGGTCACGAGCAAGGTATAAGCTTGCGTAGAGATTGAAAGGTAGTGTAACTGAAGGCTTCAGGATTGACGGTTGCCTTCAGGCAAGGCTTCAGGATTGGCAGTTGCCTTGGGTTCTAAAATCGACATGTAGTCCGATAAGGATTAGTGTTGCAAGAAAACTTGGCAGCTATTATGCATATGGTGCTATGGTTTTTCTCCCCCTAACTCTCTAAAGGTTATTAATGAATTTCTTTATAGTATTTTTTAAATTTATTACTGTCAACTCTTGTTTTATAAACTTGTCTTTAATTTGTATTTTTTCTGTTAGGCAAGAAACATTACTCTGTAAATGTTTAACATTTTAAAATATTTTTTGGCTACCCTAAATATTTCATTATTTTATTAATTATCTATATTTTTTGAAATTAGTTTTATTAAATCAGAAATTTTTTATGTTTGGGATGCTTTGTACTTCCAAATAATTTTATAATAGATCTGGTCCTTTTCACCAAAAAAGAAAAAAAACTAGTTTTTTTAGCGATGAAAAAACCCGAAAAAACTAGTTTTTTTAGAGTTAGTCCCATGAACAAGGGCTAGTACATCTAAACAAATGGGCTGCAACAAGTAAAGGTTGTGCCAGTGGACGAGGCTGGCAAAATAATTCTGTCCCATAAGAATTATTCCATTGTCTCAAAAAAAACAAGAATTATTCCATGAGTAGTGACATATCCCTGTCAAAAAAGAAAGTTGTTAACCACACCAAACAGACAAGCCCAAATCAGATCGCCTGGGCGACCAAAACCATCACCATTTGCCCCTCCATGGTTACTGAGATTAAGAATAGGGCAGAAAGCTTCAACTGTACTCCCTCCGTTTCTTTTTAGTCGGCATATAAGGTTTGGTCAAAGTCAAACTTTGCATAGTTTGACTAACTTTCTATTAAAAAATATCAACATTCACAATATGAAATCAACATTTTTAGATGCACCATGAAATGTATTTTCATATTATATAGTTTAAGTATTGTAGATGTTCATATTTTTTAATATAAATTTGGTCAAACTTTGTATAATTTGACTTTGACCAAAACTTATACGCGGAGTAGAAAGAAACGGAGGGAGTATCTTCACTTTTGAAGTCTGCGCTGCTAACCGAGATGCGGATAGGTTAGCAAAGTTCTCTCATTCTCTTGATCAGGGGCAACATGTTTGGCTAGTCCAACCCCATGATCCTTTTTATATCCCACGTGAAAGTGCAACTATCCCTAGGTGGTTTTGGTAATTCATATCAACATATAGCTCATTGAGCTAATACTATTCCAAGACAAATATTTCAGGAAAGCTCAATGAATGGCATGGCATGGATGATGAAAGTGGATCCCTCAAAATATTAAGGACAAAAGGATTGGCTCAAGCTCAAAAGCTCAAGACTCTACGTTTTATATTTTAGTGATCCAAGATCACATTGAGTCTATAGGAAAAGCCAATACTATCAAGGAGGGATGAGGTGTTGCTTAATGAGCCTCTTGCTTCAAGTGCTTAGTGATATGCTCCAAAAACCCTCAACTACTTTCTCATATCCACATATAACCTAAACCTAAAGTCAATATTGGTCCCACTGATTCTTTCTATCCGGCGCCACCGAGTTCAGATGTCATAGCCACTGCCACAAACCCTAGGCAAATCGGTCTCACCGATAGGGATCTCGGTCTCACCGAGATGGGATTGGAATCTCTCTGTTTCCCTTCGTAACGTTTCGGTCTAACAGAAGTGACCAATCGTTCCCACCGAGATTGCAATGTAAACTCTCTGTTTCCCTTTCGTAACATTTCGGTCTCACCAAAAAGAGCGAATTGGTCCCACCGAGTTTACCTGACCAACTCTCTGGTTAGCTAATTACCAAAATCGGTCTCATCGAGTTTGTGTAATCGGTCTCATCGAGATTACGTTATGCCCTAACCCTAACCATATTGATCCCACCGAGTTGCATGTCGGTCCCACCGAAATCACTAATGGTCACTAGGTTTACCAAATCGGTCCAACCGAGTTTGTTGATTCGTTCCCACTGAGATTGGTAAATTGTGTCTAACGGTTAGATTTTGTGTGGAGGCTATATATACCCCTCCACCTCCTCTTCATTCGCGAAGAGAGCCATCAGAACAAACCTACACTTCCAACTTACCATTTCTGAGAGAGAACTATCTACTCATGTGTTGATACCAAGATATTCCATTCCTACCATATGAATCTTGATCTCTAGCCTTCCCCAAGTTGCTTTCCACTCAAATCTTCTTTCCACCAGATCCAAATCCTATGAGAGAGAGTTGAGTGTTGGGGAGACTATCATTAATTTGAAGCACAAGAGCAAGGAGTTCATCATCAACGCACCATTTGTTACTTCTTGGAGAGTAGTGTCTCCTAGATTGGCTAGGTGTCACTTGGGAGCCTCCGACAAGATTGCGGAGTTGAACCAAGGAGTTTGTAAGGGCAAGGAGATCGCCTACTTCGTGAATATCTACCGCTAGTGAGGTAAGTCCTTCGTGGGCGACGGCCATGGTGGGATAGACAAGGTTGCTTCTTCATGGACCCTTCTTGGGTGGAGCCCTCCGTGGACTCGCGCAACCGTTACCCTTCATGGGTTGAAGTCTCCATCAATGTGGAGGTATGATAGCACCACCTATCGGAACCACGACAAAAACATCTGTGTCTCCAATTGCGTTTGAATCCTCCAAACCCTTCCCTTTACATTCTTGCAAGTTGCACGCTTTAATTTCCGCTACTCATATACTCTTTGCATGCTTGCTTGAATTGTGTGAAGATTGCTTGACTTGTGCAAAGATAGCTAAAATCTGCCAAAGTCTAAAATTGGGAAAAGGTTAACTTTTTAATTGGTCAAGTAGTCTAATCACCCCCCCCCTCTAGACATACTTCAAGGTCCTACAGGTGGTATCAGATCCTTGGTCTCCATTTGCTTTGATTTCCATAGCTTTTGGTGGTCATAGCCTTTGTTTCACAACCTAGGAGAGTATGGCGTCTAGCGAGGGAAATTATCACCGTAGAGGTCCTTACTTTGATGGTACTAATTTTGCTAGTTGGAAGCATAAGATGAAAATGCATATTCTCGGACAAAACCCCGCCGTTTGGGCTATTGTGTGTATTGGCTTGCAAGGTGAATTCTTTGATGGGAGGGAACCAAACCGTGAAGCTAGCGCGGATGAATTGAAGATGCTACAATACAACGCTTAAGCTTGTGATATCCTCTTCAACGGATTATGCCCTGAAGAATTCAACAAAATCAGCCGTCTTGAGAATGCAAAGGAAATTTGGGATACTTTGATTGATATGCATGAAGGTACTGACTCCGTCAAGGAATCCAAGTTGGATGTGCTCGAAAGTCAGCTTGACAAGTTCAAAATGAAGGATGGTGAAGGTGTGGCTGAAATGTACTCTAGGCTTGCTCTTATCACAAATGAGATTGCTGGCTTAGGAAGTGAAGAGATGACCGACAGATTCATCATCAAGAAAATCCTAAGAGCATTGGATGGAAAGTATGATACCGTGTTCACATTGATTCAAATGATGCCCAATTACAAGAATCTCAAGCCAACGGAAGTCATTGGTAGAATCGTTGCTCATGAGATGTCACTCAAGGATAAAGAGGAACTTCACAACAAGTCAAGTGGTGCTTACATAGCCTCATGTGAAGCTCCTACATCATCGAGTGATAACAAACCTTCAATGAAGAATTGAGCTTAATGGTGAAGAATTTCAACAAATTCTACAAGAGTAGAAGCAAAGAAAGAAGCTCTAAGTCAAGGTCCTATAATGACAAAAGATCTTCCAGTCGAGAGCGCAATTGCTACTATTGTGGGAGACCCGGAACTATTCCAATGAGTGTACGACACCCTACAAGAGAAGAGAAGATTCTCCCAAGAGAAGAAGTAGAAGAGAAGAATCACCACCAAGAGAGAGAAGGAGTAGAGATGATCGTTATGAACGAAGAACATCCCGGAGAAGCAAGGATTCGGAAAGGAAGTATAACTCATCAAAGACCTACACAAAACGAAGACATCAAGCTCATGTTGGTGAATGGGTATCCGGTTCCGACTCTGAACATCACTCCGAGAGAAGCTATCACTCTGACTCCGAACATACTCAAGATGAAGGTGTTGCCGGTCTAGCACTTGTGTCAACCAACTCCTATGACATATTTGATTCACCAAATGAAGGAATTGGAAGATGCTTCATGGCTAAAGGCCCCAAGGTAACTCATCCCGAATATGTTGATTTCAATAGTGATGAAGATGACTTGTTAGGTGATGATGGTTTACTTATTGACAACTCTAGTGATGAATACTATGATGAAACATCAATTAATCATGCTAAACAAGATAAAACGAATGATAATGATAAGGAAAAGATTGAGCTTTTAACTAAAGAACTAAACACTCTTAAGTTAGCTCATGAAACTATCTAAGGGGATCATCGAGAACTTTTGAGGACTCATGAGAAGTTACGCTTTGAAAAGCTCAATCTTGAGCAAGAGCATGAGTTCTTAAAGGCAATCAATGATGATCTTCGCAAGAAAAGTTCTTCTTACATTGCCAAGTGTTTACTCTTATCTACTTACATGCCTCAAGTCAAGTCTAGTAACAAGAACAAGAAGGATTCTTCCTCTAGTAGTAGTAACAATAATAATGCTGTAGGACCTTGAAGTATGTCTAGAGGGGGGTGATTAGACTACTTGACCAATTAAAAACTTAACCTTTTCCAATTTTAGAGTTTGACAGATTTTAGCATCTTTGGACAAGTCAATCATTCATCACACAAATCAAGCAAGCATGCAAAGAGTATATAGGCAGCGGAAATTAAAGCATGCAACTTGCAAGAAAGTAAAGGGAAGCGTTAAGAGGATTCAAACGTAGTTGGAGACACGGATGTTTTTGGCGTGGTTTCGATAGGTGCTGCTATCGTACATCCACATTGATGGAGACTTCAACCCACGAAGGTTAATGGTTGCGCGAGTCCACGGAGGGCTCCACCCAAGAAGGGTCCACGAAGAAGCAACCTTGTCTATCCCACCATGGCAGTCGCCCATGAAGGACTTGCCTCACTAGCGGTAGATCTTCATGAAGTAGGCGATCTCCTTGCCCTTACAAACTCCTTGGTTCAACTCCACAATCTTTGTCAGAGGCTCCCAAGTGACACCTAGCCAATCTAGGAGACACCACTCTCCAAGAAGTAACAAATGGTGCGTTGATGATGAACTCCTTGCTCTTGTGCTTCAAATGATAGTCTCCCCAACACTCAACTCTCTCTCATAGGATTTGGATCTGTTGGAAAGAAGATTTGAGTGGAAAGCAACTTGGGGAAGGCTAGAGATCAAGATTCATATGGTAGGAATGGAATATCTTGGCCTCAACACATGAGTAGGTGGTTCTCTCTCAGAACTGGTAAGTTGGAAGTGTAGGTTTGTTCTGATGGCTCTCTCCACGAATGAAGAGGAGGTGGAGGGGTATATATAGCCTCCACACAAAATCTAACCGTTACACACAATTTACCAATCTCGGTGGGACCGAATCAATAAACTTGGTCAGACCGATTTAGTAAACCTAGTGACCGTTAGGATTTTCAGTGGGACCGAAACACAACTCGGTGAGACCGATATGGTTAGGGTTAGGGCATAACGTAATCTCGGTGAGACTGATTACACAAACTCGGTATGACCAGTTTTGGTAATTAGCTAACCAGAGAGTTGGTCAGGTAAACTCGGTGGGACCGATTTGCTCTTTTCGGTGAGACCGAAATGTTACAAAAGGGAAACAGAGAGTTTACATTGCAATCTCGGTGGGACCGATCGCTCACTTTGGTTAGACCGAAACATTACGAAGGGAAACAGAGAGATTACAATCCCATCTCAGTGAGACCGAGATCCCTATCCGTGAGACCGATTTGCCTAGGGTTTGTGGCAGTGGCTATGACATCTGAACTCGGTGGCGTCGGATAGAAAGAATCGGTGAGACCGATTTTGGCTTTAGGTTTAGGTCATATGTGGATGTGAGAAAGTAGTTGAGGGTTTTGGAGCATATCACTAAGCACATGAAGCAAGAGGCTCATTAAGCAACACCTCATCCCTCCTTGATAGTATTGGCTTTTCTTATAGACTCAATGTGATCTTGGATCACTGAAATATAAAATGAAGAGTCTTGAGCTTTTGATCTTGAGCCAATCCTTTGTCCTTGATATTTTGAGGGATCCAGTTTCATCATCCATGCCATGCCATTCATTGAGCTTTCCTGAAATATATGTCTTGGAATAGCATCAGCTCAATGAGCTATATGTTGTTATGAATTACCAAAATCACCTAGGGATAGTTACACTTTCAATCTCCCCCTTTTTGGTAATTGATGACAACATATAGATCAAAGCTTCGACATATGATAATAAGATTGAAAAACATCGTCGCTTTGAGAAGTATGTGATAAGCAAGAGCTCCCCCTAAATTTGTGCATGGTTTAAGATTTGCTTTGGACTGCAAATGCACAAGGAATTAGGCTCATGGGTTACTCGTCCATGTCACATACATCTTGGTGGAGCGCTCAAAATAATAAAGATTGAATACATGCACTCATCACCAAGCAAAGTGAATGATCATATACGGATAAGTAAGATAATAACATATAATCAAGCATAAGTGTAGCTTATGATCAAACACATGATCATCAATGTCTCACAGGTAATGCATAGTATCTCAAGCAATCAAAAGCAAACAAGTTTAACCAAGAAGACAAGAGAGAACAAAAAAACAGCAAATCTCTCTCTCGAAGCCTATGATCTATACATTTTTCTCCCCCTTTGGCAACAAGGTACCAAAAAGTTCATAGAAAATGCATAGTGCTAGATCGTCTCTCAGGCTTGGTCTTCAATTGGTGGTGTAGAGATGGCTCCTTGGACGAAGACTTCAGTTGATGTAGAGGGAGCTGGAGGAGTTGGTGCTGGAGCTGGTTTCCCTGGAGCTGTAGGAGCTGTAGCTGGTGTAGATGATGTAGCTCTTGTGTCTGTCACAGGCACTGCAGCTGACCTCTGAGCTCTAGGCACTCTGGCAAATGCATCTGTGGTTGTCTTGCCCTTCCTCTCCTGCATGTCATCCTGTAGCTGTTCCACAACTGACTGAATCTCAGTTACTTTGACATCAAGATCATAGATTTTTTTTGTTCCATGATCCTTTGCAGGCTCTCCTGGTTTTGAGTTAGGGTGGCCAACCCCTTCTCAATCCTTAGTGTTGATTCTATCAAGTAACCAAGCTGCTCTTGTTTGGTCTTCAAGAAATACTCAGATGCCTCCTCTTGAGTTGGCATCTTGGCAGCCTTCTCTTTCCTTGCTTTCTCTTTCTTCTCTTGAGCTTGCACTGATGAAGGATCATTCTCATTCATGACAACTTGATTGTCCTCAAATTCTGGATAGAGAGGAAAATGTTCCTTATCCAACTGATACTTTCCTGTGCCCATCTTTGAGGTAATCAACTCCTGAATCTGTGGGGCATATCCACAACTTCTCTTCTGATCTGCTGCAGTCCTCTTAATGGTTTCTACCATAAGGCTCATGACCTTGAATTTTTGGGGCACATCAAAAATGTGAAGCATGTTAATTGCATGCCCTCTTATCATGTTGTGGTCACCTGATTTGGGAAAAAGAGTGTGCCTTAAGATCCAGTTGATCGTAGGCAGCCCTGACAGAAGAAAATGGACTAACCCAAATGAGAAAGTCTCAAGGGCTTTGTCTGGGATCTCTTTGTAGATATGTGACATAGAATTGTGTCCCATCTTCTTCTTGGCATATATATCCAAATCATCTTCACTCTCCTCTGGTGCATTGATCAGATTTGCCCATTCCTCTATGGTTGACTGATATCTTGTTCCTTCAGACATCCAAACTATCCTGCCATCTGGATAGAAGTGTGATGTGGAGTAGAATTGCATAATTAGTTCATCATCCCAGTTGGTGAGCTTCTGCCCAACAAAATCTGCAACTCCACAAGCAATGAAACTGTCTTGCACTCCAGGATGGTGTTCTTCATTTTCCTTTATGTATATCCAATAGACCCATCTCATATCACACACTATAGGCTTCTTGTCCAACAAGATTGTCTCATAGAAGTCCTGCTGCTCCTTGGTGTGGAACCTGTAATCTACAGCAGTCCTTCTCCTGGTGGCATATGGATCAGACAATCTCCATAGCCTTAACCCTGAGTCTTTCCTGATCTTCATGTTCTCAGCCACAGGATGAGCATCATTGTGGTCTGGAATCTTGGGTTTGAGCTTTCTTAGGACCTGCCCTTCTTCATCTTCCTCAGCAACTGCCTCAGGCATTGGGGCCTTGTTCTTCTCAGCTGCTGGTATACTCCTGGTATTTCTCTTTGGTGCAATTTTGGGCTTGGGGGCAGCTTTGGGTGCTTCTTTAGGCTTTGATGCTGCAGCCCCTGAGTTTATTGCATCACCCATAAGCTTCTGTGCCTTTGGTGCTGGTGCAGCAACCTCTTCTTCCTCTTCCATCATGGAAGGTTGACCAACAACTCTGGCCATGGTCTTCTTGACCCTTTCCTTCCTTTTCTTTCCTTCTGCAACTGGCTCTTCAGGAATCTCAGGTATTTGAGTTGATCCTCTGGCTTTAGACATTGGATGTCTCCCTGCTGGCCTTTTGATCTTCATGCCTGTCTTTATGTTCTTTGCCGAGCCATACTCCTTCTTGAGCACTACCTTCTTGGAAGTAGCCTCATCTTCTGCTGCCACATAGTCCTCATCCTCTGAGTCTGAGGTTCTCTTCCTTCTATCTCTTGTGGCTTCTTTGGGCAAGTTGCTTGGAGTGCTTCTGCTCCCTTCATTTAAAGTACTTGAGGGACTAGTGCCCTCACTCTTGTGAATCTGCTCTTCTTCCCTGTTCTGACTGTCACTAAGGTCTGACATGCTGCAAATCACTGACTGCTGACCCAGTGAATAGTTATAGTTGAGACAGAGTGGATGAGCATCACAAAATGCAGAGATTTTTGCAAAAGAATGATTTAAAAACTTAGTTTTAGTTTCCACAGAAAGCATTTCGGATCTACCGATTTTCAAACTCGGTGATACCGAAGCAGTTTTGGAACCTAAACTAGTGATCTCGGTCAGACCGAGTCACAGTTCGGTGGCACCGAGACTGCTAGGGTTTCACAAAGTTCTAAAATCGGTCACACCGATTTGTAATTCTCGGTCAGACCGAGACTTACTAGTTCAATGGCGTTTGCCAAATCGGTGGGACCGACTTTTTCAACTCGGTGGGTCCGAGATGGTTTCGGCGGAAACCTAACCCTCAATTTTCAAATCACATCTACTCTAAGGATCACATTGGCTGGATAGGAGTGTTTCAATCGTGGCAAGATGCATTACAAACACAATGTGCTAAGAATCAGATGAGGAAAGCACTGTGATTGAGTTCATACCCTAGTTCGGCGGTGAACTTGCTACGGCAGCAACGGCGGAGAAGAAATCCGTTGACGGCGGCGGAGACCAGCGATAGGAGGCGGCTAGCGATGAAGTCGACAATCCGTAGACCTAGTAGGCAGAGCGAGCTACACGCGGGCGAAGGGGTTTGGAGGAATTTCCAAATTTTTGCCCGTGTCTATATATAGCCCAACACTATCGGTGTGACCGAGTTGAACAACTCAGTGGCACCGAGATGCATAACTATTAACAGTTATAGCAACTCGGTGTGACCGAAAAGTTCATATCGGTTGCACCGAGATGGAAAGCTTAGATCGACTTAGTGATCTCGGTGGGACCGAAATGGAGGAATCGGTCAGACCGAGAATCACAAAGAAGTTTTGGAAGTTTTAGTCTATGATGAATCGGGGACTCCAAGTGCTCCTCACACAGAGTGGTTTGAATCTGACTTGATCAAATTTTGTGATGTAGCATGAATAGAGTTTGAGACGAGAAAAGCATAGATAGCTAGAGAAGGTTCTTAGGCATTCTTGTCCATCCACTTGGTCAAAGAAAAGGAAACCAATCAATCAAACAACAAGTGGATGTCCTCAAATGAGTAAAATATGCAACCAGCATGCTCACACAATAAAGTGACAAATTAAATATGTGGCAAATCATGCACAACCAATTCTAGCATCTATCAAACAATTAGCGATGACTAGGTCATCTATATATGAGTATATTGACTTAGGAGTCAAATGAGAACATTTGATCATAGGTCATACTCATCGTTTAAGTCAAGTGGGGTTACCACTTTTACATAATGCATTGATGTGTTCACATCATTAGAGTTGCTTTGACTCAATTCTTAGAGTTAAGCTCCCCCTAGATGTGAGATCCCCCCTTAGAGGGATGAACTAACCTTGGGTTTTGTCGATGATGACTTCATGTAGGTGTTGAAGATGTGGATGCTCAATGTTGATGTAGATCTTTTGGAGCAATCCTTTGGAGTGAGTTGCACTTTCAATACCTACACGGGTTAGTCCCACAAGGAACAAAACAAGAATATCCATAGACATAGAGTGATGCACACACAAGATGATGTCCATGAAATCATTTGGTTACCTTGTCCCTTGCCTTACCAACATGAGGGTTTGTGACTCCTTGAACTAGTGCAAGATGTGGAGGTGGATTGCACTTGTTCTTGCCATAAGGATATGAGTGAGAATGTTGGCGGAGTCACCCTCAAGAACTCTCGAGTTCCTCTTCTTTGGGATCCACATCATCTTGATGGGAATCCTTGGAGTTGTAGTTGTACTTGATGAAGTAGAACTTGACGTAGTCTTGGGAACCCACTTGACCAAGGCCTTAGGTGCTTCTTCAAATGCATCAATCTCCTCTTGAAGCTTGTCCTTGCCTTTATGGTCTTGTGGTGGAAGATCATCTTGAGCTTGTGTTCCCTTGAAAGAAGTAGGTTCATACTTCTCTTGTTGAGGAACAAACTTCGTCTTGGGGTATTGATCTTCTTCCCACTCAACTCCATTGGCATTGAACTTTCATTCGAAACCAACACCTTGATTCTTCCGGTGCCTTCCTTGCTTGCGTGCAATTTCCTCGAATTGCTTACTCTCGGCAAGGCTCTTGTATACACCTTTCTCTATAATACCCTTCAATAAGCTATTTTCTTGCTCAAGTGTAACTTGGCTAAGAGAATCATTAGTGGAATCAAGAGAACTACTAGAAGCAACAATATTGGATTTAGCATAGTTATTGTTACTACTAGAGGAAGAATCTTTCTTGTTCTTGTTACAAGACTTGACTTGAGGCATGTAAGTAGATAAGAGTAAACGCTTGGCAATATAAGAAGAACTTTTCTTACGAAGATCATCATTGATTGCCTTTAAGAAATCATGCTCTTGCTCAAGATTGAGCTTTTCAAAGCGTAACTTCTCATGAGCCCTTAAAAGTTCTCGATGATTTTCGAAGATAGTTTCATGAGCTAACTTAAGAGTGTTTAGTTCTTTATTTAGAAGCTCAATCTTATCCTTATCATTGTCATTCGTTTTATCTTGTTTAGCATGATTAATTGACATTTCAACATAGTATTCATCACTAGAGTTGTCAATAAGTAAATCATCATCACCTAGCAAGTCATCTTCATCACTATTGAAATCAACATACTCGGGATGTGTTACCTTTGGACCTTTGGCCATGAAGCATCTTCCAATTCCTTCATTTGGTGAGTCAAATATGTCGTAGGAGTTGGTTGACACAAGTGCTAGACCGGCAACACCTTCATCTTGAGTATGTTCAGAGTCAGAGTGATAGCTTCTCTCGAAGTGATGTTCAGATTCGGAACCGGATACCCATTCACCAACATGAGCTTGATGCCTTTGTTTTGTGTAGCTCTTTGATGACTTGTCCTTACTTTCCTAATCTTTGCTTCTCCGTGAGGGTCTTCGTTCATAACGATCATCTCTACTCCTTCTCTCTCTTGGTGGTGATTCTTCTCTTCTACTTCTTCCTTTTGGAGAATCTTCTCTTCTTTTGTAGGGTGTCGTACACTCATTGGAATAGTGTCCGGGTCTCCCACAATTGTAGCAGTTGCGCTCTCGACTGGAAGATCTTTTGCCATTGTAGGACCTTGACTTAGAGCTTCTTTCTTTGCTTCTACTCTTGTAGAATTTGTTGAAATTTTTCACCATTAAGCTCAATTCTTCATTGAAGGTTTGTTTCTCACTTGATGATGTGGGGGCTTCACATGAGGCTTTGTAAGCACCATTTGACTTGTTGTGAAGTTCCTCCTTATCCTTGAGTGACATCTCATGAGCAACAATTCTACTAATGACCTCCGTTGGCTTGAGATTCTTGTAATTGGGCATCATTTGAATCAATGTGCACACGGTATCATATTTTCCATCCAATGTATCTTCTTGATGATGAATCTGTCGGTCATCTCTTCACTCCCTAAGCCGGCAATCTCATTTGTGATAAGAGCAAGCCTAGAGTACATTTCAGCGACACCTTCACCATCCTTCATTTTGAACTTGTCAAGCTGACTTTGGAGCACATCCAACTTGGATTCCTTGACGGAGTCGGTACCTTCATGCATATCAATCAAAGTGTCCCAAATTTCCTTTGCATTCTCAAGACGGTTGATTTTGTTGAATTCTTCAGGGCACAATCCGTTGAAGATGATATCACATGCTTGAGCGTTGTATTGCAGCATCTTCAATTCTTCCGCGTTAGCTTCACGGTTCGGCTCTCTCCCATCAAAGAATTCACCTTTCAAGCCAATACAAATAATAGCCCAAACGGTGGGGTTATGTCCGAGAATATGAATTTTCATCTTATGCTTCCAACTAGCAAAATTAGTTCCATCAAAGAAAGGACCTCTACGGTGATAATTCCCTCGCTAGACGCCATACTCTCCTAGGTTGTGAAACCAAGGCTATGACCACCAAAAGCTATGGAAATCAAAGCAAATGGAGACCAAAGCTCTGATACCACTTGTAGGACCTTGAAGTATGTCTAGAGGGGGGGTGATTAGACTACTTGATCAATTAAAACTTAACCTTTTCCAATTTTAGAGTTTGACAGATTTTAGCATCTTTGGACAAGTCAAGCAATCATCACACAAATCAAGCAAGCATGCAAAGAGTATATAGGCAACGGAAATTAAAGCATGCAACTTGCAAGAAAGTAAAGGGAAGGGTTTGGAGGATTCAAACGCAGTTGGAGACATGGATGTTTTTGGCGTGGTTCTGATAGGTGGTGCTATTGTACATCCACGTTGTTGGAGACTTCAACCCACGAAGGGTAACGGTTGCGCGAGTCCACGGAGGGCTCCACCCAAGAAGGGTCCACAAAGAAGCAACCTTGTCTATCCCGCCATGGCCGTCGCCCATGAAGGACTTGCCTCACTAGCGGTAGATCTTCACGAAGTAGGCGATCTCTTTGCCCTTACAAACTCCTTGGTTAACCTCCACAATCTTTGTCGGAGGCTCGCAAGTGACACCTAGCCAATCTAGGAGACACCACTCTCCAAGAAGTAACAAATGGTGCATTGATGATGAACTCCTTGCTCTTGTGCTTCAAATGATAGTCTCCCCAACACTCAACTCTCTCTCATATGATTTGGATCTGGTGGAAAGAAGATTTGAGTGGCAAGCAACTTGGGGAAGGCTAGAGATGAAGATTCATATGGTAGGAATGGAATATCTTGGCCTCAACACATGAGTAGGTGGTTCTCTCTCAGAACTGGTAAGTTGGAAGTGTAGGTTTGTTCTGATGGCTCTCTCCATGAATGAAGAGGAGGTGGATGGGTATATATAGCCTCCACACAAAATCTAACCGTTACACACAATTTACCAATCTCGGTGGGACCGAATCAATAAACTCGGTCAGACCGATTTAGTAAACCTAGTGACCGTTAGGATTTTCGGTGGGACCGAAACACAACTCGATGAGACCGATATGGTTAGGGTTAGGGCATAACGTAATCTCGGTGAGACCGATTACACAAACTCGGTATGACCGGTTTTGGTAATTAGCTAACCAGAGAGTTGGTCAGGTAAACTCGGTGGGACCGATTTGCTCTTTTTGGTGAGACCGAAATGTTACAAAAGGGAAACAGAGAGTTTACATTGCAATCTCGGTGGGACCGATCGCTCACTTCGGTTAGACCGAAACGTTACGAAGGGAAACAAAGAGATTACAATCCCATCCCGGTGAGACCGAGATCCCTATCAGTGAGACCGATTTGCCTAGGGTTTGTGGCAGTGGCTATGACATCTGAACTCGGTGGCGCCGGATAGAAAGAATCGGTGAGACTGATTTTGGCTTTAGGTTTAGGTCATATGTGGATGTGAGAAAGTAGTTGAGGGTTTTGGAGCATATCACTAAGCACATGAAGCAAGAGGCTCATTAAGCAACACCTCATCCCTCCTTGATAGTATTGGCTTTTCCTATAGACTCAATGTGATCTTGGATCACTGAAATATAAAATGAAGAGTCTTGAGCTTTTGAGCTTGAGCCAATCCTTTGTCCTTGATATTTTGAGGGATCCACTTTCATCATCCATGCCATGCCATTCATTGAGCTTTCCTGAAATATATGTCTTGGAATAGCATTAGCTCAATGAGCTATATGTTGTTATGAATTACCAAAACCACCTAGGGATAGTTGCACTTTCAAATGCTAAATCCAATATTGTTGCTTCTAGTAGTTCTCTTGATTCCACTAATGATTCTCTTAGCCAAGTTACACTTGAGCAAGAAAATAGCTTATTGAAGGGAATTATAGAGAAAGGTGTTTACAAAAGCCTTGCCGGGAGTAAGGAATTCGAGGAAATTGTACGCAAGCAAGGAAGGCACCGGAAGAATTAAGGTCTTGGTTTTGAACGAAAGTTCAATGCCAATGGAGTTGAGTGGGAAGAAGATCAATACCCCAAGACGAAGTTTGTTCCTCAACAAGAGAAGTATGATCCTAATTCCTTCAAGGGAACACAAGCACAAGATGATCTTCCACCACAAGACTACAAGAACAAAGGCAAGGACAAGCTTCAAGAGGAGATTGATGCATTTGAAGAAGCACCTAAGGCCTTGGTCAAGTGGGTTCCCAAGACTACGTCAAGTTCTACTTCATCAAGTACAACTGCAACTCCAAGGATTCCTATCAAGATGATGTGGATCCCGAAGAAGAAGAACTAGAGAGTTCTTGAGGGTGACTCCGCCAACATTCTTCACTCATATCATTATGGCAAGGACAAGTGCAATCAACTTCCATATCTTGCACTAGTTCAAGGAGTCACAAACCCTCATGTTGGTAAGGCAAGGGACAAGGTAACCTAATGTTTTCATGGACATCATCTTGTGTGTGCATCACTCTATGTCTATGGATATTCTTGTTTGTTCCTTGTGGGACTAACCTATGTAGGTATTGAAAGTGCAACTCACTCCAAATGATCTACATCAACATTAAGCATCCACATCTTCAACACCTACATGAAGTCATCATCGACAAAACCCAAGGTTAGTTCATCCCTCTAAGGGGGGATCTCACATCTAGGGGGAGCTTAACTCTAAGAATTGAGTAAAAGCAACTCTAATGATGTGAACACATCAATGCATTATGTAAAAGTGGTAACCCCACTTGAGCTTAAACGATGAGTATGATCTATGATCAAATGTTCTCATTTGACTCCTAAGTCAATATACTCGTATATAGATGACCTAGTCATTGCCAATTGTTTGATAGATGCTAGAATTGGTTGTGCATGCTTTTCCACATATTTCATTTGCCATATTATTGTGTGAGCATGTTGGTTGCATATTTAACTCATTCGAGGACATCCATTTGTTGCTTTGATTGATGGGTTTCTTTTTCTTTTGCCAAGTGGATGGACAAGAATGCCTAAGAACCTTCTCTAGCTATCTATGTTTTTCTTGTCTCAAACTCTATTCATGCTACATCACAAAATTTGATCAAGTCAGATTCAAACCACTCTGTGTGAGGAGCACTCGGAGTCCCCAATTCGTCATAGACTTAAACTTCCAAAACTTCTTTGTGTGTTTCGGTCTGACTGATTCTTCCATTTCGGTCATACCGAGATCACTAAGTCGATCTAGGTTTTCAATCTCGGTGCAACCGATTCGAACTTTTCGGTCTCACCGAGTTGCTGTAACTGTCAACTGTTATGCATCTCGGTGCCACCGAGTTGTTCAACTCGGTCACACCGACAGTGTCGGGCTATATATACACACGGGCAAAATTTTGGAAAACTTTCTCCAAACCTCTCGCCCGCGCATAGCTCGCTCTGCCTTCTAGGTCTCCGGATCATCGACTTCGTCGCTAGCCGCCTCCTGTCGTTGGTCTCCGCTGCCGTCAACGGAATTCATCCCCGCCTTTGCCAACATAGCGAGTTCATCACCGAATTAGGGTATGAACTCAATCATAGTGCTATCCTTGTCTGATTCTCAGCACATTGTGTACATTATGATTCTTGCCACGATTGAAACACATCTATCCAGTCAAAACAATCCGTAGAATAGATGCGATTTGAAAATTTAGGGTTAGGTTTCCGCCGAAACCATCTCGGACCCACCGAGTTGAAAAACTCGGTCCCACCGATTCGGCTAACGCCATTGCACTAGTAACTCTCGGTCTGACCGAGAATTGCTAATCGGTGTGACCGATTTTAGGATTCAGTGAAACCCTAGCAATCTCGGTGCCACCGAACTATGACTCGGTCTGACCGAGATCACTAGTTTAGGTTCCAAAACTGCTTCCGTATCACCGAGTTTGAAAATTGGTTGATACAAAATGCTTTCATTGGAAAACTAAAACTAAGTTTTTTGAATCATTCTTTTGCAAAAATCTCTGCATTTTGTGATGCTCATCCATTCTATCTCATCCATAACTATTCACAGGGTCAGCAGTCAGAGTTCTCAACATGTCAGATCAAAGTGATAGCCAGAACAGGGAAGAAGAGCAGATTCACATGAGTGAGGGCACTAGTCCCTCCAGTTCCTTAGATGATGGTAGCATAAGTACTCCTAGCAATTTGCCAAAAGCAGCCACAAGAGCAAGAAGGAAGAGAACCTCAGACTCAGAGGATGAGGACTATGTAGCAGCTGAAGATGAGGCAACTTCCAAGAAAGTAGTGCTCAAAAAGGAGTATGGATCAGCTAAGACCACAAAGCCTGGACTGAATAGGAAGGTCCCTGCCAAGAGGACACCTATGCTGAAGGTCAGAGGATCAACACAAGAACCAGAGAAACCTGATCCCAAGGAGCCAGCTGCAGAAGGAAAGAAGAGAAAGGAAAGGGTCAGAAAGACCATGGCCAGAGTTGTTGGACAACCTTCCATGATGGAAGAGGAGGGAGAAGAGGTCGTTGCACCAGCACCCAAGGCACAGAAGCTGATGGGTGATGCCATAAAGTCAGGGGCTGCAACATCAAAGCCCAAAGAAGCACCCAAAGCTGCCTCCAAGGCCAAATCTGCACCTAAGAGGAATACCAGGAGTATACAAGCTGTTGAGAAGAACAAGGCCCCAGTGCCTTAAGTTGCTACTGAGGAATATGATGAAGGACAAGTCCTAAGGAAGCTCAAACCCAAGATTCCAAACCACAACGATGATCATCCAGTGGCTGAGAATATGAAGCTGAGGAAGGATGCAGGGCTCATGCAGTGGAGATTGTCTGATCCATACGCAATCAGAAGAAGAACTGTTGTAGATTACATGTTCCACACTAAGGAACAGCAGGACTTCTATGAGACTGTGCTGTTGGATAAGAAGCCCATAGTCTGTGACATGAGGTGGGTGGACTGGAAATTCATAAAGGAAAATGAGGATCACTACCCAGGAGTATATGACAGCTTTAAGGCTTGTGGAGTTGATGAGTTTGTTGGACAAAAGTTCACAAACTGGAATGATGAGCTAGTTATGCAATTCTACTCCATAGCTCATTTTTATCCTGATGGCGGAATTGACTGAATGTCTGAAGGTGCAAGGTACCAATCAACTATTGAGGAATGGGCCAATCTGATTAATGCCCCAGAGGAGAAGGAAGATGACTTGGATGTCTACTCCAAGAAGAAGAAGGATCACAATTCCATGTCCCATATGTACAAGGAGATCCCAGATAAGGCCCTTGAAACTTTCAAGTTTGGGTCTGTCCACTTTCTTCTGTCAGGGCTGCCAACAATCAACTGGATTCTTAGGCACACTCTTTTGCCCAAGTCAGGTGACCACAACATGATCAGAGGGCATGCAATTAATATGCTTCACATTTTTGATGTGCCACAGAGATTCAAGGTCATGAGCCTCATAGTTGAGACTATCAAAAGGACAGCAGCAGACCAAAAGAGAAGTTGTGGGTATGCCCCACAAATCCAGGAGCTGATCAACTCAAAGATGGGCACAGGAAAATATCTGTTGGATAAGGAACACTTTGTTCTCTATCCAGAGTTTGAGGACAATCAAGTTTTCATGAATGAGAATGACCCATCATCAGTGCAAGCTCAAGAGAAGAAGGAGAAAGCAAAGAAAGAGAAGGCTGCCAAGATGCCAACTCTGGAGGAGGCATCTGAATACTTTTTGAAGAGCAAGAAGGACCAACTTGGTTACTTGATAGCATCAGCTCTGAGGATTAAGAAGGGGTTGGCCACCCTAACTCAAAACCAGGAGAGCCTGGAAAGAAACATGGAACAAAAATTCTATGATTTAGATGTCAAAGTAACTGAGATTCAGTCAATTGTGGAGCAGCTACAGGATGACATGCAGGAGAGGAAGGGCATGACAACTACTGATGCATTTGCCAGAGTGCCTCGAGCTCAGAGATTAGCTGCAGAGCCAGTAACAGACACCAGAGCCACTTCAGCTGCACCAGCTACAGCTCCAGTGCAACCAGCTCCAGCACCAACTCCTACAGCTCCATCCACATCAACTGAAGTCTTCGGCCAAGGAGCCATCTCTACACCACCAACTGAAGACCAAGCCTGAGAGACGATATAGTACTATGCATTTTCTAGGAACTTTTTTGTAACTTGTTGCCAAAGGGGGAGAAAAATGTATAGATCATAGGCTTCGAGACAGAGAGTTTGCTTTTATTCTCTCTTGTCTTCGTGGTTGAACTTTGTTTGCTTTTGCTTGCTTAAGATACTATGCTATTATCTGTGAGACATTGATGATCATGTGTTTGATCATAAGCTACACTTATGCTTGTTAGATGATATTATCTTATTTATCCTTATATGATTATTCACTTTGCTTGGTGATGAGTGCATGTATTCAATCTTTATGATTTTGAGCACTCCACCAAGATGTATGTGACAAGGAAGAGTAACCCATGAGCCTAACTCCTTGTGCATTTGCAGTCCAAAGCAAATCTTAAACTATGCACAAATTTAGGTGGAGCTCTTGCTTATCACATACTTCTCAAAGCGATGATGTTTTTCAATCTTATTATCATTTGCCGAAGCTTTGATCTATATGTTGTCATCAATTACCAAAAAGGGGGGATTGAAAGTGCAACTATCCCTAGGTGGTTTTGGTAATTCATATCAACATATAGCTCATTGAGCTAATACTATTCCAAGACAAATATTTCAGGAAAGCTCAATGAATGGCATGGCATGGATGATGAAAGTGGATCCCGCAAAATATTAAGGACAAAAGGATTGGATCAAGCTCAAAAGCTCATGACTCAACATTATATATTTTAGTGATCCAAGATCACATTGAGTCTATAGGAAAAGCCAATACTATCAAGGAGGGATGAGGTGTTGCTTAATGAGCCTCTTGCTTCAAGTGCTTAGTGATATGCTCCAAAAATCCCCAACTACTTTCTCATATCCACATATAACCTAAACCTAAAGTCAAATTCGGTCCCACTGATTCTTTCCATCCGGCGCCACCGAGTTCAGATGTCATAGCCACTGCCACAAACCCTAGGCAAATCGGTCTCACCGATAGGGATCTCGGTCTCACCGAGATGGGATTGTAATCTCTCTGTTTCCCTTCGTAACGTTTCGGTCTAACCGAAGTGAGCGATCGGTCCCACCGAGATTGCAACGTAAACTCTTTGTTTCCCTTTCGTAACATTTCGGTCTCACCGAAAAGAGTGAATCGGTCCTACCGAGTTTACCTGACCAACTCTCTGGTTAGCTAATTACCAAAATCGGTCAACGAGATTACGTTATGCCCTAACCCTAACCATATCGGTCCCACCGAGTTGCATGTCGGTCCCACCGAAATCACTAGCGGTCACTAGGTTTACCAAATCGGTCCGACCGAGTTTGTTGATTCGGTCCCATCGAGATTGGTAAATTGTGTGTAACGGTTAGATTTTGTGTGGAGGCTATATATACCCCTCCACCTCCTCTTCATTCGTGAAGAGAGCAATCAGAACAAACCTACACTTCCAACTTACCATTTCTGAGAGAACTACCTACTCATGTGTTGAGACCAAGATATTCCATCCCTACCATATGAATCTTGATCTCTAGCCTTCCCCAAGTTGCTTTCCACTCAAATCTTATTTCCACCAGATCCAAATCCTATGAGAGAGAGTTGAGTGTTGGGGAGACTATCATTTGAAGCACAAGAGCAAGGAGTTCATCGTCAATGCACCATTTGTTAATTCTTGGAGAGTGGTGTCTCCTAGATTGGCTAGGTGTCACTTGGGAACCTCCAACAAGATTGTGGAGTTGAACCAAGGAGTTTGTAAGGGCAAAGGGGATCGCCTACTTCGTGAAGATCTACTGCTAGTGAGACAAGTCCTTCGTGGGTGACGGCCATGGTGGGATAGACAAGGTTGCTTCTTTGTGAACCCTTCTTGGGTGGAGCCCTCCGTGGACTCCCGCAACCGTTACCCTTCGTGGGTTGAAGTCTCCATCAACGTGGAGGTACGATACCACCACCTATCGGAACCATGACAAAAACATCCGTGTGTCCAATTGCGTCTGAATCCTCCAAACCCTTCCCTTTACATTCTTGCAAGTTGCATGCTTTGATTTCCGCTGCTCATATACTCTTTGCATGCTTGCTTGAATTGTGTGAAGATTGCTTGACTTGTGCAAAGATAGCTAAAATCTACCAAAGTCTAAAATTGGGAAAAGGTTAAGTTTTTAATTGGTCAAGTAGTCTAATCACCCCCCTCTAGACATACTTCAAGGTACTACACCACGCCATGTTGTTTTTGAGCAATAAACTTGGCCATACCCCAAAAAAATCACCATTGCCTCTCAGGAAAAAGAAACATCACCATTGTCTAAAAAACATCACCAGCTATTCCTATATGTGGTGATTTGGAGCCTGTACTGGACGGCAACGCTGCATGTGGTGGCAAGCGGGGTTGCCCATTTAGCACAGGTACCATCTACCCACTGAAATGCATCATGGTCACCATCAGGAGAAGCACCTGGCCTGAGACCCCTCAGTCCCTCGACCTTGCCACGGATCACACACTTGTCACTAGTCCCCTGCGAAGAATATTGTGGCAGCCAAGCACGAGCCAATATCACGAGAGGAACAGCAACGGGAACATTCTATGTTCAGTTCAAGGGCAGATGATCCATAGCTTTTGATGGGGCGCATATAGAGGCAAGAGGAAAACACACTGGAAATCTTGGGACTCGCTATTGAAGCCCAAGTCAGCTGGGGGTATTGATGAGGATACAGACCTGGGTAGGGTCATAAGCCTGACTTACACGTCCTACCCAAGGTCACTACCCTAGAAGATAAAAGGATGAAGAGACAACAGGAGAGCGCCAGTCGAATACGTCGAGTGCAATCCACTCGACGGCCACGACACCCGGAGGTCCTCCTCCCTACAGTCACTCGACCATATAGAGAATCACTCGACCTATCGAAGTCCAGGAGTCAGAAAGGACCGCAACGGTCGAATGTTCACTCCATAGTCTTTATAGGCATTAACAGCACTTAAGGTTGGCGTTACCAGTAACGCCCCTTACTTTATGTACATTAAACCCCTTGTAATGGAGGTGGGCAGGGGTCCAGGCGCAATCTATATAAGCCACCCCTCTCCTCTGGCACAAGGGTTCGCACCCTCGGTAATATCACACACATAATCCAATCGACCACCTTCGGGCACCAAGACGTAGGGCTGTTACTTCCACTGTGAAGGGCCTGAACTCGTAAACCTCGTGTGTACACCTTCACCATAGCTAAGATCTTGCCTCTCCATACCTACCCCCCTCTCTACTGTCAGTCTTAGGACCACGACAGTTGGCGCCCACCTTGGGGTCGGTGTCTTGTGACTTGTTGGTGAAGTTGCAAGTTTTACCGATCATCATCATCATGGTTTCCGGCGACGGACTTGCTGAGGGCCACGAGATCCGTCTCGACACGCTCGTTTTCGTCTCCTACGACTCCACTACGTGGCTTCGTGGAAGCTCCCCTGGATGTTGAGGCGCTCCCCGTCAGAGGGGCGACACACTTCCGCGCATGCATCCGTGGCGTCCTTCCCCGGCAGCCATCGACTCAATATCAGTCGGTTTCGACTGTGTTTTCCTTCCTTGTTGTTCGCCGCCGCAAGCGATCCAGTCGATCACGGCTCCAGCGGTGGGTGAAGCACGTGGTGGCTCGGCGTTCGGCCACCCATCAAGTCGCGGCAATCGAGCCCGACGAAACCCTCCACGTCCTGTTCGATCTGTCAACTGGCTCCGCGGAGACCGCATCCGAATGTGATATCAGCGACCCTGCGGCAGAAGTCTTGATGGTCGACGGGCCCCACAGTCCGCCTAGTTTTCGCCGTGAGGACGGCGAAGACAGAGACGGTGATCCGTCGCGTGTCCATGAGGAATACCGACCCGAACCCCTCTCTTCGCAGCAGAGAGAAGAACTTCGTCACTGCAACATGGATGCACTCCACACGCCCATTGTTGGAGAAACCCCCAAGGCTCGGGCCTTGGAGGAGGTGCGCCTAGCCAATTTGGCTGAGCGCACTCAACTGGATAACCTTCAGCGTGCTCTCGACGAGCAGAACCAGGAGCGGATCCATGAGTCCAGTCGACGAGAGCTTTTTCCGCCTCCACCTAAGGTATACCGTACTCCGATTCAGAACCTCGCAGCTGCGGCCCGAATAGCATAGTCGATTCAGCCTTCTCAGTCGGAGGCTAGCAGAGGGCTGATGCAGATCCGGGCCTTGCTCCGAGCAGTAGGAGAGCAGAACACTGCAGTGTCTCGGTCGCAGAATAGGATTCACAGAAGATCCGTAGTAGCGGATACAGTCCAGTCAGCCCATAGCCCAAGATCGCCCCTGCGGCGTGAAGGCCATGGACAGTATGATCGTCAGTTCGACCGCGACAATCATCGTCGAGTGCCTACGCCTCCTCCGAGGAGTGCGTCGTACGTGCCTCGGTAGAACGATGACAGACGCCATCACAGTGACGAGCGCAGAGCTCCAGTCGACCCAAGAGAGCCAGGCTTCGATGCGAGATCCATTCTCGTTCAAGGCTTGGTCGACCGGAACAGAGCGCATAGAGGAGACCCTGGCAGAGATCGTCTGAGTGGCAGCAGATTGCCTGTTTCAGGCCCAGAGTGTTTCTGCAGAGCCATCAGGGCAGCAGTGATTCCTCCCAACTTCAGGTTGGCAACCGGAGTCAGTAAGTTCACTGGAGAATCCAAGCCCGAAACCTGGCTCAAGGATTACCGAGTGGCTGTGCAGATTGGAGGCAGAAACTATGAGATAGCGGTGAAGCATCTCCCTCTTATGTTGGAAGGGTCGGCCCAAGCGTGGTTGACTAAGTTGACTCCAGGCAGTATACACAGTTGGGAGGAGCTAGCTCGAGTGTTCGTAAGAACTTTTGAGGGCACGTGCAAGTGACCAGCAGGGTTGCCCAAGTTGCAGCATTGTGTGCAGAAGCCAAATGAGACTTTGAGGAAGTTCATTCAGAGATGGACCACTTTGCATCACACCGTTGAAAATGTATCAGAGCATCAAGCAGTGTGGGCTTTCAAGGAAGGCGTCAAATATAGAGAGTTGGTCTTGAAATTCGGTCGGACTGGAGATATGACTCTGACTCGGATGATGGAGATAGCAACCCGGTACGCTAACGGAGAAGAAGAGGATCGACTCCGTAGCGGAAAGAGTAAACCAGTTGGCCAAGAGGCCGGTGGAGGTAACTCCAGTCGGAAACAAAAGCGTAAGGCCGAACCAGCGGCACCTGGAGAGATTGCAGCAGTGACTCAAGGAAAGTTCAAGGGAAAACCTAAGGGGCCCTGGCCCCCTAAGAAGGTAAAAGATCAAGCAGGGAATGATGTGCTGGATTTGCCATGTCACATCCACGCGAAGAAAGATGAAAAGGGTAATCTGATTTACCCAAAGCATACCACTCGACAATGTCGACTCCTGATCCAGCAGTTCTGAGAGAAACAGCCCAATGAGAAGGAGAAAGAGTCGGACAAAGATGAAGATGAAGAGGAAGACGATGATTATCCCAAAGTCAATTCCAATCTGATGATTTTTGCTGATGTTGAGAGCAAGAGTCGATTGAAGGTCATCAACAGAGAAGTGAATATGGTTGCTCCGGCGGCGACAACCACATACCTGAGATGGTCTCTGAGGGAGTCCCGGATTAGGGGGTGTCCGGATAGCCGGACTATGACCTTTGGCCGGACTCCTGGACTATGAAGATACAAGATTGAAGACTCCGTCCCGTGTCCGAATGGGACTTTCCTTGGCGTGGAAGGCAAGCTTGGCGATACGGATATGTAGATCTCCTCCCATTGTAACTGACTGTGTGTAACCCTAGACCTCTCCGGTGTCTATATAAACTGGAGGGTTTTAGTCCGTAGGACGAACAACAATCATACCATAGGCTAGCTTCTAGGGTTTAGCCTCTCTGATCTCGTGGTAGATCTACTCGTGTACTACCCATATCATCAATATTAATCAAGCAGGAGTAGGGTTTTACCTCCATCGAGAGGGCTTGAACCTGGGTAAAAACATCGTGTCCCCTGTCTCCTGTTACCATCCGCCTAGACGCACAGTTCGGGACCCCCTACCCGAGATCCGCCGGTTTTGACACCGACATTGGTGCTTTCATTGAGAGTTCCATTGTGCCGTCGCCATCAGGAAGGATGCCGCATCCCGTCTTTAAAGACGGCACTGTTGCTAAAGGAGCTTTGGCTATCGGCCAAACTCTCCGGCTAGGCAGTTTTCTTATGACCGCCTATTCGGCCGCCGCGCCGACGATGACTTCTCGGGTCATCGAAAACAATCTCCACCTCGACTCGGAACTCGCCGAGCAGTTAGATCCGATGGAGCTCTCTTCCTTAAACGAGCTCTTGGATCGCATCGCCGCCCTGGGAGTCGCTACAGACTACGACCGGATTGGGCTTAAACCCGATCCTAGAGAGATTGACTCTCCCCAGGTCACCCACCACGTCGCAGTGGTGGAAGAACAATGCGGCAAATCTTCACCCATCTTAAGGACCAGATATGTCTGGATTCCCGATCCCTCCAAGCCGGATACCCGCGAAGGGGAGGATGTCACTCAAGCTCTGAACCTAAAGTCAGGCAGTGGGCCATATTCATTGGACAACATCCAAGAACCTAAGCTTTCGAGTTTGGAAACTCCTTGGCCACTGAGCCTCAGATCGGGCGAGGTTCCGGATTTAAATCCACCCGCCCACCCAAACATAAGGGATCTATCCCAAATTCGGCAAGAGCCCACGGAAACAGTACACCATTACTGGGCCAGATTCCTCCTGGTTATGAACAGGATAGAGGACTGCCGCGAGGAGGATGCAATTTCATTCTTCTGCAATAATTGCACGGACATCGGAATCCTCAACACCATAAGTCGCCGTGAAATTACACGCTTCGCTGACTTAGCATCTATAGTACAAAAATATTGTGTGATGGAAAGTGTCCGGAAAACCGAAATAAAATTCTGGGACAATCCGGCCCTGAATACAACCCCAGTCCAAAACAAAAGGGCGCATTATCGCCAGGCACCTGGGCCAAACACCAAAAAGAAAAAACCCTCTATAGGGTATGGAACCGTACTGGAGGGATGGCTCAATGGACCCTGTAAAATTCATAGTATAGAGGGCGCCACACCAACTCATAGCCTTAGAGCATGCTGGATACTCCGGCAGGTGGCCAGAAGTGGCAAGGAGCTTCTAACTCCAGCATCCGCAGAGCACCAGCCCAGGAATACCGGTACGGTATCAACAGTCTTTGAGACTTTCGCATCAAACAATATGCGGAAACGAACATTCCGCGGCCTTACCGAAGTCTACCAGGTAACAACAATAAATCCATGGAGTGACACGGCTATTACCTTTAATGCCAGTGATGAACCTAAATTCCGAACAGCCCGAGCACCAGCTGCATTGGTCCTCAGTCCAATAGTGGACGGCTTTCAACTTACCAAGGTACTCATGGACGGTGGCAGCGGATTGAACCTCATTTATGAGGAAACCCTTCGAAAAATGGAAATAGACTGGAGCCGCATTGAGCGAAGCAACACAACCTTTAGAGGAATAATCCCCAGTCGAGAAGCGTGCTGCACAAGAAAAATCACACTGGATGTGGTGTTCGGCACGCCGGATAATTACAGGTCCGAGGAGGTCACATTTCAAGTGGCCCCGTTCAGCAGCGGATACCACGCCCTGTTAGGGCGAGAGGCATTCACAATTTTTGAAGCTATACCCCATTACGGGAACATGAAGCTCAAAATGCCAGGACCCAACGGAATCATCACTCTTACTAGTGACTCGGACGTAGCACTCCGCGTCGAGAAGAAGACAGCCACACTGGCCCTTGAGGCACTATCCGAAGCCCTAGCGGCCGAAGAACTGACTGCGCTGCGCTCCACGGTGAACAGGGATGACGTAATACTCGATAAAAGATCCAAGTCCACCTCCTTTAAACCGGCGGACGAAATAGTCAAATTCCAAGTCCATCCAATGGACCCTACAAAAACGGCCTCCATCGGGGGGCAATTAAACCCTGATGTAGACGCCGAACTACGAGAATTCCTACGTGAAAATTGGGACATTTTTGCCTCGCACCCTTCAGACATGCCAGGAATCCCATGCAGGCTGGCCGAGCACAGCCTAAACATCCTAAAAGGATTCAAGCCTGTCAAGCAGGCTCTTCGGCGTTTCTCTGAGCCTAAGAGACAAGCCATGGGAGAGGAGCTAGCCAAACTACTGGAGGCCGGATTCATCAGAGATATAAAACATCCGGATTGACTAGCAAACATGGTGATGGTACCAAAGAAGGACAAATCCTGGCGCCTATGCGTCGATTTCAAGGACCTCAACAAGGCTTGCCCAAAGGATCCCTTCCCCCTCCCCCGCATCGATCAAATTATCGACGCTACCGCAGGACACGATTCATTGTGTTTCCTCGATGCATACTCCGGCTACCATCAAATTAAGATGGCAGAGCCGGACCAAGCCGCAACGGCATTCATCACCCCATACAGCCCATTATGCTTCAACACAATGCCCTTCGGGCTCAAAAACGCCGGCGCAACATATCAGCGCATGATTCAAACATGTCTGGCAAACCAGATCGGCAACACAGTGGAGGCATATGTAGATGACGTGGTCGTCAAAACCAAGCATGTCGAAACTCTAGTAGACGACTTGAGGCTCACATTCGACAACCTCTGAACATATGACATCAAGCTTAACCCGGAAAAATGCGTTTTTGGCGTACCAGCCGGAAAGCTCTTGGGCTTCATTGTATCCGGTAGAGAAATTGAAGCAAACCCAGCCAAGATCCAAGCTTTGTCACAATTGGATATTCCAAAGGATCTCAACAAATACAAAAATTGACTGGATGTATGGCGGCTTTAAGCCGCTTTATCTCCCGCTTGGGAGAAAAGGCATTACCCCTTTATCTAAAACCTGTAAAGTCCACGAAGGAGAGCTTTATAAGAAAAGCACCACCGGATAACCCTTTATCTCCGGGCAGATGCTCAAGACTTAGTCCAACGATGCGTCGGTTGCCAATTATTTGCTAACCAAAGCCATATGCCACCCACCGCCCTCCAAACTATACCCATCACCTGGCCCTTCGTGGTCTGGGAGCTTGACATGGTTGGATCACTTAAAGGGGGAACCCACAAGCAAAAATACTTACTGGTCATGGTTGACAAATTCACCAAATGGATAGAGGCCAAGCCTGTTAAGACGGCCGAATCCGGACCGGTGATAGACTTCATATCAGGGGTCGTACACCGTTACGGCGTCTCTCACAGCATCATCACTGATAACGGCACGAACTTTACGGCTGACGAGGTAAAACTCTAGTGCAAAAACATGGGCATCAAGCTCGACTACGCTTCAGTCTATCACCCACAAACTAACTGTCAAGTCAAGCGAGCAAATGGTCTAATCATGAGAGGCATCAAACCCAGACTAGTGCGGTCCCTCAAGGAATCTAACAGGCACTGGGTAGAGGAGCTCGACTCCGTACACTGGGGGCTGCAGACCATGTCGAATCGCACTACCGAATTCACACCATTCTTTATGGTATACCGCGCAGAGGCAGTTCTGCCCTGCGACATAATTCATGACTCACCTCGCGTGCGCATGTACGAAGAAAGATAAGCCGAACTAGATCGGCAGGACAGTTTGGACGCCTTGGAGGAGGAGCGCGACATGGCAAAAGCTCGTTCCGCATTCTATCAACAGCAGGCTCGAAGATATCAAAGCAGAGAAGTGCGGGCCAAAACTTACAATGTTGGCGAATTAGTTATACGCTTGCCGGACAAGAAAAAGGACAAACTCAAGCCCAAATGGGAAGGTCCCTTCATAAGCGACCAAGTCCTGACTGGCGGAGCGTACCGTCTGCGAAATGCATCGGATAACCGACTTGAGCCGAACCCATGGAACGCAGCCCGTCTAAGAAGATTCTACGCCTAGCGCCGAACTCTGTGTTCGTCTCCTTCCTCTATTCATTTTTTACATATTAGTTGTATTATGTTTCTCTCCTTCTCCCTCCTTTTCTCTTACGGCCTTTGAGGGCTCGTTTGCGCCTTGTTCGCAAACAATTGACGCGCCATCCGCGCTCATTATACCTGGGGGCTTCTTTAACAGAAGCTTGTTTATACGGGCCTCATGCCCAACACATGTGTCACACTTCCGCATGTACCTTTTATTCACCATTATATGCATCGATATGACTTAAGTTTTGGCCAAGCTGGGTTGCCTGGCTCCTGTGCTTACCCCTGCATTCTCGATTGTTCGGCTAGGTGGTAAAGGGAGCACCTCTGCGATTGTTACTACCGTGTCAGCCGGATGTGTACCCCAGACTGGGTGAAGCCGAAAGCTAGCGTTCTTAAGGGAATATTCGGTCGGTGAACTAAAAGATGATTTTTACCTCGTTTATTTATCCGCCCCCGGATGCTTTTCTGCTTTTTTCGCAGTCCGGACATGCACTTTAGGGCATGCCTCCCAGGGAAAGGAACACCTAATGGAACTATTCTCCCTGGAAGATGTTTCTTACTAACCATGTAATATAACATAACTAGTTGGGCACTTGTCTGATAAAGCACTAATGACCCCTACGCCTGGTCTCCACGCATGCCCCGGTTCTTACATAACCGAGAGGGTATTCGGTCACACTCCGGACTATCGGGTCCCGAGTTTGAAGCGAAAAGGTCCGCCATGACAAACGATCTACAATCCGGCTAGAAGGCATTTTACATGTCATTTTAAATTACATAGTCAATTTGACTGAGTATATTCCTCTTCAATACCATCCAACAGGCTGTCTAGTTTACAGTCCTATTGGGAATATTTGGCGGCCAACTCTACCTGGCCATACACTAAATTGACAGGGATCTCCTTCCCAGTGGGCCCTACAGGTCTGACCTCGGCCATGTGGTTTGGGTCAGCCTTCGTGTACCGCGTCTTCACCATGGCCCAGACCTCCCTGGCGCCTTGACGGCAGGCCGATATCTTCCATAACCGGAAGCGCTGCCGCGCTCCCTTTAGCTTCTCTGCAAGCTCTCCAAGGCCTTCGGGCATGGAGACGGACGGCCACAAGACCTGGGTGACACCTTGTATCACCTGCCGAACTCGTACGTGCAGTTGTGAGAGCTCGGGAAGAAGGTCACCCGTAGAACCGGGCATTTCCTCCGCAGGTCGACCTATCAGCATACCTACAGACATAACTCTGGCAATCGCCTTCCTCGCCGAACTCTTCTTTTCGTAGTTCATTCAAGCACTTACTAAAAATTCCATGTCGAAGCCGCCGATTCTCCTTCACAGAGTCCGACAGCTGAGCATGAACGTCCTTTAGTTCCTCGCCCAGCTGGGTGTTGGCATCTTGGAGCCTATTCTTCTCTTGCCTCACCCTCGTAAGCATGCTCTCACTGGCCTTTAACCGGCGTAAGAGTTGTTGTTTGTCCGGATCCACTCCGGCGCCATCTGCAATGTTATTGTCAGATTTTTACACATGCCACACCTCGCAACATACTTATCTTTCGAAGCATATATTACCAGAGGGGGTCTCCTTGGCCTCCCCCGCCGCGGCTAGTACGGCCTCAAGTTGGGCTTTGCACTCTTCCAGCTCCTGGGACAGTTGGATATTCTTTTCTGTAAGATCCTGCATAACAAATGATCCTTAAATCAGTTATTCTAACTGTTTCAAGTCTCGGGGGCTACTAATATATATAACCATCAAATTTTCTCACCCGTATGTCTTTTACATACTGCTCTGTGGCTCTGGCTAGACCATTTTGAGCGGCACGGAGGTACGCATCTCCCGTATTGAAGGCATCTAACGCCTCTTGGGAGAAACAAGTGTCACGAAGAACTGTCCGGCGACGCATGTGGTTCATGGCACTCTCCACCTCTGAATTGGTGGCAGACAGCCCGTCCACATCCTCTGTCGGGGGAACGTCCAGTGCGCGCCTCGTGCTCGCCTCCGCTTCCGGACCCGGCCTTGGAGCCTGGCCGGTGGAGGCGCGATTGGCAACCTCTCCGGATATAGTCCGGCAAGCGCTCTTTTTCCTGAAAAGAGCATGAGCATTGGTACGCCTCGAGGGAATAAAACCTGAGGGACAAAATGGCACGACTTACTGTTGCGCTGGCGTCTCAATCCGGACCACACTTCTTTTCAGCCTGCCGGACCTTGATGCCCCTTGTTGGCTAGCCACTGCAGGCTCGGCCCTCCGCCTCAAGGACTTCCCCTGCATAGACGCCATTGGTATACGGTGATCACAAATAAGCACGGATGGATCATTTTAAGAGTGTTGGGACTTCGGTCTTGGTTACTTGTGAGGCGGGAAGTAGTCCGGAATAATTGGCCGTAATGGCCACTAAGGTGTTGTCCTTGCTCAATTGATGAAACACCCCATCAATCAGCTCCACACATAAGTCCAGGTCCTCTTGGGAGTTCGGATCGAGGGACCGTTTCGGGTCCTCGGGTTGTGGAGGAGGGTTGTTTATCTCCTTTACAGTCTGGCGTAGCTCCTGCGTTGAAATTGCTAGACTAAGTACTTAACTATGGGAATATGAAAACGGATGGGCAAGTGAAAGTGTTCGCTTACCCAGCTTGGAGGATTGTACATAGAAAATCCGCCCCGTGGGTTGACGCGGAGGAATTCCTCCTCTTCTCCCTTGTACAAAGAGGACAAGATCTTCATTAGAGTGGCAGCCAAATCCGGCCCCTTGCGGCCGCACCGGGTGGCGTCGTCCTCCCCGTTGAAATCCCAACATGGGGTGGCCTCTGTAGTGAAGCGGTTGCACCCCCGCATAATGCATGTGGCCATGACCTCGATCATGGTCAGTCCAGAATGGGCTAACAACCTTATACGGTTCATCAGGTAAAGGACGTCCTTGTCACTTTCCTTCTGAGGGCTCCGTGGACGCCAGCTTAGGCGCTTCTTCAGAGGAGCATTGTCGAACTCGGGGAGGCCAATCCGAACAGGGTCCAGCAGGGGGACGTCTTCTATATAAAACCATTCTGAAGGCCAGTCTTCGGACGCCTTCTTTGGGGTTCCGGATAGATATCCGGTCCTGGCGATGCGCCATAGTTCAGCTCCGCCCACTTGATATATCGACCCCTCATGAGAACGGGGCACGAGGCAGAACAGTTTCTTCCACGGCGCGAAATGAGCCTCGATACCCAAAAACAGCTCGCAAAGGGCTACGAAGCCTGCAATATGCAATATGGAGGCAGGCGTAAGGCTGTGCAACTGGAGGCCGTAGAACTCCAGGATCCCCCGGAGAAACGGATGAATTGGAAATCCGATCCCTCTTATCAACTAAGGGACAAGGCATACCCGCTCTCCTTTGGAGGGATTGGGGACGCTCTCCGCTTGCTCTCCACCATTATAGGTGGCGAGCCCGGCTCGAACCGGGACCATGTAGGCCGGGGGGAGTAACCCCTTGGCTTGGAGCACCACTAGCTCGATGTGCGGGATGGAGCATCTCTCCCAATCACCAGGCTGAGAACTGGGAGGGTGAGAGGAGGAGCTGCGTCGACCGGCGATGATGGAATGGATCTCTGTCGAATGCGCTCCGATGAAAGCTCGTGAAGGGAGGATGGTTTGATTCGGATCTAAATCCCCGTCTCTTTTATAGGCAGCTCATTTGCACAGCTAGGGAGGTAAATAAAAAACACCCTGGCTTATCGCATTCGTTTGACACGTGGAAGATGGCCATTATTGGGCGCAGAAGCCAAGGAGCCCAACATTCACCAGAAGACGGACACTATTCAACAGGTATATGGGATTTGGAGAAGAACCCGCCTTGCAATGCCGAAGACAATTTGCGCGCCGGACTCATCGTCATTGAAGCCTGGTTCGGGGGCTACTAAGGGAGTCCCGGATTAGGGGGTGTCCGGATAGCCGGACTATGACCTTGGCCGGACTCCTGGACTATGAAGATACAAGATTGAAGACTTCGTCCCGTGTCGGATGGGACTTTCCTTGGCGTGGAAGGAAAGCTTGGCGATACGGATATGTAGATCTCCTCCCATTGTAACCGACTCTGTGTAACCCTAGCCCTCTCCGGTGTCTATATAAATCGAAGGGTTTTAGTCCGTAGGACGAACAACAATCATACCATAGGCTAGCTTCTAGGGTTTAGCCTCTCTGATCTCGTGGTAGATCTACTCTTGTACTACCCATATCATCAATATTAATGAAGCAGGAGTAGGGTTTTACCTCCATCGAGAGGGCCCGGACCTGGGTAAAAACATCGTGTCCCCTGTCTCCTGTTACCATCAGCCTAGACGCATAGTTTGGGACCCCCTACCCGAGATCTGCCGGTTTTGACACCGACAGTCTCAGACAGCCATCACGTTCGACCAGTCTGACCATCCCGCTCGTGTAGCCACCCCTGTGAGGCAAGCACTGGTGGTCGACCCCGTGGTTGGGGGCACTCGACTGACCAAAGTACTGATGGACGGTGGCAGTGGTTTGAACATCCTTTACGCTGAAACCTTGAAGGGGATGGGCATTCCGATGTCCAAACTTAGCGAGAGCAACATGAGTTTTCATGGGGTTATCCCTGGAAAGAAAGCCAGATCACTCGGCCAGATTGCCCTCGACGTGGTTTTCGGTGATTCCAAGCATTACCGTAAGGAGAAGTTGACATTTGAAGTCGTGGATTTCCAGAGAGCCTATCATGCCATTCTGGGTAGGCCAGCCTACGCACGTTTTATGGCTCGACCATGTTATGTGTATCTCAAGCTGAATATGCCTGGCCCCAAAGGTGTGATCACAATTACTGGCAATTGGCAGAAGGCAGAGGAATGTTTCCAGAAAGGTTCCAAAATTGCCGATGCACAGATGGCAGCAGTTGAATTCCAAGAGTATCAGAAGAGTGCAGATCCGAGTGATTTGCTCCGAGCCAAGAAGCCTGCTACAGACTCTGCATTTCAGTCAGCTGGTGAAACGAAGCCGATTCAAATAGGAAGAAGCGCTCATGCAGTTCCTCCGTGAGAACTGGGACATCTTTGCATGGAAACCCTCTGACATGCCAGGTGTACCCAGGGGACTGGCTGAGCACCGTTTGCATGTCGACCCCAAGGTAAAACCTGTCAAAGAGCACCTTCGGCGGTCCGCCATGCAGAAGAGAAAAGCAATTGGCGAAGAAGTGGCTCGGCTGTTGGTAGCAGAGTTCATCCGTGAAATCTACCACTCCGAGTGGCTAGCCAATGTAGTCATGGTTCCTAAGAAGGATGATTCTCTTCGTATGCGCATTGATTTCAAGCATATCAATCGGGCCTGCCCGAAAGATCACTTCCCTCTCCCTTGCATCGATCAGATTGTTGACTCGACTGCAGGGTGTGAGCTCTTGTCTTTCTTAGATGCATATTTCAGGTATCATCAGATCCGACTGTATGGTCCCGATGAAATAAAAACAGCCTTCATCACCCCATTCGGGTGCTTTTGTTATGTCACCATGCCATTTGGTCTTCAAAATGTTGGAGCCACATTCATGAGAATGATTCAGAAGTGCCTGCTCACTCAAATCAGTCGGAATGTGGAAGCATACATGGATGACATTGTGGTAAAGTCTCGCAAAGGTTCTGACCTATTGACTGACCTCACAGAAACCTTTGCCAACCTAAAAAGGTACGATACCAAGATTAATCTGTCAAAGTGCACATTCGGAGTTCCAGGACGAAAGTTACTCGATTTTCTCGTTTCCGAACGAGGGATCGATGCCAATCTAGAAAAAGTCGATACCATCCTCCGAATGAAACGCCCCGTGCGAGTGCATGACGTTCAGAAGCTGACTAGTTGTTTGGACGCCTTGAGTCGATTCATTTCTTGTCTCGGTGAAAAGGCCTTGCCTCTTTACCGACTGATGAAGAAATCTGATAAGTTCGAGTGGACTGAGGAAGCTGATGAAGTGTTTGCAGAGCTCAAAGCCCTGCTTTCCACCCAGTCGGTGCTCGCTGCACCAATCAGCAAAGAGCCTTTACTGCTTTACATTGCAGCCACTGGACAAGTTGTCAGTATAGTACTCACGATCGAGCGAGAAGAGGAAGGAAAAGCTTACAAGGTTCAACGCCCAGTTTATTATCTCTCTGAAGTTTTGACTCCATCCAAGCAATGATATCCACATTATCATAAGCTTGTCTATGGAATATACATGACCATGAAGAAGGTTGCGCATTATTTCTCTGACCACTCCATTACAGTCGTCAGCGACGCGCCACTATCTGAAATTCTGAATAACAGAGATGCAACTGGTCGAGTGGCAAAATGGGCGATTGAACTCCTTCCATTGGATATCAAGTTTGATGCAAATAAAGCTATCAAGTCCCAAGCAATCACAGATTTCGTTGTCGAGTGGATTGAGCAGCAATTGCCGACTCAAGTTCACTCGGAGCATTGGACTATGTTCTTTGATGGCTCCAACATGCTGAATGGTTCAGGTGCTGGGGTAGTATTGGTATCCCCCCGTGGAGACAAGCTTAGTTATGTTCTCCAGATTCATTTTGATTCCTCCAATAATGAAGCCGAATATGAAGCACTTTTATACTGGTTGCGTATGGCCATTTCACTCGGCGTATGCCGCCTTATGGTCTACGACGACTCAGATTTGGTGGTTAATCAAGTGATGAAGGAATGGGATGTCAGGAGCCCAGCCATGACTGGTTACTGCAATGCAGTAAGAAAACTGGAAAAGAAGTTTGAAGGTTTGGAGCTTCACCATATACCCCGACAGAAAAATCAAGCTGCAGATGAGTTGGCAAAGATAGGTTCAAAGAGAGAGGCCATTCCCCGAAATGTGTTTTTGGAACATATTCATTCACCTTCAGTTCAGGAAGATCCTTTCACCGAAGAATCACCACAGCCCAGAGTGCACAGATCCGACTGAAGTCGAAATCCCAGTCGTGGTCGACTTAGTCATGGAAGTTCTGGTCATCACTCCCGACTGGACAGTGTCGTACATTGCATACATTCTTAGGAAAGAACTTCCGAAGTATGAAGAAGAGGCTCGATAGATCGTCCGACGGTCTAAAGCCTTTACCGTGATAAAAGGTCAGTTGTTTAGAGAACGTGTAACTGGGGTCTGCCAGAAGTGCATCATGCCAGAAGAAGGTTGAATGATCCTCAATAATATTCACTCGGGGACCTGTGGTCACCATGCGTCCTCTCGGACCATCGTGGCCAAAGCATACCGAGCCGGGTTTTACTGGCCACATGTTGACGAGATGGCAAAAGAAATAGTGGACACGTGTGAAGGTTGTCAGTTTTACTCCAACATGTCCCATAAACCTGCATCAGCTCTGAAGACTATTCCACTCGTCTGGCCTTTTGCTGTCTAGGGATTGGACATGGTTGGACCCGTGAGGACTGGCAGGAGCGGATTTACCCATGTGCTGGTGGCAGTCGACAAGTTTACCAAATGGATCAAAGCCAAGCCCATTAAAAATCTTGAAGCAAGTATAGCATGAGCTTTATCAGGGAATTGATATTCAGATATGGTGTTCCGCATAGCATCATCACGGATAACGGATCGAACTTCGACTCTGATGAATTCAGAGCCTTTTGTACCTCCCAAGGCACGAGGGTCGATTACGCTTTGGTCGCTCATCCTCAACTGAATGGGCAGGCTGAGCAAGCGAATGGGTTGATTCTTAAAGGACTGAAACCCCGGTTGATGCGTGACCTCAAGCATGCAGCAGGGGCTTGGGTTGATGAGCTCCCATCAGTGCTTTGGGGTTTGAGGACAACTCCTAATCGGTCGACTAGACGGACTCCATTCTTCTTAGTCTACGGAGCCGAAGCTGTACTCACGAGTGATTTGCTCCACCACGCGCCCCGAGTCGAACTCTTCTCAGAAGAGGAAGCAGAGCAAGCTCGACAAGATGTAGTCGACCTCCTGGAGGAAGAAAGAGAGATGGCCTTGATCCGGTCGACCATCTATCAACAAGACTTGCGTCGATTCCATACGAGGAACGTAAGGGGTCGAGCATTTCAAGAAGGAGAGTTGGTTCTCCGAGTGGATCAGCAGAAGCCACATAAGCTCGCCCCTGCTTGGGAGGGCCCTTTTGTCATCACCAAGGTGCTCCACAACGAAGCATATCGTCTCTTCAACGTCGAACACAGCAAAGATGAACCGCGCGCTTGGAATGCGGAACTGCTGCGCCCTTTTTACTCTTAAGAATTTAGATTGATGAGATGTAATAAGAAATACCTCTTAACTTGGCTATCACAAGACATAAATTTACAGTCTTCCGAATGATTGTTGTTTATTTCTTTCGTATGTATCGCCTTAGCCGCGAGTCTGTTTCACCTAAGTTTGAAAAATCCTACCAAGTGGTGAGCAACCCTCCCACTCGGGGGCTTAGCTGCAGTCCAGTACTCGCCTAAGTGATAAAAATCCTACCGAGTGGTGAGTCTGCCTCTCACTCGGGGGCTTAGCTGCAGTCCAGTACTCGCCTAAGTGATAAAAATCCTACCGAGTGGTGAGTCTGCCTCTCACTCGGGGGCTT
>NC_041393.1:139155669-139166702 GCF_002162155.2 Triticum dicoccoides | reverse complement strand
CTCGGAGGCTTAGCTGCAGTCCAGTACTCGCCTAAGTGATAAAAATCCTACTGAGTGGTGAGCATCCCTCCCACTTGGGGGCTTAGCTGCAGCCCAGTACTCGCCTAAGTGATAAAAATCCTACCGAGTGGTGAGCAGCCATCCCACTCGGGGGCTCAGCTGCAGTCCAGTACTCGCCTAAGTTTGAAAATCCTACCAAGTGATGAGCGGGGTTGCGGATCAACCACGCAACCAACCAACCCCCCCCCCCCGGGGGGCTGCACCGTCAAGAAGAAGGACGAGATTGTGTGCACTCACCCAATGATTGGCCCCTTGCTGATGACAGGAACGTCAAGACCATTGTTGAGTACCTCGCTGATGAGCTGATCAATGCTGCCTAAGGCTCATCCAGCTGGTCGACCGTTGATCCTATTTCAGCACCTGCATCAAGCAATGAGAAACCGATCCAAGAGAAGAATAGATTTCACTCGAAGATAAATCCAGAGGTTCCTAACTGCAGATTAAAAGTACTCGGGCGTCAGGCCTGAAAGAGTTTTAATGATTACAAAATCACTCGGCATTATGAGGCAAATAAAAGTGGGGCATAATGTTTTTTCCATCACTCGACGGGAGAAGGGCTGGACGGGTCGCAGAAGCTGTCAAGATCGATGCTGTCGGCAATGCGGGTAGCTGCCTCGAGGAAGGTGTCCATGAAGTCCTGGAAGGAGTGCTTCTTAGTATTTGCTACCTTGAGGGCCGCTAGCTTCTCTTCTTTAGCCTCCTTGAAGTGCACGCGAACCAATGACAAGGTGACGTCAGCGCCACAGCAGGCAGAGGACTTCTTCCACTCTTGCACTTGGTCAGGGATCTGATTGAGTCGAGTCATCAGCGACTCGAGACTTTGAGAAAGTTTTGCCTGAGGCCAGAGTTCGGCGTCCACTCGGGTCATCGCAGCCTTCAGCCGAGCCAGATAGTCGATAGCGTCGTCCAATCGTGATTCCAACCAAAGCAAGGTCATCGCAACTTCATCTTTCATGGGACAATTGATGGGGTCGAGACCTGTCTCGACCCGTCCAGTTTCAGCTTCAAAGTTCTGGCAAAGTTCTATTCTATTGCAAAAAACAATGAGTCGACAATATTGCAAAATTCAGTCGACGACAGTTATCTAATTGAACAGCCATACCTTCAAGCTTCAAGACAAGCTTCGCCGCAAGTTGTTCCAAATAGGACTCTAGCTTGCCCGTTTTTGCTCTGAGGCCGTCGACTTCAGTGGTCAGGCTCTCCTTGTCCTTCCTCAGTTGCTCGACTTCCCGATTGGCATCCAAGACGGCAGTTTTCAACTTCGCGTTCTCATCCTCCAATTTGCCGACTGAAGCCAGCTTCTGGTCCGCAAGCGTCGTCTTCTCACGTGCTTCTTTCTGAGCAGCAGCAAGATCCAGGTCCTTCTTCTCCAAAGCCTACTTCATTCTCTCTAAAGAAACAACACTCTTCAGATGAGCCTGAAGTTGGCAGTTTTCACTACGCACATCTGCTTGTGTAAAGTCACTCGGTTCAAAGAGACTGAATGAAAAGCAGTGGAAAGTGCGAACTACTAAGCAGACAGGACAGTCGAATGGTTACCTCCCATGATGGCCGTCTCTTGTTGCGCAGCCTTGAGATTCTTCTTTGCAAGTTCAAGGTCAAGTTCAACGCTGATATGCTTCTTCTTCAACTCAGAAAGACGAGCTCCAAGATCACAAGACCTCTGCAGTGAGCAAGAATGATATGTTAGTCGACAGAAATAAGAAGCATCTGCAGAGAAAAGTTACTCTAAGACTACCGTCGAATCAAATATTCACCAAGTAGTCCCGGGGACTACACCCAGTGGGTGTAGTTAGTGTGCCCCCACTGGTTCAGAGCAATACTCAGCAGGGTGTGCCCAGCATGAGTTCAAAAAAAAGAGGAAAGAGATACATTCTAAGACCTCAGTCGACTGCCAGCAGTCGACCGTGGTCTCGGGGACTACACCCAGTGGGTGCACTCGGCGTGCCCCCACTGGTTCAGAAAGTCTGCTAAGATTTAACCCAAGTCGAGTGACATGGAAGATTTCCCAAGCTCTAAGCAAAGAAACACCCCAGTGGGTGATCAGATATAAGGCAACATTTGAAAGTTCAGTCGGAGTCTTGCTGACCTGAACATTGGCCTGAAGGGAAGTACTGGCCTTGTAAGCCACCTGGCTAGCCTCGTGCACCACCTTTACCTGCTCCATGACAAGGCCAACCTGGCGAAGAGCTTCCCTAGCGGCACTCAGCGAGTCATCCGGAGTTTGATACGCAGCAAAAAGTGATGGCTGCAGAGCAGCCGAAGTAGTCGCTGGGTCAGAGGCGTGGGGTTGCACTGGAGCAGTAGGAGTCAGTACAGTCGAGCCCGCTGGACGATCAGCCATCAGCGGGCTGGCGAATGTGACGCTGGTTCGAACAGGCTCTCCGGAACGTTCGACCACCGCCTTGAGCACCGGCGTCGACTGAGGGACCTGAACTTCAAGCCTCCTCCTGCCTGAGCTCCCGCTCCTCTTCCTCCTCTCCTGTAGAGGCACCTCTTCTTCATCATCAGGGAGCACAACAACTTCTTGCAGAACTACAGAAAGAGAGAAATGTCAGAAACTCTGCTGATTGGCGATCTACTCAACTTAACAAATCTTGGTCGATCAGACTTACCGACTCGTGAGGTGGTCTCTTCATCCCCTGGCGCCTTGTCAACGTCCATGTAAGTGGCAGCAGAGGTGGGACTGGAAAGACACATGAATTGGTTGGTCAAAACAAGAAAATCTTCAGTCGACCTACGAAAACGCAAGCGAGATACTCACCCCGAAGCAACGGGGACGTCCATCTTTATCCGTGGCAAAGTCTTCCGAGCCTTGTGAGGAGCAACTTTAGGCTTCTTGGCCACCTTCTCCGTCGGCTCCGGGGTTGACGTACGTGTGCGCTTCTGAGTATTGGCACTCGGTGCCACGCTCTTCCCACGCCTGCCAGACGGATCATGCTGCTATTTGGATCGACATTCGGAGCGCGGCGGGGAGTCGACTTCTTCCTCCTCGTCTTACTCCTCTCTCTCCTCCTCCTCCTATTCTCCCGGAGACTCCCACTCGCCACTCTCCTCCGCACTGTCCTCTCCCTCCTGGTCCTGCTCCAAATCCTGTTGGCCGTTGGGCATCGAATGCATCTCAGTGAATACCTGCAGGGCAAATCGGTCGAGTAAGAGTCAGTCAACATTAAGTACGGACGAAGCATGAGCGGGAGGCACTCGGAACAAAGAGTATACCTTGTCGGGCGGGTTACCATCGCTGAAGGAGACGGCTTGCTGGATCCTCTGGGGTTGTCCTGGTTGCCTGTGATGCTCCTCAGCCACAAAGCCACGATTTCGATCGGCACCTCTTCTGGATGGACCCGAGCGGTGTCGTCCGGTCCGGAATACAACCACATCGGGTGATCACGGCCCTGGAGAGGCTGGATGCGTCGACTGAGGAACACTTCCAGCAAGTCCAGGCCGGTAACGCCATCATTGATAAGCTGGACCACTCTATCCACCAACATCCTCGTCTCCACAGTCTCAGCAGCGGTTACTTTCAATGGGGCAGGAGTCTGAACACGGTCAAATGAGAAGTGGGGAAGACCAGTCGACTGACCTGAAGCGGCTATGTCTTGGCAGTAGAACCAAGTCGACTGCCAGCCTCTAACAGATTCATGGAGAGTCATGGCGGGAAAAGCACTCCTATGCCTCTTTTGGATACCTAAACTCCCACACATCTGGATGACGTGGGTTTTCGAGTCACTCAACTTTGCCTTTTTTACCGACTGGGAGCGAATGGTGAAGATATGTTTGAAAAGACCCCAATGCGGTCGACATCCTAAGAAGTTCTCGCACATCGATACAAACGCAGCTAAGTACGTGATGGTATTGGGAGAAAAATGGTGGAGCTGAGCGCCAAAGAAGTTCAAGAATCCCCGGAAGAAAGGATGCGGGGGGAGCGAGAAACCCCGGTCGACGTGAGTGGCGAGCAGAACACACTCACCCGATCGAGGTTGTGGTTCCATCTCCCCCTTCGGCAGCATCGCCGCTCCCTTGGCAATCAATCCGGACTCCTCCAGCTTGGCCAGATCCTCCTGCCGGACCGAAGACCGGATCCAATCGCCCTGGATCCAGCCCGGCGGCAGCCCCGCACGCGACGACGACCCGCGGTTCTGCTTCTTACCTTTCGCCGCCCCCGTCGCCTTCTTTGGGCGCTCTAGCATCGCCGTCTTATCCTTCACCATGGCGGGCAAGCAACGGCGTCGAGAGCGGAGGTGTTGGGCGCGGTGGAGAGGCGGAGGAGAAAGAAGGGGAAAACGGCATGCACAGTGCAAGCGCCTTGGCCCCATCACCTTATAAAGGGTCACTTCCGAGTGACTGACGCGTGGGACCAGGCAATCCCGTCAAATCCAGCAACAGTTGCGCGCAGCATAAGTGGCGAAAAGGGCGGCGCGGTAATCGAGGCATCACTGCTTATCTGGAACGCCCGTTTCGGCGCTCTCCGGCCCGCGTGCTTCCCCGAAATTTTGTATCCCGCGAAATTTGGGATACACTGCAGACAATCGCGTCCAGGATCTCGCGCTCTAACGCAGCACTCAGCGCATGAGGTCACCAGTTCAGTCGATGGCTCACTGAATGGATCAAGGCGACTGAGTCGACACTGAAGTACCGACGCAAGCGTTCAGTCTTGCTAAAAACACTCGCAAAGACACAAAGCTCAGAGCGGGTTCAACTTCGACCTACTTTCCACTCGCACCTTAATCCATTCGGGGGCTACTGATGAGGATACATACCTAGGGTAGGGTCATAGGCCTGACCTACACGTCCTACCCAAGGTCACTACCCTAGAAGATAAAAGGATGAAGAGACAACAGGAGAGCGCCAGTCGAATACGTCGAGTGCAATCCACTCGACGGCCACGACACTCGGAGGTCCTCCTCCCAACAATCACTCGACCATATAGAGAGTCACTCGACCTATCGAAGTCCAGGAGTCAGAAAGGACCGCAACAGTCGGACGTTCACTCCGTAGTCTTTATAGACATTAACAGCACTTAAGGCTAGCGTTACCAGTAACGCCCCTTACTTTATGTACATTAAACCCCTTGTAGTGGAGGTGGGCAGGGGTCCAGGCACACTCTATATAAGCCACCCCCTCCTCTGGCACAAGGGTTCGCACCCCCAATAATATCACACACATAATCCAATCGACCGCCTCCGGGCACCGAGACGTAGGGCTGTTACTTCCATTGTGAAGGGCCTGAACTCGTAAACCTCGTGTGTACACCTTCACTGTAGCTGAGATCTTGCCTCTCCATACCTACCCCCCTCTCTATTGTCAGTCTTAGGACCACGATAGGTATGGGATTCAAGGACTGCAGACTATTCAACCAAGCAATGTTGGCTCGGCAAGCTTGGCGTATTTTTGTCAACCCCGAATGTCTTTGCGCGCGCGTCTTGAAGGCAAGGTATTTCCCTAATGGACGACTAGAAGATATTGTTTTCACTAGCAATGCATCGTAAACTTGGCAGTCCATTGTGCATGGGTTGGAATTGCTGAAGAAAGGCTTAGTCTGGCGCATCGGTAACGGGTAGTCGGTCAAAATTTGGTGGGACTCTGTTGGTCGGCCACCAATCACGCAAAAGGGGAGGTGCCGGCTCCGCCGAGTGTCAGAACTCTTGGACGAGCATGGTGCATGGCGCGGAACCCTACTCCAATAGTATTTTATGCACGTTGATATCGATACTGAAGATTAAAGCGTCCCCTCGGTTGGGGGCAGATTTCCTTGCTTGGGGTGCAGAACGTATTGGTATCTTCACCGTACGTAGCACGTACTGGCTGGCGCTTGAGGACAAGCTTCGTCCTTCTTCAGTCGCAGCGAGCAGGGCACCGTACGTGCGACGTGTTGTCTGGGCATTATTATGGAGGTGCCTTGCTCCTCCTAAGGTGCGTGTGTTTTCATGGCGTTTGGCTACTAACTCCCTTGCCACATGGTCTAATAAACTCACTTGACCCATGGAGGTTACTGATATATGCCCATTATGTGGTCTCGAGCGCGAGGACACTTTTCATGTGTTTTGTAGGTGCCCACAGGCTGTGCACTTATGGTGAACTATGGCGGAGGTGTGGAGTATACCGGACATCGAGTCAGTCCGTAACACCGGTCCAGAGTGGTTCCTGAACCTTATTGCAGAATGCAATGAAGGGGACCGGCTGCGTCTGATTATGTTGTTGTGGAGATGTTGGCATGTTCGTAATGAGATCACTCATGACAAACCATCGCCGCCCGTGGAGGTATCTCGCCGCTTTTTGCAGAGCTATGTGACCTCATTGCTCGGGATTGAGCAGTATCTACAGGGTGACTGGGACAAAGGGAAGATGACCATCCAGCAGGAAGGTGCAGAACAGCCTATACCGCATGTGGGAGAGGTGACACGAACAGTCCGCAAATGGAGTCCCCCGTCTGCCAACTGGACGAAGCTGAATGTGGATGGTTCCTTCTCCCATGAGGACGGAAGGGCCGGGGCGGGAATGGTGCTCCGCGACCAGGAAGAGGGCATCATCTTCTCTGCGTGTCGCTCACTATGGTCATGCCCGGACCCTCTACATGCTGAGTTGGCTGGGTGCATGGAGGGCATAGCATTAGCCCTCCAATGGACCGAGCTGACATTCATCGTCGAGAGCGATAGTTTGCAGGCAGTGCAGCTGATCAATGCCCCAAGCCAAGACCGCTCGCAGTACGCCATGGTGGTTTCGGAAGTGAAGCGTCTTATGAGTGAAAGGGAGTGTCGTTTTGTTCATGTTTCTCGAGAGCAGAATAATGTAAGCCATGTGTTGGCTAACTTTGAGAGAACGGAAGACCGTACTGTTGTCTGGCTCCGCTCCGGCCCGAACAATATCCCTAGCTTGTGTAGGGAGGACCTTCTTGGCTCTTGAGTAATACAAATCCCTTTTACGCCGCAAAAAAAAGGGGAACCTTTGCCCTCTGGACCATTTCCCTTGCTCGGGTTGCGCAGCTGCACTTCAGAAAGCATTTTGTGTGTGTGTGTGTGGTCTCGCTACTGTTCCTGCCTGTATGCACACAGCCGGTGGCTAGCAATGCAATGATCTTGTAAAATTAGTCAACTTTTTATGGTTGAGCGTAACAAACGGGGTGAACCACCTCGTAACACTAAATGAACCACGAGCTTGGCATGCATGCCTGCCAAGAAGGTCAAAGAAGCGGCGACGCGGCCGTCGTCACGTACGCGCGTCATGACAATCGGCGCGATCAGCCCTTCTCGGAGCGAAAAAGTCTCCTGCACCGCCGCATGCAAACTCGGAAGCTGACACAGCCACGCTGACGGCCACGCCGGCAGTTAGCGCGACACAGCCATCGATCTCGCCAAGAGAGACGCATACCACGTCCGGATCGATACATACCAGCCTTGCTCGCATCACAGAACAGTCGTCGGGATTTCCATTTCCACTTTCTTTATCGAGATTCATTCAGCAAACACCCGAGCATGGATGGACATGGCCCGATCATGCATTTCTTCCAAGTTCCAAGAAAAGCTGAGGTGGGTATGGCGGTAACATTTCGACATGGAAGCTAACCTACTAGCTAGGGGAGGGGAGGGGAGGGGAGATCGAACTGGCGAAAGAAGCGGATCTATGATCCGTCTATGTGCATTGCTGCTGCAAGGATGGCGTTACAGCCAGGCTTCTTGATCGAAGCCTGCAGGGTCCGGGTAGTAGTGGTCGAACGGGTCGACGCTGAGGCCGCCGGGGACGACGAAGCCGGCGTCCCAGCCCGAGCCAACGTCCATGATGCCATCCATGCCGAGGAGGTACATGGGCTCCGGCCACTCCGCCGCCTCCAGACCGGACGCCGCGGACGAGGAGCAGGACGGCGAGACGACCGAGGCAGGGGAAACAGAGCAATTGCTGCTTGCGGTGGGCGGTGGCGCCGTGACCTCGTGCGGCTGGATCAGCGGGACCGCCTTCACGTCCTCATCCTCCACTTGCTGGCAGTGCTCGGCGCCGTCCTGCTGCTGCCACGCGGTGGTGGTCGGCGGCGGCGGCGGCGGCTGTTGCGCGGGACGAGGGGGCACTTGATCCAGCGGGCGGTGGGTGACGGGGTCGATGCCCATCTTGCGGAGCTTCTTCTTGATGTGGGTGTTCCAGTGGTTCTTGATCTCGTTGTCCGTCCTCCCGGGCAGCTGCGCCGCGATCTTGGACCACCTGCGCGCATCACCACGGGCATGGTCCATGAGCGCCGCCGGCCACCGCAGGAGACCGAGACTCCAAATTAAAACTCGAGCTACACTAGACACGCACCTGTTGCCGAGCTGCGCGTGCAGGTCGATGACGAGCTGCTGCTCCTCGTCGGAGAGGAGCCCCCGCTTGAGGTCGGGCCTCAGGTAGTTGGTCCACCTCAGCCTGCAGCTCTTCCCGCACCTCAGCAGCCCTACGCACACAGTGCAACATATCCATGCCAAGTGAGAACGTCAAGCCGGAGCAGAGAGGACTGATGGGTTCCATGCATGGCATGCACACGTTCGGGTCAGCTCACCTGCGAGCTTGGGGACGACGCGCCAGCAGTAGTGGCCGTGGGTGAGGAGGAAGCCGACGAGCTTCTGGTCCTCCTCCGCCGTCCACGGCCCCTTCTTCAGCCCCACCTTGTCGCAGCACGGCTGCCTCCCCATCTGCCCCTGACTGAGTGATGGCTCGATCGCTCTGCCCTTCTCACCCGGGAATTTTGGGAGCCGCTGTTCGCTGCGACTGTGTGTGGGTGTGTTTGACGACGGCCTGCCTGTCTCCGTTCCAAGTAAGACCGGTGCACCAGAGCTCCATTTATAGACGGACGAGGGTCAGTCAGGTCGCGGTGGAGTGAGGGAGAGAGAGACGTTGCGGGGCGAGGGTGTACGTGGCGGGAAGAGAGGGCCGGGAGGGTCGTACGTGTGAGCCCTTCTCTGAGCCAGGGCGCCATGCTTACGGCGGCAACTGTCGCCGGGCTCGGCTCCAGTAACGCCACCATGCACCTCCTCCACTATGTTCACTGCTCATCCTTTCTGACTTTCTCCGGTTCTCCCAGTAACTGAACTCTCAGCTCAGGTATGTACGTCGCTCCAAACTTGACGTTGCATGCACTTTCATTCCGAAGACATTTTTCTCTTCCTCGTAAAATTCCATAAGGAGCCAAAGCGTCAAAAAATTCAAAAGAGCTCATCCTAGCTACTACCTCCGTCTTATAAATAGGAGTAAGATCGTTTTGCCACTCTTAATTAAGCTCCCCTCTTTGCAGGGAGAACCGCCGAAGAGAATGTCAACGAGAACTCTTCTAGGGAAGAGGCAACATCATTCGACCCTTCACAAATCTTAAATCCAAACTCCGACGTGCTAATAAGTAATCACTTTTTCCCCCAAAAAATATAGGGACTTTTCGAGGTTGACATGCAAATCTTCTCCGCGTACCCTTTCCAAGTGTTGGCAAAACAGAAACACGGCGGTCACCGTCGCCCTTTACGTGCGAACGTTCACCCCTCTCCTTTTAGATGGCAACAGGAGGTGGATTTGCTACGTGGGTCTTTTGTTGGAGTGGAGTACAGCTTTGTTTGAACTAGCTCTGGTGAAGTCACGTCCCATTGATCGAGTCGTGGGGGTCAATTGAAATATGAATTGTATAGGTCAACGGAAAACAGACAGTAAAATGCGTCCTACGCCGTGTTTCTTGCTGTATAGTTTACACCAGTTGCACAAGTTTGATGCAATTTGAGGAGCTTCATGCATATTTTTCAAATTATACCAAATTTGTGCATCCGACTAGTTCAACAAGAAATTAACTATGCTAGGCCCGAGAAAAATAGTATCATGTCTACCTCGAAGATTTCGTGGATAGGTCATAGGCCTGGTGGCAGAGGATAGAGATTTTTCATTTTAACTCAAGTTTAGTTTCTTATTCCATAGTGCGAGATGTTTTTGTTTTAAATATGTACGCGTAAGTGTGGGCGCGCTTGCATGTTTTTCGCGATAAAAAAGACGTACCACTTACATTAAAAGAAGGTGATTACAATCTCTAACCGAGGCCAAAATAATTACAACACATTACCTCAAACCCACGCGCCACCCCAGCCTCGTAGGGGAGGGCACGTGGAAGGCCACGCGTCAAACTGCGACAGAGAATACCGACTATCACTGCTCTACCATCGTGTTGGTCTCGTCGCCTCTTGTTGAAGATGAAAGCTGGTAAAACCCTAACATAGGATGAAAAAGGCATTTTCGCCTAAAATCTTTAGAACTAGAGGAACAAAGATTCACAGATGCTAAGAATCATGGGGAGCCACATGCTTCAGTGAGAACCAACCCCTTAAAAAGGTGAAGGGTGCCTTGAAGAGGCGAAAACGACGCAGGGGAACAATCATACAGAGCAATGGGATTCAAAGAGCACAATTTGGGCCTCCTTTGATAGCGGTTGAGATGGGTACAAACGTGTAGTGGCGGAGCTAACATCCAAAGTATGGGTGTACAGAGTCCCCTAAATTCTCTCTTTACTCACATTTCCTCATTTTTCTGATGTACATTGTTCTATATATGTGAGTTATACATGGTATTCAGAAAATTTGCAAAAATAATGGGTTGTACACTTGTACACCCAAATCCTAGTGTAGAAGTGTAGAAGCATAAGAAATCGTCAACAATACAAGTGAATGAATCTGGCGCCAAATCATGGAAGTTAAATAATACGTCAGATCCAAAGAAGTTTGCTTCGACCGCTGGTCATCGGATGAAAAAATAAGGGTGATCAATTCAGTCAACCAAAGGGGAAAATATCGACAGGAGGCACCACACCATTATGGTGTCAAAACTCGAAGGGAGGAAAATAACAGTGTGCACGAGTAGATCAGTATAACATTATTTAAAGTGGAGTTGCTAAGATGAATCAAACTGTTGTCGTTTTCGAAGAAGACGAGGAAGACATCACTATGGACCACTACAAGTGCTCGCCTTCTCCGATAGACTAAGTT
>NC_041393.1:139116149-139155167 GCF_002162155.2 Triticum dicoccoides | reverse complement strand
AGCTGGGAAACACGCACGTCGATCGACGCGGCTGATCCGAGCCGACGGGCGACGGCTCCGCTCCCCCACGGCGTGACACGTCGGGCGATCGATCGGTCACGTCCCGCGCACGCCAGCGGGCCAGCTAGCTCCCACGACAGCGGGGCAAAGATCTCGCACGATCCATGGCCGGGGCCGAGCCTCCACCGAAAGGCGGATGTGTTCCGCGCGCGAACCGACCCCTGGCGCGCGCTCCCGGGCACTCCATCCATCTGATCCGCGGAGGAGCGCGACGTGTTGACCTCGTCCGGCCGCGCGAGCCCCTGTGGTCGGGGGCACGGGCGTGGGTGGTGGCGGGGAATGTGAGGATAGATTGCCGGACGGCGACCGGAGCGCTTTTCAGTGCGTGCACCTGGCAGGCTGCCAGTCGACGGCGCTGGATTTTGTCGAGCGGAATGGGAATGTTCCAGATCGAAATGTTGGTAGGGGCGAGGGCGACGCTGGCGTCGTTGTGTGATGAATGATACGTTGATGTTGCGTTTTTAACCATGGTGGTTGCATGGTCAGATTGTGTGGAGTCGAGAAGTAAACGCACGGAAATGGTGGATGATTAGGGTGATGATTACGGATCCCTGTGGCCTGGTCAAACGAGTTGGGCATACGATTACGAACACAGCAGCAGCAGCGTGACGTCAGAAACAAACAAGCCGGGGAGGTAGCAACGCCGAGCAGCAGATTTTTCTGTTTAACCAAACTGTACGGTGCCCGCACTCGCTCGCTCACACCAAGCACGCGGTGGGGAGTTTTCAGATGTGCCGCAGCGTTCCGAGGAGGAAGCGGAGAACTTGTGTCCCGGGTCAGTGTCGCCATCTTCAACAGATGCGCGGTTGCACGGCAATGCTAAAAAGCTTTTACAGCGTCGAAATAGCGTTTTCGCGCGAGGGGAGGTTGTTTGCTTTTCCAGACGCTGTAAATTTTAGCGCGCCGCTATAACGCAGCAGGCGTTGCAAAATCCAGTGCGCGACCAATCGGTGTTTGGAAAAAATTGAAACAACACATAGTTCAAATTCATAACATAAAAACAACACATAATTCAAGCCCCACACCACAAGCTAGTTCATACGATGCAAATAAAACTAAAACGATGCTTCTAGATAAAATGATGCAAATAAAACTACTCCTCGTCCTCCTCAGTGGCGTAGTCCGACAACGTGAACGCGTCGATCCATCGAGGATTGTCCTTGTCCCAGGTCGATGCAGGTCCCAGCTCGCACTGGGATTCCGCCAGTGCCTTCCGCGCATGCTTGTCCGCCCGACGCGTGGCTCGCTCCGCCCTCTTCTGTGCCCAGAACTCATTCTCGACGACGACGTCCTGCGGGAAGCGCTTGCGCCACACCGCCATGGCGTGCTCATCCGCCTCGGCGATGAGGAGGTGGCGCTCCCGCCTCCGCGGGACGCAGCGATTCTCGTTGGTGATTAGTCGCGGGGGAGGCGCGAGTTTCCACGCTTGCTCGTGAGTCCGCACGTCGGAGAAGTTCATCTGCGCCCATGGCCTCCCGAGGCGCCATGCCACCACGTGGTACGCACGGGCGGCCTTGTTGGCGGTCTCAAACGTCCCGAGCCCAAGGCGTGTATCGCCGATGCGAATCTTCACGTAATACACACAAGAGGGGCGGAGGTGGATGCCGCGTAAGCCGGAGCTGCTCCGGGGGCGCGGTGGCATGGCAGCAGCGGGGTGTTGGAGGCGCGGCGGCGGGGGGCGGGGCACCGGTAGAGGCGAGGAAGAAGGCACGGCGGGAAGAGACGCGGCGAGGAAGATGGCGGTTGGCGGGGCGCCCACGCGCGGCTTTTATCCAGCGCGCTGGATGATGCGGGCAAAACTGCCGCGCGCAATGCCGCTTTTTCCCACGTGCGCCATTTTTTTAGCACACTAAATTTTTACGCGTCTGCTGAAGCGCGCCAAACGGCCTCGAGCGCACCAAATTATCATTTTTTCAGCGCGCAGCTTATCTACCGCGCCTATGCCCCTCTCGCGACCCATGACCGCGACCCCTCTCGTGACCCACCTACCCCCATCACCGACGTACTCCACCGCCGCTGCCACCACCGCTAGCCGAGCCTCAGCTGACGAGCCGCAGCGGGGCACGCACCCTACCCCTCCCCATGCCACTCCTCATCAGATCCATGGGGATCCCGCTGGGGAAGGGGAGGGGATATCGCGTGCCACTGCCGTTCGTCTACCAGGCGTTTCCAGGTCTGCTTCAACGGGTCGACTCGGTCTCGTCGGAGGTCCTAACGGCGACGAGGGAGATGCGCTGGAGGGAGAGAGCGAGGAGGGTCATGGACGACGCGCTCTCATGGTCCCAATGTATTTGGGAATGAAAGGAAGCAGCGGAGGATTTGGATCCAGATGCAGGTCAGGATTCAGTTGTCCAAAGGTATGTTCAAATCTGCCATGATCATGTCAACGGGGAGCTGCTGAACCTCGCCTGGCGCATCTACTTCGAGGGCACTTGGGCGGAGAAGCGCAGGATGCCGCATCCCTCGGAATCGCCGCTGGCGTTCGTCAATTGGGCGGGGCAGGAGGCGAGGTCCGGGGATCCGAGGAGGGAAGAGAGATGGAGCTGCATATTTGGCCTCATGCCATCCAGGGCACCATCGGATTCAGAGCAGTTAGATCCACTCCCGTACTTGTCGCTGATGACAGCGACAAACTGAGGCAGCCCCAGCAGAGAAGTCGGGCTCAACCTGATGAGGAAGGCGACACTTACCTTGCGTTCAACATTTGGGCTACGGATCCACTAAGCAAGGTGAGACAGCCGTTGCATTTCTCCGCCTACCACCGTGATCATCTCTGCAATCATGGGTGTGGGGCGACGCAACACACGAATGCGCCTGATCAACAAGATTTTGAGCACTCATCTGGAGCAATTGCGAGTGTGCCAGTTTATGAAGCCATTACAAAGACTATGCATAGAACTGCTCAAGAGGCAACGACGTGGCCAAGAACCGCTGCAATCCAGGGCACTGTTGATCCTCTAGTAATGCTGCTTGCACCCGATGAAGATTTGGATATTGGCTTGAACAGAATCATGAGTGTGGATGCCAGAACTCCCCAGCGCTCTGTGCAACAAAGTAGAGAGGATAGCCTTGCTAGTGCTCCAACACTCGGGCGGTTTCAAATTTATCCAGAAAAGAGAGCGGGAGAAAAAGCTTAGAAACACCTAGGCTGACTGGGATGCCGACATGGCGCTAACCGAGTTCCACCGTCAGCTATGGTTGCCTATAAATCAGGACCAAATCGATGCCTCTAGCAACCCTAATTTCTTTCCCCTCCCCACCAAGAACTCCGCCGCCACTGCCACTTCCCATCTCCCTACCATGGCAGATGGAGGTCGTGGGAGAGGCCGCAACGAAGGGAAAGGAGGGAGGGGTGATGGCATCGCCGGCTGGGCGCAGGATCATACTCAGATGCCGCCGCCGATGGGGCCTCCACCACAGCAGTTCTTCGGTTATGGCTTCCAAGGGCCACCACCACAATGGGGATTTCCTGGAGGTTTTCCTCACCCCTTCCAGCAGCACTCTTGGGGGGTGGACCGCAACAGTCATGCACTACAAGAAATATGTCAACTAGCGACCTTCTGTCAGTGACCCTGGAAGAATTGGTCATAGATCTATGACCATTTGAGACCAATTGGTCAAAAGGTGCCTAGGGGGCTCCAAACCCTCAACTATATCGACCATTTTGGCCATAAAGGTCGTAATTTCCTTACACGAAATGGTCATAAAGCAGACAGCACTGATCCGCTGCCTTATTTCTAGCTGATCACGACCAATATAGATGGTCATAACCTTGTAAGTTGTGGTGGATTGCTATGACTAGGCGCCACCTCATCAGTTTTGCCTATTTGTCATGTCCATGTGTCAATTTTTGACCTAGGTTGTGAAGCAACATATATTTCTGTTAGTCACAAAATTCAAAAAAAATCTCATAAATTCTTTGGATCATATCTTCGTCAAATATGTCAAAAACCTTCCTCGCCTAGTTATCCCAAATATAATTCAACAATATTCATTTTTCCTATTTTGTTCAGAACAACACTTTGTGAAGGAAGTGCTATTTTTATATTCTTGATTGCCCTCAAAAAAATTTGGCACTCTTTCCTATCCAAATCATTGCCTCATGACAAAATTCAGCTCCATTTGCCTAGTAAATGATCCTTGGCAAATTTCCAAAATTTTTGTTCAGCTAGAAGCTTTGTGAAGGAAGTACTAGCTATGCACATCCAAATGGCATGAAATTTATACAGTGCCTTCATATGGCCAAATTATCACCCCCTCCAAATTGCATCTCAATCAAATCATCTATGTGAGCCCAGCTTCAATTTTCATTTTCTGTCTGGATTGGCACATTGCAAAGCAAGTGCTATCTATACCACTCCTATTGCCCTCAATATTCAGCTCCATTTGCCTATGCCAAAATTACCATACTCCACAAAATTTCAGCTCAATCCACTTATCCATTTGAGCCCAGCTTCAACATCCATATTTCTGCCTGATGTGGTACTTTGCAAAGCAAGTGCCATCCAAACTCCTCCATTTGAGCTGAAAAATTTGCCAAGACAATCTCCCTAGTAGATGATCATCCTCAGCCAAAACTCAGGCCCATTGGCCATGTGAATTTCCCATACCGCTAATCAAATAGTTGGCTGCTAATTCATGTTTGAGCATAGTTCGGTCTCCTCGTGAGATTCTTCTATTGTTATTTTCTTCCAAGCATCTACCTGGGGAGTGCCAAACCTACTAGACATGCCTAGGCTTCCTAGAACGCATGGCAATGCCACGGTCACGCGGTGACCACGCGGCGGGCATGCGAGTCTACGCGCTTTGGAGTTGGGGCCGTGGGCCACCATCCAAACCTCAACGTATCACCACCAAACCATTTATTTATGCTTAAATATATACTTATGTATGTAGAAATGATTTTTGGAAAAAATAAAGAGCAAACTATAAGGCAGCTGCAGTTCAAATTTGACCCGCTTCCTACTGAATCGGCGAAAATTTGTCTTTTTCACCAGAGGTGGATAAAAACTTTTTACTCCAAACCATTTTGTCAATTATGCATTAAACGTGTCCTAGTATTTTATAAAATTTATTTGGTCCATTTTACAACATTTATTTGGTAGTTCCTTCACAAAAAGACCTCATTTCGGGCACTCAAAAAATGGAAAATGAATTTTCCGTCCAAAGAAAATGAAAATTTCCTTAGGCAACATTGTTTACCATTCCAATATGCACACTTGTACATAATATGAGATCATTTTAATAAATTATGTTATGAATGTGGCCATAAGATTGATCATTTGGCTTCAAAGCTGTTGATCTCCACACATGATAGCTTGCTTCTGAGAACACTTTTTTTAAAAGAATTTCCGTATTACAAGTTTATTATTTTTCCTGTTAACTTGGTCACATATAATGACACAATGTAAAGGTTTTCCAATTTTTTGATTTTTTTGAATTTTTATGCCCGTTTCAAAATGCGGTCAAAACGGCGGGAATGACCGTTCCTAGCCGGTGGTTGAATCTTGAATTTTTTTTGGTGTTTCTCTGATTAAATAGATACTTTTGTACCTAAAAATGATTTTTGGAAAAAATAAATAGCAAACTGTGAGGCAGCTACAGTTCAAATTTGACCCGCTTCCTACTAAATCGGCGGAAATTTGTCTTTTTCACCAGAGGTGGGTCAAGGCTTTTGACACCCAACCATTTAGTTAATTGTGCATTAAACATGTCCTGATATTTTCTAAAATTGATTTGGTCCATTTTTACAACATTTATTTGGTAGTTCCTTCACAAAAAAACCTCATTTCGGGCACTCAAAAAATGGAAAATGAATTTTCCGTGCAAAGAAAATGAAAACTCCCTTAGGCAACATTGTTTGGAATTCCAATATGCACCCTTGTGCACAATATGAGATCATTTGAACAAACTATGCCATGAATGTGGCCATAAGATTGATCATTTGGCTTAAAAGCCATTGACCTCCACACATGATAGCTCGTTTCTCAGAATACTTTTTCAAAAGAATTGCCGTATTACAAGATTATTATTTTTCCTAGTAACTTGGTCACATATAATGACACAATGTGAATGTTTTCCAATTTTTTGATTTTTTTGAATTTTTTATGCCCGTTTCAAAATGCGGTCAAAACGGCCGGAATGACCGTTCCTAGCTAGTGGTTGAATCTTGATTTTTTTTGGTGTTTCTCTGATTAAATAGATACTTTTGTACCTAGAAATTATTTTTGGAAAAAAAATAAATAGCAAACTATGAGGCGGCTACAGTTCAAATTTGACCCGCTTCCTACTGAATCGGCGGAAATTTGTCTTTTTCACCAGAAGTGGATCAAGGCTTTTAACACCCAACCATTTGGTCAATTGTGCATTAAACATGTCCTAGTATTTTATAAAATTGATTTGGTCCATTTTTACAACATTTATTTGGTAGTTCCTTCACAAGAAAACCTCATTTGATGCACTCGAAAAATGGAAAATGATTTTTTCGTCCAAAGAAAATGAAAATTTCCTTAGGCAACATTGTTTGCCATTCCAATATGCACCCTTGTGCACAATATGAGATCATTTGAACAAACTATGCCATGAATGTGGCCATAAGATTTATCATTTGGCTTGAAAGCTATTGATCTCCACACATGATAGCTCGTTTCTAAGAACACTTTTTTAATAGAATTGACGTATTACAAGTTTATTATTTTTTCTGGTAACTTGGTCACATATAATGACACAATGCGAAGGTTTTCCAATTTTTTTGATTTTTTTAATATTTTATGCCCGTTTCAAAATGGGGTCAAAACGGCGGGCATGACCGTTCCTAGATAGTGGTTGAATCTTGGATTTGTTTTTGTGTTTCTATGATTAAATAGATACTTATGTATCTAGAAATGATTTTTGGAAAAAATAAAGAGCAAACTATGAGGCAGCTACAATACAAATTTTACCCGCTTTCTACTGAATTGGCGGAAATTTGTCTTTTTCATGAGAGGTGCATCGAAACTTTTGACACCTAACTCTTTGGTCAATTGTGCATTATATATGGTCTAGTATTTTAGAAAATTGATTTGATACAATTTTGCAACAAATATATGCTAAGTCCTTCACAAAAAACTTATTTTGGGCACTCAAAAAATGGAAAATTGTTTTTTCATGCAAAAGAAATAAAACCTCCCTTTGTCAATGTTGTTTGCCAATCTAAGATGTAAACTTGTGCAAAATATGACATCATTTGAACAAATATTTGATAGATCTTTCACAAAAAAACTCATTTTGAGCATTGAAAAATGAAATGAAACATTTGTATGTAATCAATCATGACCAATTTATATGGTCAAAAAATCTTCAAATTGTTTGGTGCACTCTGATTGGTCCATAGACATATCACGCGGATCATGCATCAACCACCGTCGGATGCTTCTGGATCCAAAGGCAGCCCTCACCCCCTCACCCTCTCACCCAAACCCTAACTTCCCCGATCCACTCCTCTCCCCCGATCCACTCTTCCCCTCTCGTCCCACAACCGCCACCCCAACCCTCTCGCTCCTCCTCCGTCTCAATCTCTCGATCCCCAACCACCCAGCCGCCGTCGGCGCCGTCCTTCGTCCTCTCCCCCAACCCGATCGTCGACAACCCCTCCCCTCCTCTTCTCTCCCCGTCCCTTCCAGATCGCAGCCGCCACCTCCTTCCTTCCAGATCGCGGCCGCCACCTCCCTCCGACGGAGCTCCCCGCCGTCCATTGCCTCTCCCACGCCCTCCTCTCTCCCTTCCCCTCCCTCGCGCTGCCACCACCACCACTCATTCCGAGCGCGTGCCCCCCATCGTTCCTCCTCTCCTCCTATTGTGCCACCCATTCATCCGAGCGCGACGACACCAGATCCGCGCGCAACCCATCGTTACGCACCTCCACGGTAGATCCAGCGCACTACCGAACCTCACACCTGGCGTCGCGGCCGGCTGGATCGTCGGCACGCGCGTGCTTCGATGCGCACCGCTCCATCGAGCTGGTCGGACCATGACAGCATGCGACCTAGGGTTTGCGAGATCCTCGGACGGCCGCCGTCCACCTCGCGATGTAGGGTGGGGTCCGTCGTCTCCTCGGAGGAGGGGACAGCCATGTTCGCGGTACTCAACCCTAGCAGTCGATCCCGGTCATTGCTGCTTCATGAGCCTCCTCCTCTGGCATCTCCGCAAGGGCACCCGACGCCAGGCAGGCCGTCGATGCGGCGGACCTCAAGGCTGGTCGTGCTGGTCCTTCTACCTGCATCCTTCCCCGACAACGTCCCCGACCTACATCCAGCTGCTCCTTCCCCAACCCTCCTCAACTTTGCTCCTGGTGAGCTTCTGTAGGTGAGACAACTAACTCCATCTGGTAGCTGTTGTTGTAGTTTGGGTGTAGCCGCAACTGTTGTAGGTTGGCTGTATAGAACAACAGCATCTGAAGATTGTTTGATGTTTAGGGTTTCATCTGTGTTTTACTTATTTCTATATGACTTCTTGTTGAGGTAATCACTAGGCGTACGGTAGTTTTGCCTGGCTTTCACTATGCTGTGGACATTAATCTTGCAAGGGCTCTTTCAGTTATGTCATGTTAGGGGGACATGGAAAAATCAGTTATGTCCTCTTAGGGGAACAAGCAAGTGTTTGGTGAGTCACTTAACTGATGGAATAAGGTGTCTATACAATGCCCAAAAATTCTGTACAAAAGTAGAAATAGAGCTCGGCAAAGCTTGACTTCTATAGTTCAATGCGCGAGGCCGTCAAGGCACGATTCAGTCATCAAGTTTTTGAAATACAAATTTTGTACCCTGTACATGACAAGCATGATGCTTATAGCAGCTGTCCCTTCCATGAGCGGTGCTGTTTTACAAGCACTTGTCATTGTGGTCTGCAGATCCTAGAGTGGCTTGAACTGCCAGATGCTTCAGCTTGCTTCTGCTTTGAATATTGTGGTCTGCATGCTTTAGTCACTGTGCCCTTAGTTCTTTTTTTAGGGAGCTATGCTTATCATCAGAAACTCTTGGTGATGATGTTATTCTCTTTTGGTTCATGAGTTGCAATTATATACCACCATAGAATTCTACACCATGTGGTGGACTTAAGTATCTTAGTGTCTTCATTTGATGTTTGTATTTATGTTAATTTTAAGCTTCTGTTGCTGTGAAAATGTACCTCACTGACCGTCTGTCTTTTTATTGTGTACTTCTTGCATGAGGAGGTGACTAGTGATGCGGCGCGCCAAGCAGCAGTAGGGGAAGGGGGTCTCCTGCTCGAGGAGGCGGAGGAGTAGGGGTGTGCCCAGCCGGCAGACCTGTTCTACTCATCGGGGAGGGGCAGGAGGGGCCTGCTCCTCTACTTCCATTGCGACCGCGGCAGGTAGCTCCTCCATCTCCTTCCCCCTCTTCCTGTGCTCACTACTTCTGCTGCTAAGTTGACGAATATGTGATGCACTTTTCCCAAGGAATTTTAGAGGAATCTTTATGAACAAGTCAAAGCTTGCAGGGTTACCTTGTACTGCTATCCTATTCCTACCAGCATAGAAGTGAAGTGTGTGGGATTGGTATTATGCCCCTGTGTTATTGAATGAATGCGTTAGAAGTAGAACATAATCTGTTGCATTGGTGTTTTCTTTTGTGAAGTTAGTGGATGTTGATCAGGTCCCCCTTTCTGCTGTATGAAACATTTCTCTTGTTGTACTTCTTAACATGCTTTCCGCTGATGGCAGGAAGAAGAAGGTTGTTCACAAGAAGATGGCTGGAAGAAGCAGGCTGATTCGATTCGATCCTCAAGGTAGCCCTTCCCTTCCCCTTCTCTCTTTGATTCGATCCGATCTATGCACAAAGTTCACTAGTTTGGATGCACCATAGAACTTGTGGTGATATTGTCTAGATTGCAAATACAAGTGTTGAGTTTGTTAAGTGTTTTGTTACGGTGAAATCTGAACCATTTATTGAATAGTAGGATGGCTGACTTACTATGATTATCTCTTGTTGCTATGTTTGTCTTTTCCATATCCAAATCATGTTTATGAATTGGTGTGCTTGAAAACCAAGGAATGCTTCTATTCCTTGTCGGTGTTCTTTTTTATTCTGGTATAAGATGAACCAGCTCTTTATTTGTTTGGTGGTTGGTTTGCATACATGTTCTTTTTCTGCAGAAATATGTTGTGGTTCCTTGCAGAGTAAATATGCTATTAGATTTACTTTTATTTTGTTCCTAATCATTTTGTTCTATAATGTGCAGATGTTGGCCTTTCATGTTTATTCACGAGCATCAGGACAAAGAAGTTGGAAGAAGCATAGTTCTAGCTCATTGGAGCTAGTTTTGGTAGCAATGAAACCCTTTAGGTTGATCCTATTTGTATGTGTGTTATATGATGTAGCAGAACTTGTAGGGCTCATGTGATAGACTCATGTGGTAGACTGTACACTTGTAGAGCTGTTATCTAATTGTAAACTTGATGCTGATCACATTTGTATGTACTTGATGCTGATCACATTTGTATGTACTTGATGCTATTCTTTGAATTATTGCGTCGATTTTCTGTATTGGTATATTGAAATCTGAAGAACATGACCTTGGCAAAACAAATAAAAACAAAGGCTACATCCCAAAAACAAACGTGCATAAAAAAAGAAAAACAAAGGCTACAACCCAAAAATAAAAAGGCTATAATGTTGGGCCTGGCCCATGTAGCTGATCGAAATTAATAGGGAAAAATATATAAAAGGCTGAATTGTTGGGCTCGGCCCATGTAAAACACCGAACTGGACTGGGCTGAATCTTATCAACGACCTTTTCAATTGGTCGCAATTTTGCCACGTCGGATCCGACGTGGCCTGGGCAGAGAGCTAGCGACCAAAACAAAAGGTCGTTGAACTAGTGACCTTTTGTTTTGGTCGTGGAATTCCACGACCTTCTCACAGAGAAGGTCGTTAATTTTAGTTTACGACCGCCAGCTTTTGACCTTCTATTTTTGGTCAAAAAAAGGTCGCAAATGAAAACAATGACCTTTCAGTGACCAATAGTGATGGTCGCAAGTTGACATATTTCTTGTAGTGATGGTTTGGTCCACCGGCTCAGGGCCCTCCCCCTCAAGGGCCAGGAGGCGGTGTGGACCTGTCACAGCCAGATCGAAGCAACGCTAGTGGTCAGCAGGGCTCAGGCAAAAATCAGGGTAAGAATCCTCAGTGCAAGAAACAGGATCAGGTTCAGAAATCTACTTCATCCACCTCTACTGGCCTCTTTTCATACACCCAAGTGATTCATTACAATTGCAGAGATTCAGGACACCACAAAGACAAGTGCGAGAAACCTAAGAGTTGCTTCATTTGCAAAATGGTGACCCATGTGGTGGATGATTATCCTGTCAGAAAGAAAGCTCATCTCACTGCAAGATATGTGGGGAGTGCAGCACAAGGACTGGGCTTTTACCACCTTGATGTCTCTGATGTGAATGCTCAGCATCATGGTGGCCTGAAGAATGTTGGAATAGTGCTTGTTGAATCTGGGGAAGTGTCTAAGAAAGAATTAGCTAAGGAATTTGCAGACATTTATAAGACCAACTGGCCATGGACCATCAATGCTCTGGATGACTGGACTTTCTTAGTAAAATTTCCACCAGAGATAGATATTGCACATGTGGCAGGCTATCCCTGCTTTGATCTGAAAAAAGACAATGTAATAGTCAATGTAGAAGTCTGGAAAGGAAATGTTGAGGCAGAGGATGACCTGCAAGATGTCTAGATCAAAATCAGGAAGATGAACCCCAAGTGGTTGATAACCTGCAAGTATACGGGATCAATTGTAGCCTCTTTCGATAAGTAAGAGTGTCGAACCCAACGAGGAGCTAAAGGTAGAGCAAATATCCTCTCAAGTCCTATCTGCCACTGATACAACTCTACGCACGCTTAGTGTTCGCTTTACCTAGAACAAGTATGAAATTAGAAGGACTTTTAGGATAGGTTTGCAAGATAATAAAGAGCGTGTAAATATAAACTTTACTAGACCGATAGCAATAAAGTAAAGAGCGCATAAATATAAACTTTACTAGGGGATGTTTAGATAAAGAAGCAATAAAGTAAATATAGTGAGTGTGGAAAAATGGTGGTAGGAGTGGTGAAATTGTCCCTCAGCAATTGACTACTTTACTAGACCGATAGCAAGTTTTATGTGGGAGAGGCATAAGATAACATACTTTCTCTTCTTGGATCATATGCACTTATGATTGGAACTCTAGCAAGCATCCACAACTACTAAAGATCATTAAGGTAAAACCCAACCATAGCATTAAAGCATCAAGTCCCCTTTATCCCATACGCAACAATCCCCTTACTCGGGTTTAAGCTTCTGTCACTTTAGCAACCCACTATAAGTGAATCATGAACGTATTGCAACACCCTACAATGGGAATACCTCACGCTTGCGCGACACGGAGGGCACAATAGGATAGAAGCATAACCACAAGCAAATTAAACCAATCATAGCAATTCATCAATCACCGATAGGACAACGAAAATCTACTCAGACATCATAGGATGGCAACTCATCATTGGATAATAATATGAAGCATAAAGCACCATGTTGAAGTAGAGGGTACAGCGGGTTGCGGGAGAGTGGGCCGCTGAATATAGATGGGAGAAGGTGATGGAGATGTTGGTGAAGACGGCAGAGGTGTTGGTGTAGATCACGGTGATGATGATGGCCCCCGGCGGCGTTCCGGCGCCACCGGAAGCAAGGGGAGAGATCCCCCCTTCTTCTTCTTATTCTTCCTTGACCTTCTCCCTAGATGGGAGAAGGATTTCCCCTCTGGTCCTTGGCTCCCATGGCGTGGGAGGGGCGAGAGCCCCTCTGAGATTGGATCTATCTCTCTGTCGCTCTCTATTTCTGTGTTCTGGTATTCTGCCCTGGCACCATTTCTTTTATATCTGGAGATCCATAACTCCGATTGGATTGAAACCTTCGCCCAGATATTTTTCCAAAAATTAGCTTTCTTGTGGCCAAAGTAGAGCATCAACCGCCTTACGAGGGGCCCACGAGGGTCAGGGGCGCGCCCACTTAAAGTGGTGGCGTGGGCCACCCTCGTGGCTACCTCAGGCACCGTCTCGCATTGATTCTTCCGCCCAAAAATCACAAATATTACAAAATAATTCTCCGTTCATTTTTATCCCGTTTGGACTCTGTTTGATATTGGGTTTCTATGGAACATAAAACATGCAACAAATAGGAACTGGCTCTGGGCACTGGATCAATATGTTAGTCCCAAAAAATAGTATAAAAAGTTGCCAGAAGTATATGAAAGTTGAATAATATTGGTATGGAACAATCAAAAATTATAGATACGACGGAGACGTATCAGCATCCCCAAGCTTAATTCCTGCTCGTCCTCGAGTAGGTAAATGATAAAAAAGATAATTTTTGATGTGGAATGCTACCTAGCATAATCTTGGTCATATGTCTAATCATGGCATGAATATTAAGACACAAGTGATTCAAGGCAATAGTCTATCATTTGACATAAAAGCAATAATACTTCAAGCCTGCTAATAAAGCAATCATGTCTTTTCAAAATAACATGGCCAAAAAAAGTTATCCCTACAAAATCATATAGTCTGGTTATGCTCCATCTTCACCACCCAAAATATTCACATCATGCACAACCCCGATGACAAGCCAAGCAATTGGTTCATACTTTTTAACGCGCTTCGGCTTTTTCAACCCTCACGCAATACATGAGCGCAAGCCATGGATATAGCACTATAGGTGGAATAGAATATGATGATTGGGTTTATGTGGAGAAGACAAAAAAAAGAAAGTCTCACATCGACGCGGCTAATCAATGGGCTAGGGAGATGCCCATCAATTGATGTCAATGCAAGGAGTAGGGATTGCCATGCAACGGATGCACTAGAGCTATAAGTGTATGAAAGCTTAACAAAAGAAACTAAGTGGGTGTGCATCCAACTTTCTTGCTCATGAAGACCTAGGGCATTTTGAGGAAGCCCATCGTTGGAATATACAAGCCAAGTTCTATAATGAAAATTCCCACTAGTATATGAAAGTGATAACTCAAGAGACTCTCTATATGAAGAACATGGTGCTACTTTGAAGCACAAGTGTGGAAAAAGAGGATAGTAGCATTGTCCCTTTTTTGCGGGATTCTTTGGCCCCTTTTTTATTTAGGCTTCTTTGGCCTCTCTTTTTTTGGGGGGGGGGGACAATGCTCTATTAATGATCATCACACTTTTATTTACTTACAACTCAATATTACAACTCGATACTAGAACAAAGATATGACTCTATATGAATGCCTCCGGTGGTGTACCGGGATGTGCAATGATTTAGCGTAGCAATGACATCAAAAAACGGACAAGCCATGAAAACATCATGCTAGCTATCTTACGATCATGCAAAGCAATATGACAATAAATGCTCAAGTCATGTATATGATGATGATGGAAGTTACATGGCAATATTATCTCGGAATGGCTATGGAAATGTCATGATAGGTAGGTATGGTGGCTGTTTTGAGGAAGATATAATGAGGCTTATGTGTGATAGAGCGTATCGTATCACGGGGTTTGGATGTACCGGCGAAGTTTGCACCAACTCTCGAGGTGAGAAAGGGCAATGCACGGTACCGAAGAGGCTAGCAATGATGGAAGGGTGAGAGTGCATATAATCCATGGACTCAACATTAGTCATAAAGAACTCATATACTTATTGCAAAAGTTTATTAGCCCTCGAAGCAAAGTACTACTACACATGCTCCTAGGGGGATAGATTGGTAGGAAAAGACCACCGCTCGTCCCCGACCGCCACTCATAAGGAAGACAATCAATAAATACCTCATGCTCCGACTTCGTTACATAACGGTTCACCATACGTGCATGATACGGGAATCACAAACTCCAACACAAGTATTTCTACAATCCACAACTACCCACTAGCATGACTCCAATATCACCATCTTTATATCGCAAAACTATTGCAAGGAATCAAACATATCATATTTAGTGATCTACAAGTTTTATGTAGGATTTTATGACTAACCATATGAATGACCAATTCCTGTCATCTCTCTAAATAGATATAAGTGAAGCAAGAGAGTTTAATTCTTTCTACAAAATATATGCCCACGCTCTAACAAATATAAGTGAAGCTAAAGAGCATTCTATAAATGGCGGTTTTCTATGTGAAGAGAAACAGGCAATCCAAACTTCAAATGATATAAGTGAAGCACATGAAGCATTCTATAAAGCCATACTCAAAAGATATAAGTGAAGTACAATGAGCATTCTATAAATCAACCAAGGACTATCTCATGCCAGCATGGTGCATAAAATAAAAGTGAAAACTAATTGCGAAAGATGCTCCAAGATTTGCACATATCGCATGAACGAAACGAATCCAAAAACATACCGATACTTGTTGAAGAAAGAGGGGATGCCTTCCGGGGAATCCCCAAGCTTAGATGCTTGAGTCTCCTTGAATATTTACTTGGGGTGCCTTGGGCATCCCCAATCTTGATCTCTTGCCTCTCTTCCTTTTCCTCATACCGAGACCTTCTCGATCAAACACTTCATCCACACAAAACTTCAACAGAAAACTCGGTAAGATCCGTTAGTATAATAAAGCAAATCACTACTCTAAGTACTATTGCAAACCAATTCATATTTTGTTTTTGCATTGTGTATATTGTAATATAACTTTTCCATGGCTTAATCCACTGATATAAATTGATAGATTCATCAAAACAAGCAAACTATGCATCAAAAACAGAATCTGTCAAAAACAGAACAGTCTGTAGCAATCTGAACATTCACCGTACTTATGGAACCCCAAAAATTCTACCAAAATTCTAAAAAATAAACAATTTGTACAGAAATACAGTGAAAAAAATATCATAACCATTTGACGTTCCAGTAAAAAATGTAAAATCGCGCACTACAGCCAAAGTTTCTGTCCTGCACCATACAAACCAACAAGCATTGTAAACATCCTAAAGGCAAACCTTGGCACATTATTTTTATAATACAATGGAATTGTACAAGGGGATAATTATTTTTTATGAAATTTTTCTGTAATTAAGATTCACAAAGTTTCCATGAGCATGAACAAAGTTCAAGGAGATCTCCCACTTCAACAATGCTTGTCTTTCTCACTTTCACTTTCCTTCTTGAAAAGTTTTGGGTTCCCCTCTTTATTTTTTTTTGTTTTTAGACTATATAAAAGCACTCACCAGAAATAAATGACTCTCTAAAACTTCCAGGTTGTCTCCCTGGCAGCGCTTTCTTTAAATCTATTAAGCTAGGCATACAGTGCTCAAGTAATGGATCCACCCAGATCCCAAGGTATATCAAAGACAATTTTAATTAACAATGATGTGTGATTTAGTAGTGAGCATAAAGTAACATATATCATGTAACAACGAAGTCTAAATCTCTTCCTATGCATCGGCATGTCATAAAAGGACAATTCATGCACACCAAGTAAAGGCCAATGCATAGTATAAACAGTTTCTTGCAATTCTAGCGTGTTGGAAACATAGAGAGGTGGAGATATAGTTCCTCTCTCATAATAATTGCAAGTAGGAGCAGCAAGCACATGAATATTATATCTATCAAAATCATCATGTGTAGTATAAAAAGTCAACCCATCAATATAATCCTTAATAAGCACAAACTTCTCCGATATAGTGTGGTAGGGAGAATTCAAAAAGATAATAGGACTATCATGAGTGAGTGCAATAGCAAAAATTTCATGTTTAACATAAGGAACTATAGAAAGTTCATCTCCATAAGCATAATTCATATTGGCATATTGGCCACAAGCATAGCAAGCATCATCAAAAAGGGGTATTTCAAGAGAATCAACGGGATCATAACAATCATCATAGCAATCATCCTTCGGTAAGCACGAAGGGGAATTAAACAATGTATGAGTTGAAGAGTTACTCTCATTAGAAGGTGGGCACGAGTAGCTAATCCGCTCTTCCTCCTTTTGGTCTTCGCTCTCCTCATCATCTTTTTCATCCAATGAGCTCACAATTTCATCAATTTCTTCTTCCATAGACTCCTGCAAAATATTAGTCTCTTCTTGGACAGCGGAGCAGTTCTCAATATATGGTTTAACATAGGCATTAGAAGCATAATTATCATAACAATAATGAAGTATGGCAAAAAATTTAGATTTGTAAAGAGTAGCATCATACTTTTCAATCAAAGAAACAATTTCATAAGCACCCTTAAAAGTAACAAATTCTTCAATTTGTTGAACATCATAGTAATTATAAACACCCTTAGCATATGAAGATATGATTCATTATCACTAAACTCACATTGGTAGGGAAGGTGTTTCTTAGGGTTTTCAGAACAACAAGTAAAATCACATATTTCACATAAATTCCAAGCATAGCATTGCAAACAATGAATTTGATCCAGTAAAAGTTTCCCTTTTTCAGATATACGGTGTCGCACATAACAAGCATGCTCATCTAATGATTTTCCCTCAACTAAGCTAGTTGGGGTTTCAGCACGAGCACATAGGGATCAAAGATGATCCAAGTAAAAAGCTTCAGGAGTGTGATAGATTTTGAGTGGTTCTTCAACCATTGGTGTAGTAGGTACAACTAATTTTTTGGGTATTTTGCATTTCCTACCCATAACTAAAGATAGAAAACAACTAAGAACAGCAAATAAAAAAATTACTTAGTGATAAAGCAAACAAGCACACACGTGAATATTCACCCCACGCTATGACTCCCCGGCGACGGCGCCAGAAAAAGGTCTTGATAACCCGCAAGTATACAAGATCAATTGTAGCCTCTTTCGATAAGTAAGAGTGTCGAACCCAATGAGGAGATAAAGGTAGAACAAATATCCTCTCAAGTCCTATCTGCCACTGATACGACTCTACGCACGCTTAGTGTTCGCTTTACCTAGAACAAGTATGAAACTAGAAGGACTTTGTAGGATAGGTTTGCAAGATAATAAAGAGCGCGTAAATATAAACTAGGGGCTGTTTAGATAAAGAAGCAATAAAGTAAATATAGCGAGTGTGGAAAAGTGGTGGTAGTAGTGGTGAAATTGTCCCTAAGCAATTGACTACTTTACTAGACCGATAGCAAGTTTTATGTGGGAGAGGCATAAGATAACATAATTTCTCTTCTTGGATCATATGCACTTATGATTGGAACTCTAGCAAGCATCCATAGCTACTAAAGATCATTAAGGTAAAACCCAACCATAGCATTAAAGCATCAAGTCCCCTTTATCCCATACGCAACAATCCCCTTACTCGGGTTTAAGCTTCTGTCACTTTAGCAACCCACTATAAGCGAATCATGAACGTATTGCAACACCCTACAATGGGAATACCTCACGCTTGCGCGACACGGAGGGCACAATAGGACAGCAGCATAACCACAAGCAAATTAAACCAATCATAGCAATTCATCAATCACCGATAGGACAACGAAAATCTACTCAGACATCATAGGATGGCAACTCATCATTGGATAATAATATGAAGCATAAAGCACCATGTTCAAGTAGAGGGTACAGCGGGTTGCGGGAGAGTGGACCATTGAATATAGATGGGGGAAGGTGATGGAGATGTTGGTGAAGATGGCAGAGGTGTTGGTGTAGATCACGGTGATGATGATGGCCCCCGGCGGTGTTCCGGCGCCACCGGAAGCAAGGGGGGAGAGCCCCCCTTCTTCTTCTTCTTCCTTGACCTTCTCCCTAGATGGGAGAAGGGTTTCCCCTCTGGTCCTTGGCTCCCATGGCATGGGAGGGGTGAGAGCCCCTCCAAGATTGGATCTATCTCTCTGTCCCTCTCTGTTTCTGCATTCTGGTATTCTGCCCTGGCACCGTTTCTTTTATATCTGGAGATCCTTAACTCCGATTGGATTGAAACCTTCGCCCAGATATTTTTCCAGAAATTAGCTTTCTTGCGGCCAAAGTAGAGCATCAACCGCCTTACGAGGGGCCCACGAGGGTCAGGGGCGCACCCACTTAAAGTGGTGGTGTGGGCCACCCTCGTGGCGACCTCGGACACTGGATCAATATGTTAGTCCCAAAAAATAGCATAAAAAGTTACCAAAAGTATATGAAAGTTGAATAATATTGGCATGGAATAATCAAAAATTATAGATATGACAGAGACGTATCAGTGGTGTGAATGGTCCATGCTTGACCAAATCACTTCCACCCTGGGGGTGCTACTGGATGTTGACAGGCAGCACAACTTCCAGTCCTTCTATGAGATAGTTAGGGTCAAGATCTCAGGCAAGGACTATACAAAAATCCCTACAGAGAGACTTTTTGGTACCAAAGGAAAAATCTATAGGCTGTTGATTGAAGTGGAGCCAAGAAATAGTGATGAAGCTATGACAGCAACCAACCCCTCTCTGGATACAACTAATTCTATGGAAACAATGTCTAAGGATAGTGCTTCTAATGATGGTGGATCACAGTAGGGGTCCAGGACTGGCTCTGACTCTGGCTCACTCACTGGAACTGGAAACTAAGCTCACAGGAAGCAAATATCAGGGCAACAACATGCATATGAAGTGACAACCCCAACTTCCATGCTAAAAAACCAGCTCCCCGAGTCCCAATACCTACCCAGGATTCAAGCTCTAGAAAAATTTCTCAACTCAGAACAGGGGTACTCTGTTGGATTCAACCTGTTGAGGGAAATGGAGCTAATTGGGGAAGATGAGATTGATCCTGAGGAAGAAATAGAGGGCTTGCATGATGGTGATGATGCTGAACATGTATCTCTGGATGTGCAATATGAAGCCAACTTCTCTGCCATGAAGACTACTGTGGACAAAAATAAGTGGGGGCCTGTGCAAGCTGCTAGGATGAGCTCATGAATTGCTGGTGACACAAGAACCGTCATGGAAAAAGCTCAACAGCTTAAGGAGGTCCAGAACCTAGAAGTCCAAAAAGCTCATGGTAAGAATCAAGCATCTTTTAACATGTTTAATAATCCATCTTTCCTTTCAGTAGCCACTAACATTGGGGTTGAGGTTGATTTAGAGAATGCTATATCTATCAATCCTTCCACCCATACTGTTATTGATGGTACCAAAGCCCAAACCATGACTGAGGGTCATGAGCCTGAGCTGTCTAATCCTTTAACTAATCACTTAGACATCTCTGATCCACCCTCTAGCCCTAATGAAGGGCTCTGGTCCCTGGTAAGAAGGAATAGACGGGGCAAGCACCCCAGGACAGAGATTAAAAAATGAATGCTCTCTTCTGGAATGTAAGAGGCATCTCTGTTGCAGGCAGAAAACCTCTCATTATAGACACCATAGCTAAAACTCATGCTACTATTTTAGATTTCGAGGAAACTAAGAAGGAATATTTTCCCCCTTCCTACCTTAAGTCTCTGATGGGTCACAGAGATTTTGCTTGGCACCATCTCCCAGCCACAGGCTCTGCTGGAGGCATCCTAATGGGAGTGGGCCAAGATGTTTTTGATGTTGTCTCTTGGTCTCATTTAGATTTTTCTATTAGCTGTGAAATGAGGCACAAAACTCTTGGACATCTGTTTAGGGTGATTACAGTATATGGCTCCCCTTATGAAGAAGGGAAAGGTGCTCTTATTTCTGAGCTTCACACCTTATTTATAGAAAATCACATCCCTACTCTAATTGGGGGGGGGGGATTTCAATCTAGTTAGAAAGCCAAAGAGAAGAGAAATGGGGTTATCAATCATAGATGGAGTGATAACTTCAATGCTTGGATTGAGATTTGGGGACTGTTAGAAATTAAACTCTCTAGCAGGAAATTCACTTGGGCTAACAACCAAGTTGACCTCATCATGTCCACTATTGACAGAATTTTCTGCAATAGTGACATGGACACCCTCTATCCTCTGGCCTCTTGTAGATCTCTTCCTAGATGTGGCAGTGACCGTATCCCCCTCCTCTGGGATTCTGGGGTAGAGGTCCAACCTAGGAAGAGTAGATATAAGATGGAAAAATGGTGGCTACTTAGGGCTGATTTTGCTGATCTAATCCACAAGGTTTGGTCAGAGCCAAATAGAGCTGCTTCTAGCATGGAAAACTGGTAGATTAAAATTAGAAGTCTTGAGTGACCAAAGGTTGGAATTCCAATGAAGAAGATAATCTTAGAAGGTATAAAAAATTCTAGTGGAGGAATTTGACATCTTAGATGTTAAAGCAGAATCCTTTGACCTTTCTGAAGAAGAATTTGCTAGAATGAAATTCATTCATACTGAACTTCAGAAAATCTGGCTACAGGAAGAAACAAAAGCCAAACAAAGATCTAGGGATAGAGATATTAAGGAAGGAGACAGAAACACTGCTTACTTTCATGAAGTGGCTAACCAGAGGAGGAGGAAAACCCTCATCCACTCCTTGGATTGACCTGATGGGCCGGTCTATCACATTAAGGATATGATTAATGTTGCTGGGGACTTTTATAAAGACTTGTTCAAAATAGACAATAGTAGTGGCTTTAAACTCGAGCCAGACTTCTTCTCAGCAGAGGAGCTAGTCACCCCTGCTGAGAATGAGGCATTGGAAGCCCCCTTTACTGAGGAAGAAGTCAAGAAAGAAGTTTTTGACTCATACCCTGATGGTGCCCCTGGGCCAGATGGGATTCCTTTTTTCTTCTATCAGCAATTTTGGGAGGTGGTTAAAGTAGATTTGATAGATATGTTTAATGATTTCCATAAAGGAGAACTAGACATCCATAGACTTAACTTTGCTATGCTTACTCTTATCCCTAAAGAGCCTGAAGCTACTTCCATGAAAAAGTTTAGACCTATCAGCTTGCTCAACTGCAGCTTTAAGATTTTTACTAAGGTTCTTACTAATAAGTTAACTATGATCCTTCAGAGATTAATAGCCATCAACCAATCTGCTTTCCTCAAAGGTAGATATATCCCGGAGAGTGTAGTTACTGCTCATGAGGTAGTACACTCAGTTCACTCTGGGAAGAAACAGGGGTTAGTCTTGAAGCTTGACTATGAAAAAGCCTTTGACAAAGTAGATCTTAACTTTCTACTAGACCTTCTTGAGAAAAGGGGCTTTGGTAGTAAATGAATTAGCTGGATTCATCAGATTACTCAAAATGGCTCAATGGGAGTTAAGGTTAATAGCACAGAGAGTGACTTCTTCATCTCTGGGAAAGGGCTCAGGCAAGGAGACCCAATCTCCCCACTTCTCTTTAATCTAGTAGTAGATGTCCTCACTAAAATGATGTCCAAAGCAGCTTCTAAAGACTTGATTGATGGTCTGTGCACTGAAGTGTGCCCAGGAGGAACAATTTGTCTGCAATATGCTGATGAGACCCTGCTATTTTTAGACAATGACCTTGCTCATGCCTCCAACCTTAAAACTATCCTTACTTGCTTTGAGCAGGTGTCTGGGATGAGGATTAACTACTCTAAGAGTGAGCTCATTCCCATTAATATGATAGATTCTAAATTTTTACCTTTTCTCTCTGTCCTGGACTGTAAAGGGGGTGTTTTCCCATCAAATACCTTGGGACCCCCCTACACCATGACAAACTTAGGAAAGAAGACATCCAACCTCTGATAGATAAAATAATGAAAATAATTACTGGCTGGAGAGGTAAGCTCCTCTCATATAGAGGCAAGCTCATTTTAATCCAAGCTTGTCTTGCTAGCATACCCATTTATCTGCTTTCTTTCTTCAAGTTCCCTAAATGGGCTTTTGAAATGATTAATTCCCAAATGGCCAACTGTTTGCGGAAAGACTTTGAAGGTCATAGGAAACTTCATCTAGCCAACTGAAGGATGGTGTGTATGAAGAAAGAATTTGAGGGTTTGGGAATCCCAAATCTTCAGGATATTAATCTCTGTCTACTAGGTTCCTGGGTGAAAAGATATTATGAAGGAGAGGTAAAGCCTTGGAAGATGATCATAGATCACAAGTACATAGCTGGCAAGGTTAATATCTTTGCTCCTAACTTATCACCCAGTCTAGGTTTTGGAAAGGGATAAAAAACATTATCCAAGCGCTGAAATTTGGTTACAGGTGGAAGATTGGGTCAGGGGATAAATTTAGATTCTGGGAAGACACCTGGTTCGGTACTTCCCCTCTAGCTGTGCAATTCTGGCATGTCTACTCCATTTGCAATGAGCAAGCCAAGAGTGTTAGTGAGGTGTGGGATGGTCAACAGCTAAAACTCACCTTTAGAAGAAACTTTGATGATTAGCTAATGGAGCAATGGTATCAGTTGGTCGAGATAGCTGGTAGTTTGACTCTCAGTAATGATACAAATGCCTTTATTTGGCAACTGGAAAACAAAGGGGTCTACTCTACTAGCTCCCTCTACCATGTGATTAATTTCAGGGGTGTGCAACCGGTTTTCGTCCCATCAGTGTGGAAACTTAAAACACCCCCTAAAATTCATGTCTTATTGTGGCTTTTTGCTAACAACAAACTGATGACTAGAGATAATCTCAGGAAAAGATAGATTATCAAACCACTTGACTGTGTCTTTTGCTCTGAAGCTGAAACATGTTCACATCTGTTTTTCGATTGTGTGGTGGCTAAACAAATTTGGCCATTGATCACAAGTCATTTCAAGGTAGACACAAGGACTGATTTTGAATCACTGGCGAAATTCTGGGTTGCTAATAAAAAGCACTTAGGTCTCAACACTGTTAGTGCTGCTGTACTTTGGTGTGTTTGAAAATATAGAAACTCTATCATCTTCAATAACACCTTATGGATATCGATTAAGCAGGTGCTGAGGTTGATCTTAAGGACTATCAAGAACTAGATGGTGTTGTCCTCGAGCGAGACTGTGGAAAGGCTGGAGGCCTTCACAACACAGCTCGCAAACTTCCTGAGGCAGCCGCTAATGATCAGTGGCTGATGATGAGGTACCCCTAAGCCCCTCTGGTGGATCTTTGGACCAAGTTGAAGTCGCGCAAAGCCTCCCAAGGACTGCTCTGCATCTAAAGCGTGATGCTTGTGCTGTATGAGCGCTAATTTTCCTGTCGTGTTAGTTTCCGCATGATTGATGTAATCTTTTCATTCGTCTAGTCTTTCTCTGAACTTCTCCTCTTAGTGAGCTAATGTATCCAAAATAACAACTTCGTGGTTTCATTCTATAAAATGGAACCGGGGAGGAGCCTCCGTGTTCTTCTAAAAAAATCTACCGCGCCTATTGGAGATGTTGTAGGAACCGACGCAGTTTTCTCGTCCCTGGTGGCTCGGTGCTCTTGAACTGGTCAAGTGGTCTGAAGAAAACGTCGTATCAGACATCTGTTAGCAAGCATTTCCCGGGATATAAGAATTGTCCTTTGCAGTAGCTCGGTCAAGTAACGGCTCCGTTTTTGTTTGAGGGGTAATAACGGTCTACTTCAGGGTTTTTTTGGGGTCTGCCATCTGCTTCCGATCGCCACAGGGTATACGAGTGAGCGAGCACATGTAAAAAGCACTATGGTCTTGGAAGAAAAAAAATCATAAATTCAAAAAATGTTTCGGAATTTGAAAATGTTCGTAAATTTGAAAGATATTCACAAATTTGAAAACCAAAAGGTTTAAAAATTCAAAAAGATTTACGAGTCTTGAACTTTTCATTAATTTGGAAAATGTTCACAACTTAAAAAAGCTCATGAATTCACAAATTGTTTGTTAATTCAAAAGTTTCAAGAATTTGAAAGATGTTTATGATTGCAAAAAATGTCATGAATTTGTAAATTGTTCATGAAAATATGTGCGACTTTAAAAAATCTGTGATCTTTTTTCATGAATTAAATAAATGATCATGAAATTCATAATTTTTTATGAATTTAAAAAATGCATGTCATTGTAGAAAACATTCAAAGACTTAAAAATGTTCGTTAGTTCGGAATAAATATGGTGAATTCAAACAATGGTTGTGCAATTCAAAAAGATAATGTTGAAATTAAAAATATTCATGAAGCAAATAACTTTCATGAAATTAAATGATGGTCATGAATTCAAATAAAAGTGAAAATTCAAAAAAATCATGAAATTAAAAAAAATGAAAATTTGAAAAAGAAAAATATAAAATATAAAAGAAAAAGAAAAATAGGAAATAATGAATAGGCAACAAAACCAAAAATAAAAATAGAAAAGCCGATTAAAAAAGGAACAGCGGAATATTGAAAGAAAAAAACAGCAAAAAAACACATCAAAGGTTCTCTAAACCATGTGGAACCTTTTTTTAACAGGAAATCTTCCGATCTATTCATATTTAATCATGGCAGTACAACGAATACCAGAAATAATAAAAGTTACATCCAGACCCGTAGACCACCTAGCGACGACTACAAGAACTGAAGCGAGCCGAAGGCGCACCGTCGTCATCGCCCCTCCATCGTCAGAGTTGGGCACAACTTGTTGTAGTAGACAGTCGGGAAGTGGCCGTGCTAAGGCCCCATAGGACCAGCGCACCAGAACAGCAACCGCCGCAGATGAAGAATAACATAGATCAAAAGGATCGAATTCGAAGACACACGTGAAAGATCGAGGATGTCGCCTAGAGGGGGGGGTGAATAGGCGCTTTAAAATAATTACGGTTTAGGCTTGAACAAATGCGGAATAAACCTAACGGTTAATTTGTCAAGCATAAAACCTACAACAACTAGGCTCACCTACGTGCACCAACAACTTATGCTAAGCAAGATAAGCAACTATGTGATAGCAAGATATATGACAAAGAACAATATGGCTATCACAAAGTAATGTGCATAACTAAAGGGGCTCGGGTAAGAGATAACCGAGGCACGTGGAGACGATGATGTATCCCGAAGTTCACACCCTTGGAGATGCTAATCTCCGTTTGGAGCCGTGTGGAGGCACAATGCTCCCCAAGAAGCCACTAGGGCCACCGTAATCTCCTCACGCCCTTGCACAATGCAAGATGCCGTAATTCCACTAAGGGACCCTTGAGGGCGGTCACCGAAACCGTACAAATGGCAACCCTTGGGGGCGGTCACCGAACCCGTACACTTTGACAACCCTTGGGGGCGGTCACCGGAACCCGTCAAATTGCTCGGGGCGATCTCCACAACCTAATTGGAGACCCCGATGCTTGCCCGGAGCTTTACACCACAATGATTGAGCTCTGAACACCACCAACCGACTAGGGCGCCCAAGCACCCAAGAGGAACAAGCCCAAGGGCACAAAGCACCCAAGAGTAATAAGCTTCTCAACTTGTAACTTCCACGTATCACCATGGAGAACTCAAACTGATGCACAAATGCAATGGCAAGGGCACACAGAGTGCCCAAGTCCTTCTCTCCCAAATCCCACCAAAGCAACTAATGATAGGGAGGAAAATGAGAGGAAGAACGAAAGAAGAACACGAAGAACTCCAAGATCTAGATCCAAGGGGTTCCCCTCACTTAGAGGAGAAAGTGATTGGTGGAAATGTGGATCTAGATCTCCTCTCTCTTTTCCCTCAAGAACTAGCAAGAATCCATGGAGGGATTGAGAGTTAGCAAGCTCGAAGAAGGTCAACAATGGGGGAAGAACACGAGCTCAAAGGATAAGGTTCATTGGGGAAGAAGACCCCCTTTTATAGGACCTCCCGAATCCAACTGTTATGTGCTCAGGTCGTGCACAAGCGGTACTACCGCTTGGAGGAGTGGTACTACCGCCTAGCACGGTCAAAACAGCCCAATCAAGAGAGAAAACACAAGTTTTTGGTCCGGGGCGGTACTACCACTTAGGAGCCACGGTAGTACTGCTCTGGAGTGGTACTACCGCTCAGGAACCGCGGTATAAAAAATTACATCTGCTCTAGTTGCGGTAGTACCGCTGCGGCCTTTACCAAAACAGCCACAACTTTTGCAAACGGACTCCGAATTCAACGAAACCAAGTTTATTGGAAAGCTAACGACATGGGCTAACACAATATTGATAGAAATATCAAGAATAAGAAAATGAGAAAAGTTCCATAAGAAAATGGTGAGAACCCTTCATCGGATAAGACCGGTAAAACCTCCAACACCGAAAACATCATAGAAAACGCATGTGAACTCCGTTTTCGATGAACTCAAGCTTGTCATCAAGATGACCATAAGCTCTAAGACTCACAAAGATAAGAACCAAACAAGAACCAATAAAGATGATGCAAGGATGCAATGGTTTAAGCTCTCTACGAAGGATACGATCAAGCAACTCATTGAGAGCCCCCCTTGATAGTACGGCAAACGATCCTATAACCCAGTCTCCCACAACTACCATGAGACCGGTAAAATAGAAAACCTATCAAGGGCAAACCTTTGCCTTGCACATGGTCCACTTGATCTAGATGATGACGATCTTGACTCCCTCAAGTTGGAACCACCTTTCTTGATTGCATTGGCGGGATGAAGACTAGTTGATTGCTCCCCCATACTCTACTGTGGGTGAGCCTCTCTTCCGCTCATCTTCACAAGTCCATTGTCACCACAATGGACGGCAAGCTTCAAGCACTTGATCTCTTCGTGATGCATCACTTGAACTTGCACACCGCAACCTAACCCCACAAAGAACTCTCATGAAGACCATGGGTTAGCACACAAAGCGTAATGGACAATGCTTACCATACCATGGGATCACTTGATCCCTCGGTACATCTTGTGCACTTTGTGTGTTGAATCTTTCCAACTCTCTTCATTTGGATGATGTCTTGAAGGTGGACATGAATGATCACACAATCTTATTCTTCAAGACATGCTTGTAATAAGCTCAACACTCACATGACCAATCTTTGGATAATTCCTTAATAGCACCTTGGTCAACTCCTAAACTCCTTGAAACCAACACATGGAATTCAAGAAAAGCCTATGGACAGATCCTTCAAATATAACTCAAGACAACCATTAGTCCATAGAGATTGTCATCAATTACCAAAACCAAACATGGGGGCACCGCATGTTCTTTCAATCTCCCCCATTTTGGTAATTGATGACAATCACTTTCAAGAGAGTTTATATAAGGAATTATGCATCACCATGCAATGCAATAAAAGTGCAATGAAAGAGATGCAAATGCTAAGGAACAAAACCAAAGCAAGAGGAGATAGCTCTCTAAACTTCTCCACAAAACTCTCTGAAACTTCTCCCCTATTGGCATTGATTGCCAAAATGGGCGAAAAGCTTAGAAGGCCAATATAAATTGTGGTCCTCCATAAATTGTGTATTTCTCAACAAGAGAGTGGAATGCAATACACAAATCCAACTGACAATACTTGGAGGAAGACAAACTATATTGAGGCACAAAGATTGCAAAAAAAATGATATGCCACAAAGACATAACAAAGAGAGAAACAAGCAATCAAAAGATACCAATTGAAGCAAGCAATCAACGGATATCAATTGAACCAACTAGACCAAAGATCCTACATGCCACATGAATGAATAAATGATATGAGCGAAGGAGTGTTCTAAAGAAACTGGAGAAGCTCCCCATGATTTGTGCACACATAAGAATTTTTGTATTTGAATACAAAGTGCACAAAAAGGATCATAGCTCCCCCAAAATCAATAGAAACTTACATCCAGTGCAAGTGAGCCTATAGGAAACAAAGCCTAGCACTTGCAACAAGCACATGGTTGAGCAACATGTAAAAGAGGCAACTTAAGAATAGGCTCAACCAAAATGATGTGTGTGAGTCATGGAGGAGCACTTGAGAAGACTAAAATTAGGATGAGCATTAAGCATCAACATAGTCTTGAAAGAATGAGGCACACGGTGCAAGGCCTATCATTCCCACACACAACTGGCAAAAGGGTTCACAAGCTTACTAATAAGCAAAAGAGAACCTATGCTTGTGACAACCCATGGTGAAGATAGACGAGGGGAGGCTCATCAAGACGAGGGATACCAATTAAGATGGTAAAAGCCTCGTAAAGATAAGCAAGAGGAAAATAATCTTCACCACACAAGAGTGCATCAAGATACAATGAGATACGACACGCACTCAAGGAAAAAGCTTTCACGGAGCCACCAAAGAAATAACAAAAGAGTGACAAGGTGGACGTGAAAGAAAGGATATCATCTAGAGATGTAATTTCTCTCAAGTGTATAATGTTCTAGGTAGATGAAATCATGATGATATATATCTACAAAGAAGGATGTACACCCGAAATAGTTACAACATGAAGGAACGAGATATCCAAAAGGAAGTCATACATATACCAATAATATATTTGCTTGAGAGCATAGCACATTGCTAGATATGGTCTTATTGTATATAAATGAATTCCAACCACACGAACATCAAAGACATCACAACTAGCAACAAGACATCATTGTTGGGATGCTTTGAGAAAGGAAACAAGTATCACAAGAAAGAATGGATAACATGCCATGATACAACCTACACAAGGTTGATGCAAGAAATGTGTGCATGAAGTATATGAAGATACTTGTTACCGAGATAACATTGGAAGGATTTAGTAGACACCAATTGAAGGTACAAAGAGTTCATTGATCATCCTAGCTTGACTCCAATAAGCACATGGTGACAACACCTTTCTTGTGAGTGAGCCGAGCATCCAATGCATCTCCACTTGTTCCTAGAACAACAACACAAACAAAATGGTACCCAAACTCATTGGGACCAAAGAGTTAGAAACACCAATATACATAGGACAAACTCCACATAACTATGTGCATATAGATATGAAAATGAATTTCATGCAAATCTCATCCAAATTGAGACTAGGTGGAGTTTCCCCTATATATTGAGTCAAAGAAAGAAAGCATGCCAAAAGAAATACATGAAGTAAACATGCATGCTCAAGACTTTCAAAACCCGAAACCAAAAGACAAAGAAATGCCAAGTGAAAAGGATACCAAATGGAGAAATCATCACTTGGAAGATATCATTAAAGATACATCAAGGAATGAGATATCCATTGATACACACTAAACTAAAGATGTCAAACTCCCAAAGAGAGGATGGTTCCAAACAAACCAAGCTCTCAACAAAGTTTCATGATGGCACAAAGTACCAAAAAGAAATGGCTTGCCTTCCACCAAAACACACTTGATAAGGATCACAAGAAGAGTGTTCTAAAGAAAATAGGATAGCTCCCCCACGAGTTGTGTAGTATATAGGATTTGCATTTGAATACAAAATGCACAGGGTGGGATCACTACTTTCACTATATCTAGAAAACACTAGACAAGGACAAGAAATAAACAAGATCCACAAGTGGTAGGGAAGACACCGGGAGTTGACACAAACCTTGGCAAGAGAAAAGGCAAATAAAAACAAAAGCCAAAGTAAAGAAGATCAACAAATTCTACCACACATAAGTGACTACCAATTGTCAAAAGACAAGAAGTATTTGGAAATAATTCCCGGTGGTAGATAACAAGGACATCCAACATCATCTTCACAACAAACACAAGCAAATTGCAACTTGTAGAGCTAACAAGCCACCTAGGAACAAGATAATCTACAATGTCAATTCTAGGTGACAATATCTCAAATGTACACATTTTCTAGGCTTGTAATATGCACTTAGCATATTACTCCCCCATAATGTGATACCAATAAGAACTTAATAAGAGGCAATAAGAGGAACAAACAAGAGATAATTAATGGACTATTTAGATTTTGAATTTCTCATGAGAGATATACCACCTAGCGACTAGATAATCTTGTAATATCAATACTAGATGGTATTCCTCATGTACACACATTTATAGGATTGTGAGGTGCACAAAGCACATCACTCCCCCAAAATGGGATGTTCTATTAATCTCTCACACGAGCCAACTAGGATACAAACAAGAAGCATAAAGGCTCAACGCACGACACACACGTACATGGTGTGCAAACCAACACACACATACTTGATTGCTCAAGATAAGCAAGTCAGAATCACAACATATACAAACACATGCAAGGAACAAAACCAAAACATGCAAGGGGGCAAGTAACTTTCAATGTAAGAAATTTTAAGTACAATTTACCGCAAGGAGGCACATTGGATATAAGATATAAACTTGATGATTCAATTGACTTGGCTTGAGACAATAAGAGTGATGAAGTCCCCTTAATTCTTCATAATGTAGCCAAGTCTCCAATGCCCTCCAACAACACCTACTGATCAAGTTTGAGCTTGTTGGTCCCCAACCACGTTGGGTCCTAAGAGGTTAGTCACAATAGGTTTGGCTACCCAAATGGTTCTTTGCTTCAAACCACTTTGAGTACCAACAAACTTGGCAACCACATTGCCAACCTTATCCTTCCCAAGAGAATATACATCATCAATAATAATTGGGTTGGATAAGTTACCACTAGTGCATGAAGAAGCGAGGTGACCTTTCTCACGGCATAGTTAGCAACGTCTACTCTTCACTTTCTTCTCACTTGATTTCTCAACTTGAGAAGCATTAACTTGAGTCTTCTTGGGAAGAGGCCTTTCTTCAACTTGAGGTTGAGCATGTGATTGAACTTGTGCCCTCTTACCTTGTTGCTTGACACTAATGGCCTTCTTATTCAATGGGTAAGATCTAACATGATGCTCTTCTATTTTGCACTTGAAGCAAACAATCTTGGCCAAATTCTTGACTTGTTCTTGGCCCTTCTTTTTGTTAAACTTGGACTTCATCTTCTTATTGGAGTTGAATCCAAGTCCACCTTTGTCATTGGGGGATTTTTGCACACTCAAGATATTGCTGAGTGTGGCCTTCCCTTCATGACACTTTTCCAAGTCTTTCTTCAAAGAAGTGACTTGGGCCTTGAGCTCTTTGATTTCCTCTACATGGTTAGTCTCAACACAAGTACTAGAGGAAGTATAAGCTTCATCGTTAGAGCAACAAGGCAAGGAAAGCAATTCATCACAAGATGTACCAACATTGTGAGTAGATGAATTACGAGGACTAGCACATGGCAATATACTATTTTGACTAGAAGTAGTGCTAGTATCCACATGAGGCTCACTATATGTTACCTTAGAAATCATGGCCTCATGGGCTATCTTTAGCACACTATGGGATACTAGAAGATCATCATGAGAGCTTGAGAGCTTTTCATGACTTTCTTCCAATTTCCCATAATTGCTAGATAGCACCTCAAGTTGAGCCCGTAGCTCAACATTCTCCTTCAAAATGGATGCTTCACAAGTAATAGAATTAGTAGCACAAGCATCATCATTAACAACAAGAGGGGAAGGCAACTTGGCAAGCTCTTTTAAATAAGAAGCTTCAAGTTGGGCATGAGACTCGGTGAGTTTGATGAGCTCACCCTTGATGACCCTGGAGCCATTTTCGAGGTGCTCAAAATCCTCAAGGAGTCTAGCATGAGAAACTTCAAGCTTAGCATTTTTAGTTTTGAAATCGTTGGCCACCTCAAGAGCTCTATCATGAGATTCCCTCACTCTAGATAATTCTAGAGCAAAAGTCTCCTCAAGAGATTCGGAGGTGGTTTGTTCATGTTCAAGAGCTTGAGATAGCTCCGCGATCTCATTTGCGTAATCACGCCCATGAGCTTCCATTTTCTCAATGGTGGCCTCATGCTCCTCTAGATGAGATTCCAACTCCTCAATGTATTTCTTGCCATCAATGGCAATGGACATTATTTCCATGAAGTTGGAACGAGCAATTTTATTTTTATGAAGAGCTTTAAAAATCATTTCCCCCTTAGTTTTTAAGGAGGCAACATTATCATTCTCTTCATCATTATCCTCATCATCATTAGTATCAACATCATCATCAAGAGACATATTGGGGTACAAAGTAGGAGATACCTTTGACGCCTTAGCCATAAGGCAAAAAGCAATAGATGATGTTCTAGGATCCCTTGAGGCACCATTAAACACCACATCTTGTTCCATGGAGTGTTGGGTTTCCTCTACATTGTTAGCACAACAATTCGAGGAAATAGATGCATTTTTATCATGGCAACAAGACATAGCAAGCATATCATCATGAGATTTAGTCAAGCAATTTCTACATGATATGCAAGGACTATCAACACAAGCATGTGAAACATTTGGAGTGCTCGAAGTGTTAAAGCCCAAAGAAGGAGCATTGCAATAATATAGTGATGAAGGATCATCCACAATAAGCATACTATCATCATTGCAATGACCAACACTACTCACCATATCATTACCTTGTGGCAAACCACATGTAGGTGAAGTAGAAGAAGTTGAGAAGACTATACGACCGGAGGTGGAGGGAGAACAATCATCCTTACAAATCTTGGACACGCCATATTTATCTTGAAGCTTTGTCCATAACTCATGAGCATCCCGGAACGGCATGAGTTGAAATATTACTACATTGCTCAAAGCATCGAAAAGCACATTAGAAGCTTGAGCATTGAGATAAGAGTTTTTCTCATCCTCTAATGATAACATTTGGGGATCCTTTGGAGGAGACAAACCCATATCTACAATTCGCTCTAAATTTGGGTCCATGACCCTAAAGAGATTAAGCATGCGAATTACCCAAACATCAAAATTTGTGCCATCGAAACTAAGACTGTCAGAGAATCCTAATCCCCTAGTCGACATCTTTACTCTCTAGGCGGTTAAGCCCAACAAAGAGAGACGAGGCTCTGATACCAATTGAAAGATCGAGGATGTCGCCTAGAGGGGGGGGGTGAATAGGCGCTTTAAAATAATTACGGTTTAGGCTTGAATAAATGCGGAATAAACCTAACGGTTAATTTGTCAAGCACAAAACCTACAACAACTAGGCTCACCTATGTGCACCAAAAACTTATGCTAAGCAAGATAAGCAACTATGTGATAGCAAGATATATGACAGAGAACAATATGGCTATCACAAAGTAAAGTGCATAAGTAAAGGGGCTTGGGTAAGAGATAACCGAGGCACGCGGAGACGACGATGTATCCCGAAGTTCACACCCTTGCAGATGCTAATCTCCGTTTGGAGCGGTGTGGAGGCACAATGCTCCCCAATAAGCCACTAGGGCCACCGTAATCTCCTCACACCCTCGCACAATGCAAGATGTCGTGATTCCACTAAGGGACCCTTGAGGGCGGTCACCGAACCCGTACAAATGGCAACCCTTGGGGGCGGTCACCGAACCCGTACACTTTGGCAACCCTTGGGGGCAGTCACCGGAACCCGTCAAATTGCTCGGGGCGATCTCCACAACCTAATTGGAGACCCCGACACTTGCCCGGAGCTTTACACCACAATGATTGAGCTCCGAACACCACCAACCGACTAGGGCGCCCAAGCACCCAAGAGGAACAAGCTCAAGGGCACCAAGCACCCAAGAGTAATAAGCTTCTCAACTTGTAACTTCCACGTATCACCGTGGAGAACTCAAATCGATGCACAAATGCAATGGCAAGGGCACACAAAGTGCCCAAGTCCTTCTCTCCCAAATCCCACCAAAGCAACTAATGCTAGGGAGGAAAATGAGAGGAAGAATGAAAGAAGAACATGAAGAACTCCAAGATCTAGATCCAAGGGGTTCCCCTCACTTAGAGGAGAAAGTGATTGGTGGAAACGTGGATCTAGATCTTCTCTCTCCTTTCCCTCAAGAACTAGCAAGAATCCATGGAGGGATTGAGAGTTAGCAAGCTCGAAGAAGGTCAACAATGGGGGAAGAACACGAGCTCAAAGGATAAGGTTCATTGGGGAAGAAGACCCCCTTTTATAGGACCTCCCGAATCCAACCGTTATGTGCTCAGGTCGTGCACAAGCGGTACTACCGCTTGGAGGAGCGGTACTACCGCCTAGCACGGTCAAAACAGCCCAATCGAGAGAGAAAACACGAGTTTTTGGTCCGGGGCGGTACTACCGCTTAGGAGCCATGGTAGTACTGCTCTGTAGCGGTACTACCGCTCAGGAACCGCGGTACTACCGCTCTGGAGCGGTAGTAAAAAATTACATCCGCTCTAGTCGCGGTAATACCGCTGCAGCTTTTACCAAAACAGCCACAACTTTTGCAAACGGACTCCGAATTCAACGAAACCAAGTTTGTTGGAAAGCTAACGACATGGGCTAACACAATATTGATAGAAATATCAAAAATAAGCAAATGAGAAAAGTCCCATAAGAAAATGGTGAGAACCCTTCATCGGATAAGACCAGTAAAACCTCCAACACCGAAAACATCATAGAAGACGCATGCGAACTCCGTTTTCAATAAACTCAAGCTTGTCATCAAGATGACCATAAGCTCTAAGACTCACAAAGATAAGAACCAAACAAGAACCAATAAAGATGATGCAAGGATGCAATGGTTTGAGCTCTCTACGAACGATACGATCAAGCAACTCATTGAGAGCCCCCCTTGATAGTACGGCAAACAATCCTATAACCCGGTCTCCCACAACTACCATGAGACCGATAAAATAGAAAACCTATCAAGGGCAAACCTTTGCCTTGCACATGGTCCACTTGAGCTAGATGATGACGATCTTGACTCCCTCAAGTTGGAACCACCTTTCTTGATTGCATTGGCGGGATGAAGACTAGTTGATTGCTCCCCCATACTCTACTGTGGGTGAGCCTCTCTTCCGCTCATCTTCACAAGTCCATTGTCACCACAATGGACGGCAAGCTTCAAGCACTTGATCTCTTTGTGATGCATCACTTGAACTTGCACACCGCAACCTAACCCCACAAAGAACTCTCACGAAGACCATGGGTTAGCACACAAAGCGTAATGGACAATGCTTACCATACCATGGGATCACTTGATCCCTCGGTACATCTTGTGCGCTTTCTGTGTTGAATCTTTCCAACTCTCTTCATTTGGATGATGTCTTGAAGGTGGACATGAATGATCACACAATCTTATTCTTCAAGACATGCTTGTAATAAGCTCAACACTCACATGACCAATCTTTGTATAATTCCTTAATAGCACCTTGGTCAACTCCTAAACTCCTTGAAACCAACACATGGAATTCAAGAAAAGCCTATGGACAGATCCTTCAAATATAACTCAAGACAACCATTAGTCCATAGAGATTGTCATCAATTACCAAAACCAAACATGGGGGCACCGCATGTTCTTTCAACACGAACATAGACGAACACCAACGAGATTCGAGCAAATCCACCAAAGATAGATCCGCCGGAGAAACACCTTCACACGCCTACCAATGATGCTAGATGCACCACTGAAACGGGGTCTAGGCGGGGAGACCTTTATTCCATCTTCAGGGAGCCGCCGCCGTTTTGCCTTCCTGAGCAAAACACAAACCCTAACAAAACTAAAAGGAAAGACTAAAAACGAAGCCCTCCCGCCGGCCCTTGGCAGGATCCACCGCGCCTCCATGGTCCTAGGTCCACCGGAGATGAGGCAGATCTACGTCGGCGCCAGCAAGAGGTAGAAACCCTAGCTGTTTTTTTGGACAAGGAGGAAGAGGCGGCGGCTGCAGAAGAGTAGAGCCTGTGTGCAAACCGTGTGGAACCTTCCTGGAACTATTCCGCACAAAATCGCTGGGAACACCTTAAATTGGTCAGCCCACCTTCCTATGCTAGCGAGCGATCACATGATACATATCGCTATAAGCGAAACATGTCATTAGCGTGAAATAGATCCAAGGTTAGAAATTGATCAACCAGGCCTATGATAGTTCAAATACAATCCAAAGGCCAGATTGTGTGGATGCGCTCCATGAAGCCCACTCGGCTGGACCGTTAGTGCGACACTAGTGCAGAAAAGCCTAGTGCTGGTGTTGCAAAAATGGCCTTACTAGCGTGGGAGCCCAACACCACCAATACGATGCTAGTGCTAAAAGATAGGGGTGCGTTGGTGCCCACACAGCAGTATCTGTGTGCTATTAGCGTGTCATGTGGCCAACACTGGAACTAAGTATATGTTAGCACTGCATGCCATGTTGGCGCAACGCCACCAATTAGATTTTTCATGTATAAAAAATATGCAGCTAGGTAATCCATCAACTAATTTAAGATACTACTTCATCAACTATCATAGAAGTTCAGCAGTTAAGACTACACCAACTTAACATAATAGTAGTTCAACAGTTAACACTACACCAACTTAACTAATTTAGGGTACTACATCAACTTAACAAACTTAAGAGCTGGGATAGTTTGCATAGTCCATCACTCATGATCAAGGATTGCCTTGATCTGTCGAATCTTGTGCCTATTGTCTTGTCCATCTTTGAGAAAAATGAGCTTTTGCCATTTTGAGCTCATTTCTGTCGGCCCTGAGAAGCTTTCTCTCCTTCTTTAGCTAATCCCTCTACTGGATCAGTTGATCCCTTAGCTCCTTCGATCGACAAGATCAGCCTTCTAGTCAATTAGGAGATCTCTCTCTAGCTGCAGTGTGGCATTCACCTCCTTCAGGGCCTTGATGGTACTTTCATGAGAATCCAGAAGCTGGCGGTTCAGCATGTCCACATCGTAGACCTTTTCTTCAACGGGTGTCGGAATCGGTATATATCCCTACCAAGTCCAATATTTGAAATCGTTAGATATGCATGTGTTTGCAATCATCATGAATCGTTAGATATGCATGTGTTTGCAATCATCATGGATGTGTTTGGAATCATACTTGGTTGCTGCTCGTGTCGGCTTCGTCGGCATACACCGCGAAGTTACAATAAAATCTGTAGTGGTTGTGGAATGAACTCATCGGTGCAAACTACAAAAGAATAACAAGCTAGTGTCAAAATAATAAGTAGAGAGTATGAACCAGAACTAGAGTAACTAGATCATGGCAATGTACCGAAGACATTTTCATAGACATTGGTCATTAGAAGTAGAGAGTACAAACTAGAACTAGAGTATGAACTATAACTAGAGTAACTAGATCATGGTGTACCAAAGACAATTTCATAGTTGACACTAGTTATTAGAACTAGAGAGTACGAAGTAGAACTAGCCAGTGTCAAAGCTTACATTTTGGCCTGTCAAAGCTTTGGAGCTATCATATTAAGTTGTGAACCCTAGCTAATCTCCTACATTTTGGCACTAATTATTAGAACTAGAGAGTATGAACTAGAACTAGAGTAACTAGATCATGGCAATGTACCGAAGACAATTTCATAGTTGACACTAGTCGTTAGAACTAGAGACTATGGACAAGAACTAGTCAGTGTCAAAGCTTACGTTTTGGCACTGCCAAAGCTTTGGAGTTGTCAAACATTTTGGCACTGTCAAAGCATGCATCCTAGCTAATATATTACATTTTGGCACTATTATAGCTTTTTTCAAACCATTTTGCCCTCCAAAGTCCATTAACTGAAACTAGCATGAACCCTAGCTAATCTCCTACATTTTTGGCTCTCTCAAAGTTTTTTTTCTAACCATTTTTTGGCACTGTCAAAGTCCATTAATTGAAACCAGCGTGAGCCTTAGCTAATCTCCTGCAATGCCGATATTAAAGCAAACAAATCAAGAGGGAGATGCTCACCGAAGATTGGAGCCGTGGTGCGTCGTCGCCCACTTGTGTCTCCGCCGCTGTCACCCGTCGTCATTGCCAAAACCCTACATTTGGGATCAAATAAAGAGACTCAAAAAATGGTTGGCAATGGCAGTGAGAGGGGAAGTGTAGATGTATGATAGCGAGGGGGAGGTCTAGAAGAGTGCCTGAGCATCGGAAATGTGTCGAGTGGGGTGACGAAGCTGTGCCCCCTAGGTTTTGACCCGACTGAGTCTGAAATGTTGGGCTAGGCCCAATAGGCCGGTGTAGAAAATATAATTGATTTTTTTATAAAAGATTAAAAAAATAAAAGACTTAAAAAAATACTCGTAATAATAGAAAGACTTAAGAAATAAAAAGACTCATAATAATAGAAAGACTCAAAATCTAAAAAGATTCAAAATAATAGAAAGACTTAAAAACAATAAATAGACTCTAAATAATAAAAGACTCAAAACTATAAAAAATACTCAAAAACAATAAAAAGACTCAAAATAATGGAAAGTCTCAAAATTGTAAAAGATTCAAAATAATAAAAGACTCAAAAAACAAGACTCAAAATAATAGAAAGACTCAAAA
>NC_041393.1:139086187-139115817 GCF_002162155.2 Triticum dicoccoides | reverse complement strand
AAATTATAAAAGATTCAAAATAATAGAAGTCTCAAAAACAATAAAAAGACTCAAAATTATAAAAGATTCAAAATAATAGAAGAACTAAAAACAATAAAAAAGACTCAAAATAATAAAATTACTCAAAAAATAAAAATATTTAAAATAATAGAACTCAAATTATAAAACATTCAAAAAAAATAAAAGACTCAAAAAAAATAAAAAAAAGGACTAAATTTTTTAAATGATTAAAAAATAGGAAAATTGGGTAAAGAAACTCAAAATTATAAAGAAACTAAAAAAATACTCAAAATTATTTTCGGCGTGCTGGTAATTACGATGCCAACACTGAAACTAATTAGCTACAACGTTGATAGAAATTCAACGCTAGCACTAGCTTGTGCCTGGTCAGTACAAATGGGCACACCGCGCCACAAAGTAAAGTTCAAGATAGTCATTTATCTACTAGTGCGGCATCAAGATAGATGCTACGACACAATTAACACAGCGTTACCACGATGCACTTAACCTGAAGTTACCATTTCTCATGCGAACCCATCCCGAATCATCTTCTTGCGCCCCCAAATCCTTAACAATGTGTATTGCCGCAAAATCCCCACGTCAGTTGGGTCCTACCTTGGGGCAAGCGCACATTGGAGTTGCGATCCAGGCGGGATCTTCTTCGGGCATCTGTGGCAGGCTTGTGCCTGGGCAGATCATGCGATTTGGCAAGCTCGATTTCATCGATGACAACGCAGCGTGGCGTCCTACCTCTGGCATACACCCTGAAAGGCCGACGCTCTCCATGGGGTGCTTGCACTTCATGGACGATTCGATGACTTCAGACTTCTGTGCCTTTAAATCCTTAACAATATGTATTGTTGCAAAATCCTTGTGCGAGGGAAGGGAACCGAAGGTCCCAGAACTGGCTTTATAATATAAAGAGTGACACCATTTTGCAGGCGGACCCTAGAAAAGATAAATATTACAAACACATCCTCCCAAAATGCAATATGACCTCAACAGTTAAAATAAAAACATAAACGGGTCCTTGCGCTACCGGTGAACTCGTCAGAGACGCTATGGCCACCGCCTCTGGCCATGACCTTGAAAAGGGCCTACCCAATGAAGGTTGAAGGAGGGGACAGGGGTTCCTGCCAGCAAATCCACCCGAGGCCGTCAAATCATCCTAGCCACCATGAAGCTTGTCGGGGCCTTGTGGTAATTTGATCTTCAACCCCAGAAGCTGAGGTTGGACCAGATAAAGAAGATAGACAATGAAAACCCTAAGAGCTATCTTGATATTCCTCCTAATCACAAGATTCGCATCATCCACACCAGGATTCGGGCACCTCTCAGGCAATACCACTGTGGCAACACGAAGAAGGGGAACACACATCTCCTGGTCGAGCCATATCAGGCTATCCCATGAGCTTATTGGGAGGGAGATCGAGCCCTTGCTAGCCTACATCGCCAACCTTCACCCTGGATGAAAACAGAGGGAGGAAGAGGACCTCCGCCTGAGAGCACGAGAGCAAAGATCCAGAATGGCATAACACCAGCCGTTGCCAAGGCAAGTCCTAGCACAACTAATTAACCTACATCTACTATGTACAAGAAGATCTCGATCCCCTCTCCCTATCCATCTCCGCCCGGCAGCATTGTCGGTAGAGTCATTGGATCGGGCTAGGGTACCTTGTGAAGCTCTCAAGCAGAGGGATTAGAAAAAATGAGAGTTCGTATCGTCCCCTCTTGTAATCTTCTTTCCACGATTCCATGTTAACATATTGAAAGATGTCATAATTGTTGTACAATGGGTCATTGGCTTGCCTGGTTCCCTCCCAGATACAGCCATGGCAGGGAGGCCGAGCGTGCCCTGGGAGGCTGTGATGTGGAAGGGGATGTGGAAGGTGGCACGATGGTTGCATACAAGGAAGGTGCACTCCTTATGCTTGCCGTGTTTGTCTCGTAGTTTAGATTTTTTTTTCTTTAATTAACTTTGTAAGAGGATTACCTATCTAGTATCTTTTGCTCCTTGCGAAAAATAGCTCGTTGCAGCTATTTAGTAATAAAGGTGTCGCTACAAGCATCTTAGATGGAGCATATATACACATGTATATAGAGCAAAAAGTATTTTCCAACTCAAAAAACTGAGAGCGCGCGTACTTTCTTTTGAGGGCATATAGAGCGCAAGTTGAAACACTGGGATTGGCTAGAGGTAAGTCGACTGATATGTTAATTTGGATGTATCAAATGTGTTTCCAGCCATCTGATGCAAGGAACGGCCAGATGCCTTCTTCGTCCTTCCGACATTCTGTTCATCTCCCCCGCGCCCATCGCCGTGTCCCCCTGAAACGTACTCCCTTAGCACAGAGTTAAGTCATCTATTTTGAAACGAAGGAAGTACTTTTTTTTTATTTGGAGGGCTATCATTAGTCATTAGGGGCGCCCGGGCCCACCCTGAAAATCAGGGGGAAAGTTTTGATTAATGGAGAAGGAAGGTGCGAAAGGTTACCTAGAATTGATTCGTAAGTAGCATTTTTGCCCCCGCGCGTACGCTGGCTGCGGCTCGTACCTGGCGGAGGCCTTCCCGATGTCCCCGGGGCGAGCGAAGCGCCGCCGTTTGCGGCGCCTTGGTGGTACACGCTACCGCCTCCTTCCATCTTCGCCGAATTGACTGACCACATTGAAAAAACTGATCGTGCAGCTAAACTGTAAAACCCCATCAAAAAACAGGAGTCCCTATCTGAAGAAACAGAATAACCCGTGAAAAACAAAGGCCGTGCCGGCCAGAAGTCTGGAGTCTCTCGACGGACCCAATCCAAACACCTTGGCAGCGTCAGAGAATCGCAAGTCGAGAGCACGGAAAGTACAAATTCTCTCGTTGTTTACGGCTCGCAATTGAAGTCCCGGCTAAACCATGTCGTCGGCAGCCGATACGCGCTCCGATCCCGTCGCCATGTAGTGCCTGCAAAGCGGGCAGCTATGGCTGCTCTTCTTCCACACGTCGACGCACCTCCGGTGGAAGAAGTGGCGGCACGCCGGCACCTGGCCGCACGCCTCCCGGTGCAGGAACTCGTCCAGGCAGATCGCGCACACCAGCTTCTTCTCCGACGACCTCCTGCCCAGCGTCGAGTACGGGAAGTACCGCAGCACGACCGGAGCCGCCGTCATCTGCACCGCTGGCGCCGCCGCCGCCTGCGCGACCCGTCCTTGTCCTTCCGCGTTCTCCGGTTTAGGGTTGGAGAAGTAGCACACGCCAAGCAGTAGCAGGCAGAACGCACAATACAACACGATATATGCGATGTCCGCCGCCGTCGCTGGCATCGCCGTGGTCGCTCTCGGTATTTTAAGGGCTCTAGAGATTGGTTTCCATCAATGGCAAGATGGATACCGTACTCGGACATTCGGATTCTGATATACTCCCTCTCTCTCAGTTTTCAGTACCTGCGCGTACCCCGTAGATCGTCAATTTGACCAACCTAATACAAGTCATATATTACAAAAGATATACCAATATAAACTTCAGATATTCTATTTTCAAAAGGTATAATTTTTATGTTATGTAGTTCATATTAGGTTGATAGAATTGACAACCTAGGTATACGCGTAGACAGTACCGCGTGTAGGACTTGTAAACTGAGACGGAGGGAGTAGTATAGTTTGGTAGTAGTACAATACTGCTTGGTTTCAGGATTTGGAACAGGAGAATATTGCAGGATAAACTTCGTACGGATGACTTAAAAGGCTTGGATACTTCCTTGGGAATCATGGCTGTTAGCTACTTAGGGTTTCGGGCCCAAAGCTCAACTATGAAAAAATTAGAGGGTGCTTGGATACGTTTTAGTCCCATGACTAAAAGTAGTGGGACTAAAACTTGTTAGCCTCACCCATGCTTGGATACAAATACTAAATAGACTAAAATCGATTTAATGAGCATTTATTATCCTCCAATCCAGAACTCGCATGTGTTAAAGGAGAGGAGTTAAATGAGGAAAGAGAGGACTGATCCACATTTTAGTAGGGTTCCCCTGACTAAAATATTTTAGTCTCAAGACTAGTTCTAGCCTCTCTTTAGTCAGGGGTGATTGGAACTTTAGCCTCTAAAAGAGACTAGTTTTAGTCAGACTAAAAATAGTCCCTTGGATCCAAGCATGCTCTTAGTTAAGGCCTCGCTTACTGAGGAAATTGCACACACCAACAATTATTGGGGATGAATTTGCAGAGAGCGCATGCTTTTCATGTTTTTGCACAAAACATATGTTGGTGTAATCTGTTGCAGATAGTTCTAATCCGCCATTTGATTATGTTGACATGATTCCTTTTTCTTGCCCCTGATAAGTGGCACATGTGCGGCATGAACACATGGCAACTTCGAGCGTTTTTATGGCAAACTAGATCATTGTTGGTGCGCGTTGCTGCGCCCGTCTCTTTTGAAGTTTTCTTGACAGATATATATATATATTTTTTGTAAATACATGAAGACAAGATAACTCATGGAAATGATAAAATAGATTGAAATAACAACGTTGCTCATGAAAATGATAAAATAGATTGAAATAACAATGGAATTGACCGTTCAACCAACATGTATCGTCACAGGTTTCTGGAGCTCTAGAGACAACACATGTATGGCAATCTAACACAACTAAGAAGCAAAATCAGCAGATTAGCAATTAAAACAAAAAAGAAGATATTGACAGCCATGGGTACTGTAGCACACTTACCTGATTAGCTGGACGAACTCCACATGTAGTCTGCAACACTATGTTTTTGTTGGATGCTGCCCCCTGCTGACCAAGTAGTTACATAAAAGTTTCATGTAGGAAGAGCCAAAGACCTCATAAAAACCTTTCTTTCTTGTTCTTTTTTTTTGCGAAACAACCATTCTTTTTTGTTGTAGAGTGAAGGAAAGCAATGACGGGATGCTATGAAAGAAAGACTTCCTATAGTCCGGCAAAAGGAAGACTCGCCATTGTCCTCCGGATAAACATGTGTAGTAACCAAAGCAATGTCCTGAAACAAAGGCTTGCTATAGTCCCGCCAAAAAACACTTGCTATAGTTCTCCGGATAAAGTATGTAGTAACCAATGGCAGTGTGAAACAAATACTTGTTGTAGTCATCTGGATAAGTATGGAATAACCAAAGAGGTGTCCCAAATACATCCATTTGTTCCACATAAACATTGAAGTAAAAATGCAAGTTAATTTTTTATGCATAGATAGGTAAATGCCACACTATCAATTCTAATATTGACATTCTTATATCTCAAATATTGAGAAGTATTTATATCATTATGCTTTATTTTTTCTAAAACCAAAGAACAACATATAATCAATCAACGATTTACTTGTGGACTACAGAAAGTTGCAACCTCTTCGCATTGTAAATGGGAGAAATAGAAGAATAATTAAAAATACATCTAAAAAACAATGGTGGTAGTACGTAACGATCAAATACCATAGACAGAAATGCTGGCAACTTCAGTAAGTATTCCTTCTACTCGACTGTTGCAAGCATATTCGAGAGTGCATACCATAAATAGATGTTATACAACCAGAAATAAATCACATTGTTGTAAGGTATGAAGATTTTTTTCTCAATCATATTCATCGATATAACCTAACTTGCATGGTTATATACAGCTAGAGCAATGGATAATACCGAGTAAGTGAATCCTTGCTGCTATGTTAGCCGATGTAGCAGTGGTCCTTATCCCATTCAAGTCCTCTCAATTCTGCCTGACAGGTGCAATATTTTGTACTGAAGAATAGTGCACAAGACAGAGAAAGCATGCTTAGTCATCTCCATGATGAAAATTTAGCCTACTGATCTATCTAAAATGTAGAAACGGAAGTCAATACCTGCACGACAACCGTCGCAAGATCATGTGAGAGGAGATCCGTTGGGGAGACGGAAGATCAGGCAGCGTAGCAGTACCTCAGTTTCCTGCGTTTGTCTCCAGGAACATAATTTAAGAACGGAACAATATTGAAATATCCAAGGGGATCCAGTGCGGGAGGGAGACGACGCGCTCAAGGAGATTCAGCTGCGGCAAGGCACCCGAAGGAATCCAACGCTTGATGGTATCCAGTCGATCAAGCCGAGGCACGGGATGCAGGTGAATCGGGGGCCGGTCAATCCAGTGACAGTCGACCATGGTAATCCGCCTGCGAGGTAGAGGGTCACCTCTAGCAGCAAACAGTTGCCGGAAATTGAGGAGCTATATAACCATCGCAACAGGACCTTAATGGCGACTCATGTGCGCCACTCGCCGGCGATGGATAATTGCAGGGTAGTTGTACACCAGGTATCATGGATAGGATATAACTCATCCACTCAAACTTCCTTCACATCTCCTAATAATCTACATAAGGGAAAAGTTATCAGCTCTTTTGCAACATTTATCCTCTTTCTTAAACTACACTATTGTGTGCCAAAAAGGACACAGTAAATGGACATTTATATTAGAATCTCACAGTACACTAACAAAAAGGAACTTTTGCTAGATACAAAGAATTGTTGTACAGCCAGCTACATATACATAGTGAAAAAAAGGAGCCACCGAAATGTTCTTGGATTCTAATGGATTCATTAATCTGTACCTCTTAATCCTTAAATAGCATCATCTCTATCACTAATTTGTATTCTTGACAGTAGTCAGTTTAGATGTATTCTTCAGTTACTAACTGATAGAAACAAACGTTGTTCTTTCACATCGTACAACACCACCAAATGTACTTATCTAATTATTTACTTCAAGCAACTGGGAGCAATGAATACCAGGATTGTCAAATTATATAGAACTGCAAGTGATAAATATTTTCAGTCCAACAAACATTTTTTATGGACAAAACGAAAAACGATAGAGAGCGGCTGAACCTATGCCAATAACTTGCAGTGGCGGAGTGGCATCAAGCTGACACAAGCACATGTCTTCGGTGCTCCAAGACCCGGCCTCCTTCAAATCTCCCTTGAGGCTAGTGGCGCTCCACATCGGACGGCCTCTCATATACAGAAGAGATTGACCTAAACCTGGCGGCGACGCGCGCGAGTGGCTGCGGCAAGGACCAAGGAGCAACGGTGACGGGGAGGAGGAAACATCGCACATCTGCTACCGGTGGGATCCTGTCGAGCACTGCATCCTCGCAGGCGTCGCCTTGGCTGATCCCCTCCTGCGCCGGATCACTGGCAAGCCTCGCCTCGGATTGATCCCCACCCGCACTGGAATCCCTCGTGAGGCTCGATAGGCTGGATGGAAGAAGAACGCATCAAGTGTTTTGTTGAGGGAGGAGATGCCATCGTGGGCGGCGGCTGGGAGAGGAGGGGCATCGTGAGCAGCGAAGGGAGGTGCTCGTTCGCTTTATTTTTTTGTCAAGGCTGAAGCAGGCTTCACAGCCTTGGGCCGAGTAGGAAAACTGGCCCGATTAATGTCAGGGCTCCAAAATAGCTACGGGAGTAGCTGCCCTTACGACGTTCGGCCCAGTTCGTGGCTAACGTAGCGCTAGCTTTAGATCGGAGGGCCAGAAACGTTTAGCAAACGAAATCAAACGGCTAGAAATTCCTAATTCATGAGGGAGCAGGGATTAGGCTCAGTTTTACTGTTATTAATTTAGTGACACAAAGATGACAAGTTTAGTTGTCAAACATGACAACTTCTTTTCGGATGACAAGTTTCAAGTTTTTTGGGTTTGTTTTTTCTTTTCGGATGACAACTTTAGTTGTAAAAAACGTTAGGTTAGAGTGCTTTGTGCCACATGTGTGGCATTTATTATTTGTTCTTTTAGTTAGACATAATTCTTAATAGGTGGGTCCTGCTTGTAACTGCACAAGTGGCATAGCCAATATCTCCAAAACATGTGGGCTAAATAAGCTAAAAGTTCCCCAATTAGTATGTGGTATATACAATTTATTGGTATTTGTTCTTTTAATATTATGTTTTTTAAAAACTTATAATGAGCAACTAAAACTGTGAGTACTTGCAGTTTTTATTTGCCTACAGATGTGACATATTTTTTGGCAGTTGTGCTTGTGCACTTACAAACGGGATCCACTCAGCAGAAATCATGCCAATATAGTCAAATAATGGATTAGAGGTAGCCGCAACGGTTTCCACCAATAGGTGGTTTTTGTGCAACAAACCTGGAGAGTACGTGTTTTGTGCAAAATTGACCCCATTAGTCGGAGGTTTTTGCAATTTCCTCTGCTCATTAGGGACACTGCTCATCGTCGACCGACCGATCCAGATTGTGATTGGCTACCTTCCGAACGGTTTGATTGTCGAGTATAGGGTCGCACGATTTTGGTCCCCTTCGCCCCCATCTCCGCAACCCCGCACACATCCCCCGCGTGTTGCTGGCTCACCTCATAGCGCATGTTGCAGCTAGCCAATTTTCATGGTGAAATGTTATTCGGGGAACCCGTGGCAAAAAAGAAAAACAATATCGGGTCCTCGTAACAAAATCGGATCTCAAAAGTGTTACTTTTTAGTTTCTTTGAGAACTGACTTTTGTTCTTTTTCCACGAGCTCCTCGAATGTCCATTCACCAGAAAGTCTGCACATACATGTAGCATACCAGAGCACCTTGCATAGCTTTTTAAATATATTTTTTGCTATTTTTGATTTTACTGTTCAGGGATGGGAGCAGATGAGCATTGGCTTCGAATGGCCGCTCTCAAATTACGACAATAATTTTGTATAGTTACTAGGTAATAGTTTATGAGAGAGAGAGAGAGAGAGAGGGGGGAGAGAGGGACGTTTGGATTGCTGCTAGAAGGGCTTACGATGAATAGATTGCTGGAATGGGAGAGAGAGAGAGAGAGAGAGCGAGCGAGAGAGAGAGAGAGAGTTTTCAAGTGGTAACAACAAGTACAAAGTGATATCAGCCCATATACCTACCTTGAAGAAAGTTTTATGTTGGCATAAATTGATGATTACTAATATTTTTAATATACAATAACTTGACAACTAAGTGCTAATAACATAGTACAATAAGTAACAGTAATGTGGCGATTTCAGAATCATCGAAGCATGTTCGACATGAGATCTTGTTTTGCAGGTCCGGACTGATGAAGCCAACAATGAAAGTGAATCGAAATCATCAATGAGTTTGATGGTTTGAGAAATAATAGTTTTTGAAAATTCACAACCAAAGGATTCTTGGCAATGACATACTTCCATGCACTATTCTTTTTTGTTGCATGTATACATGCATGTGTGTGTGAGAGAGAAAGAGAGAGAGAGAGAGAGTAGCACACGAAGGCTACAATTTGGATGCCACAATTGTAGCCATGTCCTTCATAGTTTCTGATAGGCTCGATCTTGTTACATAGTTACGATTTCAAACCGTAAGCCATCCTGAAACATGGCGGAAACAAATATGAGATGGCAAAAAACAACTACTGCTTTATAAAGGTTTCGTCATGCTCATAGTTTATTCAAATTCTATCAAAAAAAGTAACCAAAGATTGGTCATGGTTTAAAGAGCTTGTCATAAAGAATCCAACAACGGAGAACATTGTAAACCCCCGCCGCCGCCACATCATCCTTTCTTGAAAAGACTGGATTTTAAATCCGTCCCCAATGATAGGACCAATCGTCTCATCGGAGCAGTATATGAAGAAATCTTATTCAGCGCTGTTATTGCCGCCGCCGAAGCCATGACCATGAACAGCCTAAAAAACTAAGGTACTTTGGCAACATTGCACTTTATAACCAGTCACTTGCATGTTAGTTCTAAACAATTTACCCCGCAATGTACATATTGCAACCGATGTCGATGTACTGAACATTCCCCACTAATCTCTCTCCTCCTGATTTTCATGCCAATAATCCTACACCTACCGATGGGTACGGAAAAGTTACATCTCTATTCCCACTATATTGTACGCAGAGACGACGCAGAGGCCCAACGAGATCACAAGACGGCTGAATCGATCACGCAGAGGCGACGCCATGACCAAGCTAAACCATGTCATCAGCAGCTGATACTGGTTCCGATCCGGCCACGGTACTCCGCCTGCACAGCGGGCAGGTGGTCTTGCTCTTCCTCCACACCTCGATGCAGTCCCGGTGGAACAAGTGCCGGCACGCCGGCACCTCGCTGCACATCTGTCCCTGCAGGAACTCATCCTGGCAGATCGCGCACACCAGCTCCTCCGACGCCCGCCCGCCCTCCGCCGAGTACGGGGAGCATCCCAGCTCCACGACCGGCGCCGGCGCCGCCAGCCTCATCAACCCTTCAAACGCCTCCAGCAACGCGGCCAAACGCTCCGCGGCTGCGATCTCTTCCGCCGTTGGTCCTCCTCGGCATAGTCCGTGCGCCGCCCGCGCCAGTTCATATCCCGTCCGCAGGACGGCCAAACTTTCCGCGGCCGCGTTCTGTTCCGCTGATCGTCCTCGGAACAGCTGATAAGCCGCCAGTGCCAGCTCATACGCCGCCTGCGCGTTCGCCAAGTCTCCGGCGGCCGCGTTCTCCTCTGCCGCGCTGTCTCGTGCTGCTCGCTCTCCGCCGCAGTGGCATATTATTGTAATTAAAGCTAGCACGAACGCCGCTGCAACGAACAAGATCGAAAACCACACCATTACGAGGCCTAGGACCCCGTCCACGGCCCCGAACAACGTCGTCGTCATCGTCGAATTCATCGGTCAGTTCAGATGCAAGCGGGCTTGTCTCTTTGTCGGGACGAGATCTTTACTGGTACGTACTCCGTATGAATCAACAACAGCCGGTACTATATGGCGTATTCTTAAGGAGTTAATAGGTTGTAAATCGAGTCGGAGATTGATGCTAATACGTCGTCTCGTAGAAGACCTTAACGAAAACGGAAACGGGAGTAACAATCATATACAGTGCTCTAGTAAAATCTGCTCTCTGCTGTTTGAAGCGCAGAGGCGTCCGGCGATAACTTGGGAACTGGTAAAACTAAGGGCATCTCCGGCCGTTCGGCCCCCCAGGGCGCCTAAATAGAGCGGCCGGGGGGCGTGCCGGCGCTAGTTCGGCCCCTGGGGCGACCTAGCTCCCAGTCACGACCCCACGCGCCGGCTTCAGGATGCGGGAAATTCAAACTTGGTCGTTCCCGCTTTCAAAAGACGCCGATCGGACGGACGTAGTCTGGCGTTACAAAAAAACAGAGGGCCGCCGTGCGCACCGATTCACTCGGCGGGGTCGGCTCCAGGCGTTGGCGGAGTCGGTGTGCGCGGGCTCGTCGTTGTCGGAGCTGCTTCGGTGCAAGGCTGCGTCGGCGCGGCTTCGGCACTGCTGGGCGGCGATGTAGAGGCGTCGTTCGGGCTTGGCGTCCGTGTGGTCGTGGGCGTCGTCGGCGTTGCCGTCGGCAGTTCGTTCAGAATGAGACCGCGCTGCACCAGGTACCACGCCTTGAGCTTCTCGTCGTTGCTCTGGAGCATGTCCGCCCCGCTCATCAGAAAAGCCATGTCGGTGTTCCTCTTCTTCGCGGCGACGTTCGCCCGGAGCAGGTCGAGCTTGATGGCGTTCTTCTTCATTAGCGACGACCACCGCGCCTCGGTCTTCTCTTCGCGTAGGACGGCCCGGGCCTGGACGCGTAGCGGGGTGACCATGAGGGAAGGTCACGTTTGGGTTGAACCCACCGTGCGCGTCGCCGTCGGCGTAGCCGGGCGACGATGAACCCCATGGAGATCCGGCGCCTTGCTGTCCCCAGGGCGCGTACTAGGCATGGCTGACGACGGGTGGATTCATCCCCGCCTGGTCGACCGATGAGGAAGACGCCGCCGCGCGCGCCGCGTTGTCGCGGGCCTTCTTGGCTATGGCCCTGTTACGCCTGTCGGCGGTGACTGCTTCGCGCCGCTGAACTTTCACCCTCCACTCGGCGTTCGACAGGCCCGGTGGCTTTGATGGCGGCGCCCTCGGCTTCCTCTGCTTCGGCTGGGCCACGGCGCTAGTCGCGGTTGCTGCCGCGCGCGGCATGGCGTGCTTCTTCGCGGCGAGCGGGAGGGGGTTTGGCGGGAGAAAGGGAGAGAATGGCGGGAGGGAGAGATGCGAGGGAAAAGCGTCAAGAAACGGCGGGAAGAGGCCCTCGGGTCGCTTCCAGGGCGGGCCCACACGCCTTTTTCGCTTGTGCCGGCTCCCCAAGCGCCCCCCAGGGCGCCGGGTTCGGCCTGGGTCCGCCGGCACCAGTTTTGGCCCGAGCCGGCGAAAAACGGGCTTCTGGGGGCGTGACTGGGGCCTTTATTTGACGCCGGCGCGGCAAAATCGCCTGGGGAGGGCATGTTGGGGGCGCGGCTGGAGATGCCCTAAGAGCATCTCCCCCAGGCGATTTTTTCGCGCTGGTGTCGAGAAAACGCCCACTCACGTTTCCAGGAGCCCGTTTTTTGCTGGTTTGGGCCAAAATCAGTGTCGATGGACCCACACCAAACCCGGCACGTTGGGGGTGTCCAGGGATGCCGGGGCGAGCGATTTTGGCGCGAAAGAGCCGCGGGCCCGCCGAGTCAGCGACACGCGCCTCGTCGTCGTCGGAACGCCTCGGTTTTCCGCGTGGAATCAATGGCAAGGCTGCCGCCGGTCAGCCTTGCCATTGATTCCTCATCACGGGCGGCGCATCACGGGCAGCGCGGCGACGCCTCCCCTCCCGCCATGCGTACACACGGCGGGGCTATATAAACCGGTGGCCTCCCTCGCCTCGACGACGGCAAGGATGGCGGCGACGGCAGCGACTTCGCCGCGCTCAGCGACTTCTTCGGCCCGTAGTTGTAGTTTGCGGCCTTTTTTTTAACAAATTTGCTATGTAAAATGTCGAACATGTCGAATATATGCCCAGTTTGTCGAATTTTAGCCGAATTATAGTCGAACTTTGCCGCATACTCTTTTTTTTAAAACATAAACGATGTCTGGTGGGCGGCCCTGGGTTCGGCGGCTGCGAACCCACTTGCCCCCACGCTGATTTTTAGCGTCGGCTCGCTCCCAGACGGTGATTTTACGCGCTTTTTGGGGGGCCAACGATTGAAGATGCTCTAACGGTGATGCTAGCTAATGGTGAAGAATCCACCGTTCGTGTGGTTCTGCAGAGCGCTGTGGTCATTTCAAGTGTATAATCTGCACAACATTTTTTCTGAAACATTAGATCTATATACGGTGTAAGGACATCTCCAAATCGGACCCTCAATTCGTCCCACGTACTTGCGAATCACATTATGCAAATGTAGTTTGCCATTCAACATCATCCACATCCGTCCGCTTGTCTGGTTTTCCGTCAAATGATTTTCTTTTGCTATCAAATGATTTTATTTTTAGGTCAAACTTTGTACATAAATACTTTGTGACATACCAGATCTGCACAAAAAGTTTCAGGCCATTTGAAAAGGTACATACTCCCTCCATTCCCAAATATTTGTCTTTCTAGAAATTTCATCAAATGACTACATACGGAGCAAAACGAGTGAATCTACATTCTAAAATATGTCTACATACATCTGTATGTTGTGTCAATTTGAAATGCCTAGAAAGACAAATATTTGGGAACGGAGGGAGTATTTGTTTATTTTGAAAAGGACAATTTAAATGCACTTGCTGCTATTTACTCCCTCCGTGCCAAAATAAGTGAGTCAATTTTGTACTAATTTTATGGAGTGAGTACTTGTTACTAGGGACTAAACAGTAATTCAAATGGGTTGGGTTTCAACATGATAATTGCCTGGAGAATACTTGCGGTATCATTAATATTTTAGTTTTACTGTTTGAAAAAATAAATATTTTGACTTGCAATTTGAAACTTGAATTTGACTTGGTTTTTTTATGAAGGGTAATTAAGCTTAGCAAAATGCGATGACATGGCATCTTTAGTACGAGATCATTGTAGCGTAACTATTGGGGTGTTACAGTGCTGCAGCGGTCTTCATTGTTTGCTAGGTTTGACTGAAGGGAAAGATCCTCCTTGCAACTATACTATCAATGGGCATTAGTACAACATGGGCTACTACCTCATCGACGGCATCTATCCTCCTCATTCATCAAGACCATCTTTGAGCTAGTTCACTAGAAAAGATCTCACTTTGCTAAAGACAAGGAGCTAGAAAGGATGTGAAGAGGGCATTTGGAGTGCTCCAAGCCCGTTTTACAGTTGTTCGTGGATCTACTAAACATTGGAATATGTAAAGCTTGTGGGAGGTGATGACATGTTGTGTGATCATGTAGAACACGATCATAAAAGATGAGGGTGACGATGCTGTCCCTGTTCGAGGTCTGTAATTTGACAACATGGGTGATCTCATCCAACTTCCACATCAGAATCAGGCCACGTTTGATGAGTTTGTCCAAATGCATAAATTTGGCATCAAACAACTCATGAGTAGCTCAAGGAAGATTTGATTGACTATTTGTGAGCGATTAAAGAGGACAACTAGAACATATGAGTGAGTTCAATTCAAATTTGAACTATTTTATTTAAAAACTTAGTTGGATTGTAACTAGAAGTATTGTCGCTTTTGTATATTTTAAATTATAGGGATATTTAATATGAGCTCATGGGCTAAAAAAATAGATGCTGGAGTTTAGAGGTTATGATTAGATGGTTTGCTCCCGTATCATTGTCCGAGGACGAGTCCAGATTAGTTAGGGAACAAAGACACTGTCTGTTTTGAGGACCGGCCTTGGAGATGCTCTAACAACTTTTGAACAGGCATATGAATACAGTTGCATGCACACGAGTTGTCACCATTTTTGTTTTTATTGCGACGTTCTAAATGACTGGCAACTTTTAAATCCAAATTTCACTCTTGAATTTTGTTATATACTATCTCAATTCAGGTTGCTAAGACCTTTAAAACAAGACCAACCTCAGATACATTTTGACCGGTCTGAATTTTATTGTTTCTATCATATTATGAAGTTGGAATAATTGAAATCACTTTTTTAAATAATGAAATATTTTTTGATTTAATGAAATATCATAAATAGCCATTTTTAAATAACAAAATCATAGTTTTGAAATAATTGCAATACATTCCATGAAATAGTAAATCAGTTTTGTTTTATTTAATCAAACTCTTTGGAAACATTGACATTGCTTATTTTTAATAATTAAAACCACCTTTTCCAGATAAGAACTTGAAAAAATCATAATAGCTTTGAAATAATGAAATTGTTCGTCACACTATTTGAAATAATCTGAACCCAAGGACTATCCTCCTAACCATCCAACCACAGGTTGGTTCGCAATTATCACTTTTTGATATAATTAAAATCACTTGAAGTTTGGAACTTTTTTGGAATTCTTTAAATCAAACTTTTGTGGAACATTGCATCACTTATTTGTAATCTTTGAAATCATTTTTTTTAAACATGAAACTGAAACATTTGAAGTTGTTCGAATCACAATTTTAAAATAATCGAATCCCGTTTTATGAAGAACAAAAATAGTTTTCTAATTAATCAAATGACTGAAATGTCTATTTTGAAATAACTGAATCTCTATTTTAATTAAATCACTTTTTTGTCTAATATGATTTGTGAAGGGTTGAGTATATCTATAGTGGTGGAACCATGTATGACTTGACATGACATATGAACCCATCTATGTACTCCCTCTGGTCCTTTTTACTCTGCATATTAGGTTTGTCTGAAGTCAATCTCATCCAACTTTGACCAAATTTATACAAAAAATTATTAACATTCACATAACAACACATTTATTATTAGATCCATCTCGGAATATATTTTCATACTATATTTATTAAATGTTATAGATGTCAATATTTTCTAATATAAATTTGGTCAAACTTAGCAAACTTTGACTTTAGACAAAGCTAATGTGCGGAGTAAAAAGAACCGGAGGGAGTACCTGTAAACACTATTCATGATTAATAAAATTTAGCAAGATCGGCTAAAAGAACATATCAGCGCCTCTAGACACCTCTTTGCGCGCTAAGCTAAACCATGTCAATGGCAGCCGATACTCGTTCTGACCCGGCCGCGATATTCCGCCTGCACAACGGGCAGGTGGTCTGGCTCTTCATCCACGCGTCGATGCAGTCCCGGTGGAACACGTGCCGGCACACCGGCACCTCGCTGCAAGCCTGTCCCTGCTGGAGCTCCTCCAGGCAGATCGCGCACACCAGCCTCTCCGACGCCCGCCTGCCCTCCGCCGAGTACGGGAAGTACCCCAGCTCCACCATCAGCTCCGGCGCTGGCGCCACCGTCGCCGGCCTCATCTGCTCCGCCCGTTCAATGGCCGCCATCACCTCGGCCAATCGGCCCAATCGTCGTCCGGGTGCGTTCGCTTCTGCCGCCCGCTCGCCGCCGCAGAGGCTCCAGAGGCATACTGCAATTACCGCTAAGAACCCCACAATAGGGAACAAGATCAGAAGCCACGCCATTACGAGGCCTAGTACCCCATCCACCGGCCCGAAGAACGAGCTCATCATCGCGCCGGTGCGGGCGGGCTTGTCGATTTTTGGATGTGGGAGACGCAGATATTTTCAGTATCAACTACAGGGAAGCCGGTACTCTGTTTCCATATATGGCGTATTCAGGTTAACCCGTTTGTAAATCGATTCGGAGATGCGTGCTGATACGCCGTCTCGTAGAAGACCTTGACGGGAACGCGATATCCTTCACGATAAAGCCGACGCAAACGTTGTGACCTAGGAATCATACTCCAGTATGAATACGTAGTAGTGTTGTAGCATAATCTGCTCTCTGCTTTGATTAATTCACCGAGTGTCAAAGTACATGTTTGGTATAGACGTATAGTGGAGACGAACGAGACACGAAAATGTGTCTGCTTGATCGGATTGTTCAAGGCTGGGGAGGCGGCGCGGCGTGGGAGGATGATCCGACGACGGGAGGCGCAGAGGTGGTGCCGTTGCCATTCACAGGCCTCGCTGCGGGCGAGGCGCGGGGCGCGGAGGTGGTGCCGTTGCCATGCACAGGCCGCGCGGCCGGCGCGGCGCGGGGGGCGGAGGTGGTGTTGCCGCCACCACGCACTGCGGGCCGGGAAGGAGGCACGGGGCGTGGTGACCGGACGACGCGAGGCGCGTCGGAGACGGTGGTGTTGCCCTCCTGCACGTCGCCGGCGCTCACCATGTCGGCGTAGAGGCGGCCGGCAATGACCTGGTTGGCCGCGTCGGAGGTGTGGTACGCGTCCCAGAACACGAACTGGCTGCGGTCGTCGCAGACGTCCGCCGTCGGCAGGCACAGGCCCCCCACCGACGTGTCCACGTCGCAGCACGACGTGTGGGACGTCGTGAAACCTGCACGCACGGATCGAATGACCATTAGCTCGCTGCAAGACAGACAGTGCGTCGATCCCTTGGCATGTGCAGATCGTTACCGTATTTCTTTGGGTGCTCGATGAGCTCCATGACGACGGAGTAGCAGTCGGCGAGGGACATGCGCGCGCCGGGGAGCTTGGCGTTGAGGCGGTCCAGCAGGTCCTTGGCCGCGGCGTTGAACTGAAGGGCGTACAAGTTCACGTCTTCCAGGCACTCGCCGTTGTCCGAGAGGACGCGCTGCGACGGGATGCAGCCGAGCGGCGCGAGCCCCGTGAACCACACATTACGCGCCCCGAGATGGTACAACCTCTGCAGAAACAAAATAATTACGTCAACGGTACGTGGTACTCTTACAGCTTACTGGCGTCGTTCGGTCTTACGTACCGTGAGCTGCTGGCTGATGGTCTCCATGAGGAGGCCGATGAACTGGTCGTGGGTGTACACGAAGCCGTCCGCCATGAACGGCCGCAAGAAGTTGTTGACGTAGTCGTTGCTCCCTGCAAAGCAAAGGGTATGCTCGTCGTATCAACTTGTACATTGCGTGCGGGGCAACTGATTGATCATCTGAAGCAAATCAAATGTTTTTTAAACTGTACCAAGTCCGATCTGGAAGATTGCGCCATTGACCACCTCCTCGGCGGCCTTCTTGCCGATCTTGCCGATCATGGCGTTCTTGATCTGCTCAAAGTACGATATCTGGTTGTCGAACGACAGGTACTCGACCTGCAAGATCGCATTGACCCCATATATCATCATGCTTCCGGCTGCCAAAGAAAGCATATTCTGCAACAATTAACGAGGAGATGAAACATCATGGCTCGATCGCTTACGAAGTAAATGCCGGTCTCATTGAGAAGTCCTGCGCCGCCGGACGCGAAGTTGACGCCGCCGAGAACCTCATCGTCGGTCATATACAGGGAGAGGAACGGCGGCGGCGGTGGGACGCCAAACTTGGCAGCTGCAGACACGCAAACCCCCGAATAAAACACATCACATTTTGCCATTCATGTGGATGTGGAGCAGCAGAAACAAGCAGCTTACGTACCCATGATGTCTCCGATGGTCCTGCCATTGGTGAACCTCCCGGTGGGGTAGCCACCTTCGTAGTCAACCCCGTACCAGGGGTAGTTGCACTTGGCGATGGAGAGGAGGAGGTAGTTGTTGTTGCCGACGTCCGACATCGAGTCGCCGAAAATGTAGATCACCGGCGCCTTCTCTGTCCCCGCCGTCGCTCCTAGAGCTACTCCGGCCATGGTCGCGAGCGCAAGGATGGCAATGGCTGCGGCCGTGGAGCTGAGAGCTGCCATTGCTGTGCCTTCAGCTTTCCTCCTCGGTGAATGCCTTTGTGCTTCTGTTGGGCAAGAAGCTGGTGGTGATTGGTGATGATCTAGTGTGCACCGAGTGGCGTTGGTTTTATAGCACGGCTGCACGGGTGTGGAGTGGCAGCGAGCGCAGGTGCAAACCATGACATTTCCTGCAAGTTTGGGTCTTCTGGTAGCGAGAGAATTTTGTGCCCGCGATTGGGTGTAGAGATTGAATTGCAACGGCTAAGCGTGTGAGAAAAGGCTTGGACGTTAAAAACAGTGGGAGGGATTAATCGGTAGTGTCGTGAGCAGAGCTGATGTGGTAGCTGTGGTTGTTGTGGAAATGTCGTTCTCGTCGCAAACGGTTTTTCATGGCATGGGGTACCTTGGTGCAAGGAAGGAGAATTTGGTTGGAATGCGGCTACGGGAGCGATAGAAATAGGACTTATGATGAGGGAAGAAGACGCTAAAAAAGTAATGTACGTATCTGAGCCGAACAATTGGACCCAAAAAAGCCCATTTTCCTGTGATATCAACAATAAAAATGTCATTATCCAAAAATAAAGTTCCCATGATATGTATTTTCTTCGCCATAACAGAAAAATCAAAACAAGATGAAACAATGCGATGATCCACTAAAAATGCCATGATGCACATAATAAAAAATACCATAATGTTCAAATTGACCAGGGATTGATCGTGGCAGATTTGCGTAATAACTAAAAAAAGGCATACATAAAATTAAAACCGTGCTTTGAGAAAGGCAGAAAATTGTCATGTCGATAAAATGTAAAATAGTATATATTAAAGAAAATAACATGATAAATCTAATAAAATTTCCATGTTCCAGATAAAAAATTGTTATGGTGTACGAATAATGAAAAATGGCATGCTCTAAAGTAATAAAACTACAATGCTCCAATTATAAAAATTTCCATGGTATATAAAAAGAAAAATATCATCATTTAAATAATAATAATAATGACATATACCAAATAATAAAAATGCCATGCTACCTACACTAAAACTACCATGGTTCTAACTAATAAAAATGCCATGGTCTAACAAAATAAGAAAGTGCCATGTTAGGTTAGTCATATAAACATGGCAAATTTCGTGATATTATATTCTTTTGGAAAAAAAAGCAAATTGTGCTTTGAGAAAGGCGAAAAAATGCCATGTCGGTAAAACTGTAAAAAGTATATAAAAAGAATTTAAAAAGGTATGTTAAAAAAGTCATTCTAATTCCAATAATTTTTCCATGTTCCAACATAATAATAAATCATATTGGTGTAAAAAATAAATAAATAAATAAATAATGCCATGCTCTTAAAAAAATCCATGGTCTGAAAACATGCCAAAAAATCCATGTCATTTTGCAAATAATTGCCATAGTTTTAGGAACATTTTCACTTATTTTTGCCATGCTACATAACGTAAAGGGGCGTGCTACATGTCCGTCGGCTGATCTTTCTAAAAGATCGGTCGGGTCGCCAGCCATCAGATGTGGCAACATCGAGCAGCTAACTCACACGCTCGACAACGGCAACAATGATAATGTTGCAGAAACCTTTCAACATAGGTCGTATTGCGGAAACTTTTGCAACAGAGGTTACGTTGTAGATTTCTTTTGCCACAGAGATCATGTTGTAGAAACGGTTGTAGATTTTTTTTGCAACAGAAGTTATGTTACAGATTCTCTTCTAGTAGAGATCATGTCGCAAAAATGTTTGTGGAATTTTTTTGCAACTGAGGTTATGTTATTTTATCTTATTTTTGCAACACGGATCATGTTGTGGAAATGTCCGTAGAATTTTTTTTCAACACAGTTCATGTTGTAGAATTTTTTTTGTAATAGAAATCAAGTTGCCGGATCTGTTGTTGCGCAGCCATGGACTCCGGTGCTCCTCCACGACGGCGGAGACATCGAACGGCGAGCGATGTCGTATGCAGCTCCAGAGGCGAGAGGTACAGTCCGGTGGCTTCCAGCGGCCGCAGCCGGCACGCAGCGCTGCGGTGGCCGACTTCCAACATCTATGCACCAGGCGTTGGTGTGTACTCGTAGGTTACTGCACCAGCCACTAGTTATCCTCAAGCCCATTTGTGCAAGGACGGCCAGATGCAGAATCTCCCTTTACGCCGGCGATACATGCATTTTTTGCGAACCCACACAAGGATGAGCTTCGTGCGATTTCTGCAATTCTGAAGACCTTTGGGGAGGTGAAAGTACAAATGCTCCCTGGGTGATTTTGGTAATTTATGTCAACATATCTTTTGTTGGACTAATACTTCTACCTAGTATATTTCAGATAAGTTCATTGGAGTGGCATGGACATGGCAAGAGAATGTGAAACCCCTTCAAGATGCTAAGGACAAATATTGGCAAAAGCTCAAGACTCTACATTTTCATTTTAGTGATCCAAGATCACATTGAGTCCATAGGAAAGCCAATACTATTAAAAGGGGATGAGGTGTTGCTTAATGGCTTGCTTCCTCAAAGTCCTTAGTAATATGCTCCAAAACCCTCAGCCACTTTCTCACATCCACATATGTCCTAAACCTAAAAGTCAAACTCGGCCCTACCGATTTGATCTATCCGGCGCCACCGAGTTCATCTGATACAGCCACTGCCAAACTCTAATCAGTTCGGTCTCACCGATGGGATCTCGGTCTCACGACTCTCACCGAGATGGGCTTGCAAATTCTCTGTGATCTATTGCAACATTTTTGGTCTCACCGAGTTTGTTCAGTCGGTCCCACCGAGTTTGCTTGACCAGTACTTAGTTCGCTTATTACCAAAATCGGTCTCACCGAGTTTGTGTAATCGGTCAAACCGAGTTGAGGTTTTACACTAACCCCTGCACATCGGTCCCACCGAGTTGACCTTGTCGGTCCCACCGAAAACTCTAACGTTCACATTTTGACCCGAATCGGTCTGACCGAGTTTTACCATTCGATCCCACCGAGTTTGGGAATCTGTGTGTAATGGCTAGATTTTGTGTGGAAGCTATATATACCCCTCCACCCATTATTCAATCGAGGAGAGAGCGACCAGAACATGCCTACACTTCTAAAATTCATTTTCTGAGAGAGAACCACCTACTCATGTGTCGAGACCAAGATATTCCATTCCAACCACAAGAATCTTGATCTCTAGCCTTCCCCAAGTTGCTTTCCACTCAAATCATCTTTCCACCATAGCCAAATCTATGAGAGAGAGTTGAGTGTTGGGGAGACTATCATTTGAAGCACAAGAGCAAGGAGTTCATCATCAACACACCATCTATTACCTTTTGGAGAGTGGTGTCTCCTAGATTGGTTAGGTGTCACTTGGGAGCCTCCGTCAAGATTGTGGAGTTGAACTAAGGAGTTTGTAAGGGCAAGGAGATCGCATACTTCGTGAAGATCTACCCTAGTGAGGCAAGTCCTTCGTGGGCGATGGCCATGGTGGGATAGACAAGGTTGCTTCTTCGTGGATCCTTTGTGGGTGGAGCCCTCCATGGACTCGCGCAACCGTTACCCTTCGTGGGTTGAAGTCTCCATCAACGTGGATGTACGATAGCACCACCTATCGGAACCACGCCAAAAATCTTCGTGTCTCCAATTGCGTTTGCACACTCCAATTCCATCCCTTTACTTTCTTGCAAGTTGCATGCTTTACTTTCTGCTGCTCATATACTCTTTGCATGCTTGCTTGAATCATATTGTGTATGCTTGAAATTGTGTTAATCTACCACCTCAACTTGAAAATCTTAAAAACTGCCACCTTTATTTGTTGAGGGTCTAATCACCCCTCCTCTAGACACCTCTTCTCGATCCTTTTAGTTGGTATCAGAGCATTGGTCTCCATTGCTTTGGTTTAATCATCATTGATGGATGAGTCTACATTGGGGAGTCTTCGACGTACAACGCTTATGCTTGATGGAGAGTTCTTTAGTGAGTGGAAAAATGATATGCTTGGAATTTTTCATGAATATCACTTGAACAAGTACATTACTACTCCTTGTGAACCCCTTGTTGATCCCTTGCATTCTACCCATGATGAGTCTCTTGACATGATTCGCAACCTTAGAACTATCAACCTTATCACTAGAGGCTTGCCTAGAAATTTGATTGGTCATTTGCCAACTCTTGATTGTGCTTATACTATATGGAAATTTCTTGAGGAACGATTTCTGGACTATTCCTTGAAAAACATAGATGAGATTCTCCATAAATCTATTGCTTTGAATAAGATGAATCCCAATGATCCCAAGTTTGGAGATTGTTTATTTGAAGTTACCAATCTTATGCGTGCCAAAGGAGATGCTGGAATCATTAGCAATATTATTTCCGAAGCTATTAGAATTCATAGAGATGAACATTGTCAAAATCATATATCTAATGAATCACTCTCTCTAGAAAATGATCATTTGCGAGATGATGTTGAACATGGATACTATGATGAGGATGATGATAATGACTTTGATCTTAAAGAGTCTATGAGACACTTTGGTCTTATGGATAACCTTCGCGGCTACATGGCTGGAGGAAAGGAATGGGTCATTGATAGTGGATGTACCGATCACATGACCGGAGACAGAGATATGTTTCCTGAGCTTGCTGAAAATGACGACCCTCGAAAGTATGTCATTTTTGGTGATAACTCAAAGGGTAAGGTGGTTGGCCTCGGTAAGGTGGCCATCTCACATGACAACTCCATACAAAATGCCATGCTCGTTGAATCTCTTGGCTATAATCTACTTTCTGTATCTAGACTAGCTGACTTTGGTTTTAATGTCCTATTTACTGAAGTAGATTGCCAAGTGTTTCGAAAAGATAATCATAAAATGGTCTTTACCGACATACGTAGAGGTGATCTATACATTGTTGATTTCACTAAAAAGGCTCAACCTAGAACTTGCTTAATTGCTAAATCTTCCAAAGGCTGGTTGTGGCATAGACGGTTAGGTCATGTGAGCATGCGAAACCTTGACAAGCTTATTAAAGGTGATCATATCCTTGGTGTTAAAGATGTCATATTTGATAAGGATAGACTTTGCAGCATTTGCCAAGCAGGAAAAAAGGTTGGAGGAAGCCACCTCGTGAAGAACATCATGACCACGAGGAGACCGCTCGAGCTACTTCATATGGATCTTTTCGGTCCCAACGCCTACAAGAGTCTCGGCGGTAACTCGTTTGGACTAGTCATTGTTGATGATTTTTCAAGATCTACGTGGGTGTTCTTTCTTGATGATAAATCGCAGGCCCAAAAGATCTTCAAAAACTTCGCTAGGAAGGCCCAAAATCAATTTGAAGTGAAGATCAAGAAGGTCCGCAGCGACAACGGAATGGAGTTCAAGAACGCCAATGTGGATACCTTTCTTGATGAAGAAGGGATTCCACATGAGTTCTCGGCTACGTACACACCTCAACAAAATGGAATTGTTGAGAGGAAGAACCGGACGCTCATCGAAATGGTGAGAATGATGCTTGATGAGTATAAGATGCCAAAACACTTTTGGGTGGAAGCGGTTGAGACAGCTTGTCATGCAACGAATCATCTATATCTTCACAAGCTACTCGGCAAGACGGCATACGAACTTCTCACGGGTAACAAACCCCAAGTTGGGTACTTTCAAGTATTCAGCTCAAAGTGTTACATTCTTGATAAGCATCATCGTTCGAAATTTTCTCCTAAGTCTCATGAAAGGTTTCCTACTCGGTTATGGCTCAAACTCTCACACTTACCGTGCCTACAACAATTTCACCCGGAAGGTTGAAGAGACGGTAGATGTGAAGTTTGATGAATCTAACGGCTCGCAAGTAGAGCAATTGCCAACTGATGTAGGTGACAAAGATCCTTCGGAAGCAATCCAAGACTTGTCTATTGGCAAGATTCGCCCAATAGAGGTGAAGGAGAGTACCTCGTCCGTCCAAGTGGAAGCCTCAACTTCACGCCAAGGTGAACCACAAGTTGACTTGGAGGCATGCACAAGTGGGACACATCAAGACGATGAAAACAAGGATGTACAACAAGATGAACCTCGACGACCTCCTTCTCCACCTCCACGGGAAAACAAAAACGCCAACAACAACGAAGAAAGACAAGAGGAGGAACAAGACAATGAAGAGGATGTTCCGCCCCGACCCAAACAAAATCTCTCACGAGTTCGAGCTAGAGTCTCAAGAGATCATCCCTTCGAACAAATCTTTGATGAAATTCAAACCGGGAGAATTAGTCGCTCTAAATTTTGTTTAGCTAACCTTTGTGAACATTACTCATTCATTTCTAGCATTGAACCTATGAAGGTTGAAGAAGCATTGGAAGATCCGGATTGGATAAATGCCATGCATGAAGAGCTACATAACTTTGAGAGGAACCAAGTGTGGACGTTGGTTGAAAAGCCCGATGAGAAGCACAATGTCATTGGAACCAAATGGGTGTTTAGGAACAAGCAAGATGAAGATGGACAAGTTGTATGCAACAAGGCTCGTCTCATCGCTCAAGGCTACACCCAAGTCAAAGGTATGGACTATGGTGAGACTTATGCCCCCGTTGCTAGACTTGAGTCCATTCGCATCTTACTTGCTTATGCCAATCATCATGACATCACCTTATATCAAATGGACATCAAAAGTGCTTTCCTTAATGGTGAAATTGAGGAGGAAGTTTATGATAAACAACCTCCCGGCTTTGTTAATCCTAAGAAACCCGACCATGTTTACAAGCTCCACAAAGCTCTTCATGGTCTTAAGCAAGCTCCTAGAGCTTGGTATAAATGCTTGACTAAATTTCTTCTTGAAAAAAGATTTGAAATTGGTAAAATTGATTCTACACTCTTTACTAAAAGGGGTAATAGAGAATTATTTGTGTGCCAAATTTATGTTGATGATATCATATTTGGTTCAACTAACCCTCATTTTAGTGAAAAGTTTGGAAAGCTTATGTCGGAGAAGTTTGAGATGTCTATGATGAGTGAACTCAAGTTCTTTCTTGGTTTGCAAATCAAGAAAACTAAGGAGGGAACTTTTATCTCTCAAACCAAGTTTACCAAGGACGTATTCAAGAAGTTCAACATGCAAGAATGCAAAGGTATGAATACCCCCATGCCTACTAGTGCACATCTTGACTTGACAAAGGATGGCGAACAAGCTGACCAAAAGGTTTACCGCTCTATGATTGGTTCATTGTTATATCTATGTGCCTCCCATCCCAATATCATGCTAAGTGTGTGCATGTATGCATGGTATCAAGCGGTGCCCAAAGAGTGTCATCTTAAGGCTGTGAAAAGGATAGTGAGATACTTAATCCATACACCAAATTTTGGCATTTGGTATCCTAAGAGGTCTTCTTTTAATCTTGTTGGCTACTCTGACTCGGACTATGCCGGTGACAAGGTTGATAGAAAGTCCACTTAGGATACTTGCCAATTTCTTGGTAGATCTCTTGTGTCTTGGTCCTCCAAGAAACAAAACTCGGCATCCTTATCCACCGCAGAAGCGGAATACATTGCCGCTGGTTCATGTTGTGCTCAATTACTTTGGATGGCCCAAACTCTTAAAGATTATGGAATATATGTGAAACATGTTCCATTGCTTTGTGACAATGAGAGTGCTATTAAGATTGCTCATAATCCCGTGCAACATTCTCGAACTAAGCATTTTGAAGTTCGTCATCAGTTCATTTGAGATCATGTTGCTAAGGGAGATATCAAACTTAAGCATGTTCATACCGATAAGCAATTGGCGGATATATTCACCAAACCACTTGATGAGAAAGTGTTTTGCAGGTTGAGAGGTGAATTGAACACCATTGATGCCTCAAATTTGGAGTAGAAACTCCATGTGGATGCATGCAAGGCATGAACCTTACTATGACTAATCCTTGACATTTCTCTTATGATGATGATCATATGTCTTGGATATTCTTGTACTCTTGCATGCTATCTAACCCTTGTAGGTACTTGGACGAACCCAACTCTATAAGATTGCCACTCAATCATATTCTAAACAATCTCTACATCTCCAAGTCTCTACAGAATGGTGGATGAAGACACGGAAGCACGAATCCATTTAATATATCCTTTGACAAACTCCTTATATCAAATTTCATTTGGTATCAAATTTCATGATTATCATTTTGGATACACAAGTGCTCTTCCTTGCAAGTCTAACCCATGTAGGAAGATGAACTTCAACTGCAATTGGTGCTCTCAACTCTTAATGATCTCCATCAACTTGATCACCCTACACAAGTTCGACTACATGACCAAGTTCAACACCACCAGCCATTCCATCTTAGAGAAGCTTTACCCGAAGACATGGGTCAAGGCAACTCAACAAGATGTGAATACATCAAAATGCTTAAACAAAAAATGTCAACCCCATTTTGAGCTTAAATGATGAGTATGACCTATGATCAAGTGTCCTCACTTGACTCCTAAGTCAATATAGTCTAACATAGGTGACTTTGTCGCCGACCATTTCTAGATGAAGTTATCTGTTGTTTCTTTGTGCTCTTGCATTTTCCCCTTGCATGCTAGTCCCCCTTTCAAAAAAAACTTCATCTAGATTCCTTTCTTTTCTTTTCTCTGTTATTTTCTGCATTTCCATGCATCCAATTAATTGCATATTCTTCAGTTAATTCCTTGTGTTCCCTTGTGAGATCTTAATTTCCTAAGTGAGCCGAGGTGACAAGTATTTACTCTCTAGGTTGAACTCGGCCTCACCAATTTGTTAACCTTGGTCAAACCGAACCATCTCGGTGCCACCGAACGTAACAACTCGGTGCTACCGATTTCAATACCGAGATAAAACATGTGTCATTTGCACCATGCACATTTGTCCCAACTCCACTCAATGATACTTGCCCTGTACCAACATCCCATATTACATGTGGCTTTGTAATGTGACTCAAGGACCAAACCTAATTGACTCATGCTCCAGAAGTCCCTTCTTGGAAATTGATGTCAAAGGGGGGAGAGAGAGCACATCAAAGCTTGTCACATAAGAGAGAATGCACCCCAAAGGCTTCTCCTGATGCTTCCATTCTTAAGAGGAAAGTTGTCTCATGTCTTCAAGAGGGGAAAGACATGATAGCATATGTTAAAATTTTATCTTGCTCTGATTTTCTTGTTTGCTCTAAGTTTCTATTAACCTATCTTCTCCCATTATCCAATGTCAGATTCAGGAGGAGAAAGACACCTAAGGGAAGAAAATCTTTGAAATTCATTGCATATCTTTATTCTTGGGGACATGTCTATAACAAAATAGAGTACCTAGTACTCACTGTCAACATGTCATATCAGTCTTGGTATTCTTGTGATCTCCTGTTCTTGCTCTGTCTAGTATATGTTCTTGTGTTATCTAACCTTGTTTACCCAGGTACATCTCTTTCAAACCTAGCTCAAGACCACAAGGTAAGTATATGCATCACACTCATGAGCATGAAGACCTCTTGCTGGTGTACATATTGTTTGCAAGAGAAATTCATGAACATGAAGGTACATTTCCAGCATCTACATCATTTACTCTGATGCATAGAGCCAAGACACATGTAACTGATTGTTTGCTCTGTGATGATTATGCATTCTCATACTCTTATGATCCATCACATGATTGCATACATGTAGGGGGAGCTATTGCATGTTGCATGTCTTGCCAAAGCTTTACTTGCTATTTCCTTATATCTTTATCTAAAGCTTTGATATATGTTTTCATCAATTACCAAAAAGGGGGAGATTGAAAGCACAAGTGCTCCCTGGGTGATTTCGGTAATTTATGTCAACATATCTCTTATTGGACTAATACTTCTACCTAGTATATTTCAAATAAGTTCAACATTGTAGTGGCATGGACATGGACAAGAGGATGTGGAACCCCTTCAAGATGCTAAGGAGAAATATTGGCAAAAGCTCAAGACTCTACATTTTCATTTTAGTGATCCAAGATCACATTGAGTCCATGGGAAAGCCAATACTATTAAAAGGGGATGAGGTGTTGCTTAATGGCTTGCTTGCTCAAAGTGCTTAGTGATATGCTCCAAAACCCCCAGCCACTTTCTCACATCCACATATGTCCTAAACCTAAAAGTCAAACTTGAAGGAAATATGCCCTAGAGGCAATAATAAAGTTATTATTTATTTCCTCATATCATGATAAATGTTTATTATTCATGCTAGAATTGTATTAACCGGAAACATGATACATGTGTGAATACATAGACAAACATATAGTCACTAGTATGCCTCTACTTGACTAGCTCATTAATCAAAGATGGTTATGTTTCCTAACCATAGACATGTGTTGTCATTTGATTAATGGGATCACATCATTAGAAGAATGATGTTATTGACATGACCCATTCCGTTAGCCTAGCACTTGATCGTTTAGTATACTGCTATTGCTTTCTTCATGACTTATACATGTTCCTGTAACTATGAGAAATATGCAACTCCCGTTTACCGGAGGAACACTTTGGGTACTACCAAACGTCACAACGTAACTGGGTGATTATAAAGGAGTACTACAGGTGTCTCCGAAGGTACATGTTGAGTTGGCGTATTTCGAGATTAGGTTTTGTCACTCCGATTGTCGGAGAGGTATCTCTGGGCCCTCTCGGTAATGCACATCATTATAAGCCTTGCAAGCAATGTGACCAAATGAGTTGGTTACGGGATGATGCATTACGGAACGAGTAAAGAGACTTGCCGGTAACGAGATTGAACTAGGTATTGGATACCGACGATCAAATCTCGGGCAAGTAACATACCGATGACAAAGGGAACAACGTATGTTGTTATGCGGTTTGACCGATAAAGATCTTCGTAGAATATGTAGGAACCAATATGGGCATCTAGGTCCCGCTATTGGTTATTGACCGAGAATGGTTCTAGGTCATGTCTACATAGTTCTCGAACCCGTAGGGTCCGCACACTTAACATTACGATGACAGTTTTATTATGAGTTTATAAGTTTTGATGTACCGAATTTTGTTTGGAGTCCCGGATGTGATCACGGACATGACGAGGAGTCTCGAAATGGTCGAGACATAAAGATTGATATATTGGACGACTATATTCGGACACCGGAAGTGTTCCGGGTGATTTCGGAGAAAACC
>NC_041393.1:139013569-139085810 GCF_002162155.2 Triticum dicoccoides | reverse complement strand
CCCCCTCTCCCCCTTCCTTCCCCCTCCTAGTAGGAGTAGGAAAGGAGGAGTCCTACTCCTACTAGGAGGAGGATTCCTCCTCCCTTGGCGCGCCCAAGGGGCCGGCCGGCCGCCCCCCTTGCTCCTTTATATACGGGGGCAGGGGGGCACCCCAGGACACACAAGTTGATCTACGGATCGTTCCTTAGCCGTGTGCGGTGCCCCCCTCCACCATATTCCACCTCGGTCATATCGTCGCGGAGTTTAGGCGAAGCCCTACGCCGGTAGAGCATCGTCATCGTCACCATGCCGTCGTGCTGACGGAACTCATCCCCGAAGCTTTGCTGGATCGGAGCTCGGGGATCGTCATCGAGCTGAACGTGTGCTGAACTCGGAGGTGCCGTACGTTCGGTGCTTGGATCGGTCAGATCATGAAGACGTACGACTACATCAACCGCGTTGTCATAATGCTTCTGCTTACGGTCTACGAGGGTACGTGGACAACACTCTCCCCTCTCCTTGCTATGCCATGACCATGTTCTTGCGTGTACTAGGATTTTTTTTTGAAATTACTACGTTCCCCAACAGTGGCATCCGAGCCTGGTTTTATGCGTTGATGTTATATGCACGAGTAGAACACAAGTGAGTTGTGGGCGATACAAGTCATACTGCTTACCAGCATGTCGTACTTTGGTTCGGTGGTATTGTGAGATGAAGCGGCCCGGACCGACATTACGCGTACGCTTACGCGAGACTGGTTTCACCGTTGCGAGCACTCGTGCTTAAAGGTGGCTGGCGGGTGTCTGTCTCTCTCACTTTAGCTGAATTGAGTGTGGCTACGCCCGGTCCTTGCGAAGGTTAAAACAACACTAACTTGACGAACTATCGTTGTGGTTTTGATGCGTAGGTAAGAACGGTTCTTGCTAAGCCCGTAGCAGCCACGTAAAATTTGCAACAACAAAGTAGAGGACGTCTAACTTGTTTTTGCAGGGCATGTTGTGATGTGATATGGTCAAGACATGATGCTATATTTTATTGTATGAGATGATCATGTTTTGTAACCGAAGTTATCAGCAACTGGAAGGAGCCATATGGTTGTCGCTTTATTGTATGAAATGGAAACGCCCTGTAATTGCTTTACTTTATCACTAAGCTGTAGCGATAGTCGTAGAAGCAATAGATGGCGTAACAACAACGATGCTACGATGGAGATCAAGATGTCGCGCCAGTGATGATGGTGATCACGATGGTGCTTTGAAGATGGAGATCACAAACACAAGATGATGATGGCCATATCATATCACTTATATTGATTGCATGTGATGTTTATCCTTTATGCATCTTATCTTGCTTTGATTGACGGTAGCATTTTAAGATGATCTCTCATTTATTAATCAAGAAGTGTTCTCCCTGAGTATGCACCGTTGCGGAAGTTCTTCGTGCTGAGACACCACATGATGATCGGGTGTGATAGGCTCTACGTTCAAATACAACGGGTGCAAAACAGTTGCACACACAGAATACTCAGGTCATACTTGATGAGCCTAGCATATACAGATATGGCCTCGGAACACGGAGACCGAAAGGTCGAACGTGAATCATATAGTAGATATGATCAACATAGTGATGTTCACCATTGAAACTACTCCATCTCACGTGATGATCGGACATGGTTTAGTTGATTTGGATCACGTGATCACTTAGATGACTAGAGAGATGTCTGTCTAAGTGGGAGTTCTTAAGTAATATGATTAATTGAACTTAAATTTATCATGAACTTAGTACCTGATAGTATTTTGCTTGTCTATGTTTGTTTGTAGATAGATGGCTCGTGCTGTTGTTCCGTTAAATTTTAATGCGTTCCTTGAGAAAGCAAAGTTGAAAGATGATGGTAGCAATTACACGGACTGGGTCCGTAACCTGAGGATTATCCTCATTGCTGCACAGAAAAGTTACATCCTGGAAGCACCGCTGGGTGTCAGGCCTGCCGCTGATGCAACTGACGATGTTAAGAACGTCTGGCAGAGCAAAGCTGATGACTACTCGATAGTTCAGTGTGCCATGCTTTACGGCTTAGAACCGGGTCTTCAACGACGTTTTGAACGTCATGGAGCATATGAGATGTTTCAGGAGTTGAAGTTAATATTTCAAGGAAATGCCCGGATTGAGAGATATGAAGTCTCCAATAAGTTCTATAGCTGCAAGATGGAGGAGAATAGTTCTGTCAGTGAACACATACTCAAAATGTATAGGTATAATAATCACTTGATTCGACTGGGAGTTAATCTTCCCGATGATAGTGTCATTGACAGAATTCTCCAATCACTGCCACCAAGCTACAAGAGCTTCGTGATGAACTATAATATGCAAGGGATGAACAAGACTATTCCCGAGCTCTTCGCAATGCTAAAGGCTACGGAGGTAGAAATCAAGAAGGAGCATCAAGTGTTGATGGTTAACAAGACCACCAGTTTCAAGAAAAAGGGCAAAGGGAAGAAGAAGGGGAACTCTAAAAAGAACAGCAAGCAAGTTGCTGCTCAAGAGAAGAAACCCAAGTCTGGACCTAAGCCTGAAACTGAGTGCTTCTACTGCAAGCAGACTGGACACTAGAAGCGGAACTGCCCCAAGTATTTGGCAGATAAGAAGGATGGCAAAGTGAACAAAGGTATATGTGATATACATGTTATTGATGTGTACCTTACTAATGCTCGCAGTAGCACCTGGTATTTGATACTGGTTCCGTTGCTAATATTTGCAACTCGAAACAGGGACTACGAATTAAGCGAAGATTGGCTAAGGACGAGGTGACGATGCGCGTGGGAAATGGTTCCAAAGTCGATGTGATCGCGGTCGGCACGTTACCTCTACATCTACCATCGGGATTAGTTTTAGACCTAAATAATTGTTATTTGGTGCCAACGTTGAGCATGAACATTATATCTGGATCTTGTTTAATGCAAGATGGTTATTCATTTAAATCAGAGAATAATGGTTGTTCTATTTATATGAGTAATATCTTTTATGGTCATGCACCCTTGAAGAGTGGTCTATTTTTATTGAATCTCGATAGTAGTGATACACATATTCATAGTGTTGAAACCAAAAGATGCAGAGTTGATAACGATAGTGCAACTTATTTGTGGCACTGCCGTTTAGGTCATATCGGTGTAAAGCGCATGAAGAAACTCCATACTGATGGGCTTTTGGAATCACTTGATTATGAATCACTTGGTACTTGCGAACCGTGCCTCATGGGCAAGATGACTAAAACGCCGTTCTCCGGAACTATGGAGCGAACAACTGATTTGTTGGAGATCATACATACTGATGTTTGTGGTCCAATGAATGTTGAGGCTCGCGGCGGGTATCGTTATTTTCTCACCTTCACAGATGATTTGAGTAGATATGGGTATATGTACTTAATGAAACACAAGTCTGAAACATTTGAAAAGTTCAAAGAATTTCAGAGTGAAGTGGAAAATCATCGTAACAAGAAAATAAAGTTTCTATGATCTGATCATGGAGGAGAATATTTGAGTTACGAGTTTGGTCTACACTTGAAACAATGCGGAATAGTTTCGCAACTCACGCCACCTGGAACACCACAACGAAATGGTGTGTTCGAACGTCGTAATCGTACTTTACTAGATATGGTGCGATCTATGATGTCTCTTACTGATTTACCGCTATCGTTTTGGGGTTATGCTTTAGAGACGGCCGCATTCACGTTAAATAGGGCACCATCAAAATCCGTTGAGACGACGCCTTATGAACTGTGGTTTGGCAAGAAACCAAAGTTGTCGTTTCTTAAAGTTTGGGGCTGCGATGCTTATGTGAAGAAACTTCAACCAGATAAGCTCGAACCCAAATCGGAGAAATGTGTCTTCATAGGATACCCAAAAGAGACTATTGGGTACACCTTCTATCACAGATCTGAGGGCAAGATTTTTGTTGCTAAAATCGGATCCTTTCTAGAGAAGGAGTTTCTCTCGAAAGAAGTGAGTGGGAGGAAAGTAGAACTTGATGAGATAACTATATCTACTCCCTTGTTGGAAAGTAGTTCATCACAAGAGCCGGTTCCCGTGACAACTACACCAACTAGTGAGGAAGCTAATGATATTGATCATGAAACTTCAGATCAAGTTTCTACTGAACCTCGTAGGTCTACCAGAGTAAGATCCGCACCAGAGTGGTACGGTAATCCTATTCTGGAAGTCATGTTACTTGACCATGATGAACCTACGAACTATGAGGAAGCGATGATGAGCCCAGATTCCGCAAAATGGCTACAGGCCATGAAATCTGAGATGGGATCCATGTATGAAAACAAAGTATGGACTTTGGTTGACTTGCCCGATGATCGGCAAGCCATTGAGAATAAATGGATCTTTAAGAAGAAGACTGACGCTGATGGTAATGTAACTGTCTATAAAGCTCGACTTGTTGCGAAAGGTTTTCGACAAGTTCAAGGGGTTGACTACGATGAGACTTTCTCACCCGTAGCGATGCTTAAGTCTGTCCGAATCATGTTAGCTATTTCTGCATTTCATGATTATGAAATTTAGCAAATGGATGTCAAAACTGCATTCTTGAATGGATTTCCGGAAGAAGAGTTGTATATGATGCAACCAGAAGGTTTTGTTGATCCAAAAGGTGCTAACAAAGTGTGCAAGCTCCAGCGATCCATTTATGGACTGGTGCAAGCATCTCGGAGTTGGAATAAACATTTTGATAGTGTGATCAAAGCATATGGTTTTATACAGACTTTTGGAGAAGCCTGTATTTACAAGAAAGTGAGTGGGAGCTCTGTAGCATTTCTAATTTTATATGTAGATGACATATTATTAATTGGAAATGATATAGAATTTCTGGATAGCATAAAGGGATACTTGAATAAAAGTTTTTCAATGAAAGACCTAGGTGAAGCTGCTTACATATTGGGCATCAAGATCTATAGAGATAGATCAAGACACTTAATAGGACTTTCACAAAGCACATACATTGACAAAATTTTGAAAAAGTTCAAAATGGATCAGGCAAAGAAAGGTTTCTTGCCTGTGCTACAAGGTGTGAAGTTGAGTCAAACTCAATGCCCGACCACAGCAAAAGATAGAGAGAAAATGAAAGATGTTCCCTATGCTTCAGCCATAGGATCTATCATGTATGCAATGCTATGTACCAGACCTGATGTATGCTTAGCAATAAGCTTGGCAGGAAGGTACCAAAGTAATCCAGGAGTGGATCACTGGACAGCAGCCAAGAACATCCTGAAATACCTGAAAAGGACTAAGGATATGTTTCTCGTATATGGAGATGACAAAGAGCTAGTCGTAAATGGTTACGTTGATGCAAGCTTTAACACTGATCCGGACGATTCTAAATCGCAAACCGGATACGTGTTTTTATTAAACGGTGGAGCTGTAAGTTGGTGCAGTTCTAAACAAAGCGTCGTGGCGGGATCTACATGTGAAGCGGAGTACATAGCTGCTTCTGAAGCAGCAAATGAAGGAGTCTGGATGAAGGAGTTCATTACCGATCTAGGTGTCATACCTAGTGCATCGGGACCAATGAAGATCTTCTGTGACAATACTGGTGCGATTGCTTTGGCAACGGAATCCAGATTTCACAAGAGGACCAAGCACATCAAGAGACGCTTCAATTCCATTCGAGACCAAGTCCAAGTGGGAGACATAGAGATTTGCAAAATACATACGGATCTGAATGTTGCAGACCCGTTGACTAAGCCTCTCTCACGAGCAAAACATGATCAACACCAAGACTCCATGGGTGTTAGAATCATTACTATGTAATCTAGATTATTGACTCTAGTGCAAGTGGGAGACTGAAGGAAATATGCCCTAGAGGCAATAATAAAGTTATTATTTATTTCCTCATATCATGATAAATGTTTATTATTCATGCTAGAATTGTATTAACCGGAAACATGATACATGTGTGAATACATAGACAAACATATAGTCACTAGTATGCCTCTACTTGACTAGCTCATTAATCAAAGATGGTTATGTTTCCTAACCATAGACATGTGTTGTCATTTGATTAATGGGATCACATCATTAGAAGAATGATGTGATTGACATGACCCATTCCGTTAGCCTAGCACTTGATCGTTTAGTATACTGCTATTGCTTTCTTCATGACTTATACATGTTCCTGTAACTATGAGAAATATGCAACTCCCGTTTACCGGAGGAACACTTTGGGTACTACCAAACGTCACAACGTAACTGGGTGATTATAAAGGAGTACTACAGGTGTCTCCGAAGGTACATGTTGAGTTGGCGTATTTCGAGATTAGGTTTTGTCACTCCGATTGTCAGAGAGGTATCTCTGGGCCCTCTCGGTAATGCACATCATTATAAGCCTTGCAAGCAATGTGACCAAATGAGTTGGTTACGGGATGACGCATTACGGAACTAGTAAAGAGACTTGCCGGTAACGAGATTGAACTAGGTATTGGATACAGACGATCAAATCTCGGGCAAGTAACATACCGATGACAAAGGGAACAACGTATGTTGTTATGCGGTTTGACCGATAAAGATCTTCGTAGAATATGTAGGAACCAATATGGGCATCCAGGTCCCGCTATTGGTTATTGACCGAGAATGGTTCTAGGTCATGTCTACATAGTTCTCGAACCCGTAGGGTCCGCACACTTAACATTACGATGACAGTTTTATTATGAGTTTATAAGTTTTGATGTACCGAATTTTGTTCGGAGTTCCGGATGTGATCACGGACATGACGAGGAGTCTCGAAATGGTCGAGACATAAAGATTGATATATTGGACGACTATATTCGGACACCGGAAGTGTTCCGGGTGATTTCGGAGAAAACCGGAGTGCCGGGGGGGTTACCGGAACCCCCCGGGAGAGTATTGGGCCTTATGGGCCTTAGGGGAAAGGAGAGAGGGGCGGCCAGCATGGGCCGCGCGCCCCTCCCGCCTCTGGTCCGAATTGGACTAGGAGGGGGGGGGGGGCGGCGCCCCCCCTCTTTCCTTCCCCCTCTCCCCCTTCCTTCCCCCTCCTAGTAGGAGTAGGAAAGGAGGAGTCCTACTCCTACTAGGAGGAGGATTCCTCCTCCCTTGGCGCGCCCAAGGGGCCGGCCGGCCTTCCCCCTTGCTCCTTTATATACGGGGGCAGGGGGGCACCCCAGGACACACAAGTTGATCTACGGATCGTTCCTTAGCCGTGTGCGGTGCCCCCCTCCACCATATTCCACCTCGGTCATATCATCGCGGAGTTTAGGCGAAGCCCTGCGCCGGTAGAGCATCATCATCGTCACCACGCCGTCGTGCTGACGGAACTCATCCCGGAAGCTTTGCTGGATCGGAGCCCAGGGATCGTCATCGAGCTGAACGTGTGCTGAACTCGGAGGTGCCGTACGTTTGGTGCTTGGATCGTTCGGATCGTGAAGACGTACGACTACATCAACCGCGTTGTCATAACGCTTCCGCTTACGGTCTACGAGGGTACGTGGACAACACTCTCCCCTCTCTTGCTATGCCATCACCATGTTCTTGCGTGTACGTAGAAATTTTTTTGAAATTACTACATTCCCCAACAAAACTCGGCCCCACCAATTTGATCTATCCGGCGCCACCGAGTTCATCTGGTACAACCACTGCCAAACTCTAATCAGTTCGGCTTCACTGATGGGATCTCGGTCTCATCGAGATGGGCTTGCAAATTCTCTATGATCTATTGCAACATTTTTTATCTCACCGAGTTTGTTGAGTCGGTCCCATCGAGTTTGCTTGACCAATACTTAGTTTGCTTATTACCAAAATCGGTCCCACTGAGTTTGTGTAATCGGTCGAACCGAGTTGAGGTTTTACCCTAACCCTGCACATCGGTCCCACCGAGTTGACCTTGTCGGTCCCACCAAAAACTCTAACATTCACATTTTGACCCGAATCGGTCTGACCGAGTTTTACCATTCGGTCCCACCGAGTTTGGGAATCTGTGTGTAATGGCTAGATTTTGTGTGGAGGCTATATATACCCCTCCACCCATTCTTCATTCGAGGAGAGAGCCATCAGAATGTGCCTACACTTCCAGCATTCATTTTCTGAGAGAGAACCACCTACTCATGTGTTGAGACCAAGATATTCCATTCCAACCACAAGAATCTTGATCTCTAGTCTTCCCCAAGTTACTTTCCACTCAAATCATCTTTCCACCATAGCCAAATCTATGAAAGAGAGTTGAGTGTTGGGGAGACTATCATTTGAAGCACAATAGCAAGGAGTTCATCATCAACACACCATTTATTACCTTTTGGAGAGTGGTGTCTCCTAGATTGGTTAGGTGTCACTTGGGATCCCGTATCATCACATAGCCTATACCATGTTAATGCATCTCCCTAGAAAGATAAAGGGAAGACCTTCCTCTTAACAACATCATCGGGAATACCTGCAAGCTTAAATAATCCACAAACTTCATCCATATAGACAAGGTGTAAATCGGGATGCAATGTTCCATCTCCTACAAAGGGATTAGCTAGCAGTTTCTCTATCATAACCGAAGGAATCTCAAAGTAAATATTTTCAGTAGGTTCTGTAGGTTCAGTAGGTTGAGGAGCAACTCTTTGCTCTACTGGTCGGGGCAAAGATGCCCCGAACAAGCCCCTCAAAGGACTAGTTTCCATAGTAACAAGTGACAGAAAATTTCAGCACACTATATAAATGTTTCCTTACCAAGTTCCACTCACCAAAGGCGCTTCACTCCCCGGCAACGGCGCCGGAAAAGAATCTTGATGACCCACAAGTATAGGGGATCTATCGTAGTCCTTTCGATAATTAAGAGTGTCGAACCCAACGAGGAGCAGAAGGAAATGTAAAGCGGTTTTCAGTAAGGTATTCTCTGCAAACACTGAAATAGTAGGTAACACATAGTTTTGTGATGAGATAATTTGTAACGGGTAACAAGCAATGAAAGTAAATAAGGTGCATCAAGGTGGCACAATCCTTTTTGTAGCAAAGGACAAGCCTGGACAAATTCTTATAATGAGAAAAGTGCTCCTGAGGACACATGAGAATTATCGTCAAGCTAGTTTTCATCACACTCATATGATTCACGTTCGGTACTCTGATAATTTGATATGTGGGTGGACCGGTGCTTGGGTACTGCCCTTTCTTGGGCAAGAATCCCACTCATGATTAACCCCTATTTCAAGCATCCACAACTAGAAAAGAAGTATTAAGGTAAACCTAACCATAGCATGAAACTAGTGGATCCAAATCAGCCCCTTACAAAGCAACGCATAAACTAGGGTTTAAGCTTCTGTCACTCTAGCAACGCATCATCTACTTATTACTTTCCAATGCCTTCCTCTAGGCCCAAATAATGGTGAAGTGTCATGTAGTCGACGTTCACATAACACCACTAGAGGAGAGACAACATACATCTCATCAAAATATCAAACGAACACCAAATTCACATGACTACTAATAGCAAGACTTCACCCATGTCCTCAGGAACAAACGAAACTACTCACAAAGCATATTCATGTTCATGATCAGAGGAGTATTAATATGCATTAAGGATCTGAACATATGATGTTCCACCAAATAAACCAATTAGCATCAACTACAAGGAGTAATAAACACTACTAGCAACCCACAGGTACCAATTTGTGGTTTTGATACAAGATTGGATACAAGAGATGAACTAGGGTTTGAGAAGAGATGGTGCTGGTGAAGATGTTGATGGAGATTGACCCCCTCATGATGAGAGGATCGTTGGTGATGACGATGGTGATGATTTCCCCCTCCGAGAGGGAAGTTTCCCCGGTAGAACAGCTCTGCCGGAGCCCTAGATTGGTTCTGCCAAGGTTCTGCCTCGTGGCGGCGGAGTTTCGTCCCGTGAGCTTGCTTATGATTTCTTCCAGGGTAAAAGCCTTCATATAGCAGAAGATGGGGACCGGAGGGCCACCAGGGGGCCCATGAGACAGGGGGGTGCGCCCAGTAGGGTGGGCGCGCCCCCACCCTCGTGAACAGGGTGTGGGACCCCTCTGGTACTTTCTTTGCTCAATAATTCTTATTAATTCCAAAAATGACTTTCATGGAGTTTCAGGACTTTTGGAGCTGTGCAGAATATGTTTCCAATATTTGCTCCTTTTCCAGCCCAGAATCCAGCTGCCGGCATTCTCCCTCTTCATGATAAACCTTGTAAAATAAGAGAGAATAGCCATAAGTATTGTGACATAACGTGTAATAACAGCCCATAATGCAATAAATATCGATATAAAAGCATGATGCAAAATGGACGTATCAACTCCCCCAAGCTTAGACCTCGCTTGTCCTCAAGCGGAAGCCGATATCGAAAAATATGTCCACATGTTTAGAGATAGAGGTTTCGATAAAAATAAAATACAGACATGAGGGCATCATGATCATTCTTATAACAACAACATATATAGATTTTCTCATATGATTTCTTATGCTCAAGTAACAATCTATTCACAATGTCAAGTATGGTTCAGAAACTTCATTGAGAACTAACAACTATAATCTTAGTCATTGAAGCAATTGCAATTTATCATAACATCGGAAAGAGTCAAGAATAGAGCTTTTCGGCAAGTCAACATACTCAACTATCATATAATCTTCTAGAATTGCTAACACTCACGCAATACTTATGGTTATGGAGTTTTCATCAGACACTAAGAAAGATGGGGGCTTATAATTTCGCCTCCCAACGTATTCACCTTTGGGTGATGTCAACAATAATAGTTCATGCTAACTTACATCCAGTTGGATATATATATATCAGGATCTTTCCAACACGAGGTGCTTGCTAAAGGATAAAATGAAAAAGGGAAAGGTGAAGATCAGCTTGACTTTTGCATATCACATGATCGTATAAAGCTTATTTTCTCTGCACTAAAAAGTCATACATATTTAGAGCAATTTTTATTGCTTGCAACACAACAACTTACTTGAAGGTTCTTACTCAATCCATAGGTAGGTATGGTGGACTCTCATGGCAAAACTGGGTTTAAGGATATTTCGAAGCACAAGTAGTATCTCTACTTGGTGCAAGGAATTTGGCTAGCATGAAGGGGAAAGGCAAGCTCAACATGTTGGACGATCCATGACAATATACTTTAACTGAGATGTTAGAAAACATAACCCATTACATTGTCTTCCTTGTCCAACATCAACTCTTTAGCATGTCATACTTTAATGAGTGCTCACAATCATAAAAGAGGTCCAAGATAGTATATTTATATGTGAAAACCTCTCTTTCTTTATTACTTCCTATTAATTGCAACGATGACCAAAACTATGTTTGCCAACCTTCAACAACTTTTAAGCCTCATACTCTTTATATGTGTAGTCATTACTATCCACAAGATCAATATGAACTCTTTTATTCTTTTTATTCTTTTTATTTTCTCAAGATCATAGCAAGAAAGCAAAGCCCTCGACTCAACACTAATCTTTATTATATAGCTCACGGACTCGATTACATAGAGGGATTACAAAGCAAAACTCAAAACTAATTCATACCAAAACTTTATTCTACTAGATCAAGAAATTACTAAGGATCGAACTAAGTAAAATGGTAAAGATAAGAGTGTGATGGTGATACGATACCGGGGCACCTCCCCCAAGCTTGGCAGTTGCCAAGGGGAGTGCCCATACCCATGTGATTATGTCCTCGGAGGTGGTGAAGAAGGAGTTGTTGATGATGTAGGCTTGTCGTTCATCTTCCAAGGCATAGGCTCACCATCATAGAAGGATAATCGAGTCTCCGGGATCCTCAAATCTGCAGCCAAACTCGCCCTCTTGAATCTATATTCATACTCACAGTTTTGGTTTTGCAGGTCATAGATCTGGGCTTGGAGGTGCTCGATTTTCTCATGAAGCTTGAAGATGGTCTCCCCAATGTTCTTGGCGTCCAGCTTGTGGTTGTTGGTGAACTCCGCGATCATCATCTGGTCAGCGTTAAGTCCGCGCTCCACCATCCCTTGGCACTTGAAAACTTGTTGTTCCATAGCTTCGAGCTTTGTCTCCATGCTTTCGGTACGTCTTGGTCCCTCCAAAGCGCGGATGTGCAGCACCCCCTCATGCATCTCAATAGTTTGAGGGTGTTGCAGCACTTCCGCGAGATAGGGGTTGATAACCCTCTCGAAAAACTTGTCCTTGGGAGCGCTTGGAGACGTCATGGTGCTCTAGATCTGTCAAAAAAATAGCTCGAAACGAAAACAGAAGATTTTTGCGTGATACGGTGGTCAAAACCTTCGGGAGATTATATAATGAATTTTTACCGACCAAAAGAAGTAACGTGCAAGAAAACAGAGTCCGGAGAGCACACCAGGTGCCCACGAGGTAGGGGGGCGTGCCCAGTAGGGGTGGGCGCGCCCTCCACCCTCGTGGAGGCCTCGTGTCCTTCTCGGACTACTTTTTATTTCCCTAAATTCTTAAATATTCCAAAACGGAGAAAAATGGCCATTAGAATTGTTTTGGAGTCGGTTTACTTACCGTACCACATACCTATTCCTTTTCAGAGTCTGAAACATTATGGAAAGTGTCCCTTACGTATTCCTTTGGGGTTACAGTTTCAATAATATTTGTTTCAACATTTATAGGATTACCTGAGATATAATGCTTGATTCTTTGACCGTTCACCACCTTCGGATTTGTGCCTTCGAAGTTGTTGATTTTTATGGCACCGGAATGATAGACCTCCTCGATAACGTAAGGACCTTCCCATTTAGAGAGAAGTTTTCCTGCAAAAAATCTTAAACGAGAGTTGAATAGAAACACATAATCACCTACGTTAAACTCACGCTTTTGTATCCTTTTGTCATGCCATCTTTTGACTTTTTCTTTAAATAGCTTGGCATTCTCGTAAGCTTGGGTTCTCCATTCATCAAGTGAGCTAATATCAAATAACCTCATCTCACCAGCAAGTTTGAAATCATATTTGAGCTCTTTAATGGCCCAATATGCCTTATGTTCAAGTTCGAGAGGTAAGTGACATGCTTTTCCATAAACCATTTTGTACGGAGACATACCCATAGGATTTTTATATGCAGTTCTATAGGCCCATAATGCATCATCAAGTTTCTTGGACCAATTCTTTCTAGATCTATTAACAGTCTTTTGAAAAATTAATATGAGCTCTCTAGTACTCAATTCTACTTGACCACTAGACTGTGGGTGATAAGGGGATGCAATTCTATGATTAATATCATACTTAGCAAGCATTTTACGAAAAGCACCATGAATAAAATGTGAACCACCATCAGTCATGAGATATCTAGGGACTCCAAACCTCAAAAAAATAACTTCTTTAAGCATCTTAATAGAGGTGTTATGATCAGCTACTAGTTGGAATAGCTTCTACCCACTTAGTAACGTAATAAACAACAACTAGAATATGTGTATATACATTAGAGGCAGGAAAAGGTCCCATATAATAAAAGCCCCAAACATCAAATGGTTCAATAACAAGAGAATAGTTCATAGGCATTTCTTGACGTCTACTAATATTACCAATTCTTTGACATTCATCACAAGACAAGACAAACTTACGGGCATCTTTGAAGAGAGTAGGCCAATAAAAACCGGATTGCAATACCTTATGTGCAGTTCTATCTCCAGCGTGGTGTTCTCCATATGGTTCAGAGTGACACTTGCGTAGGATCTGTTCCTGTTCATGCTTAGGTTCACAACGTCTAATAACACCATCTACTACTTCTTTACAAAGGTGTGGGTCATCCCATAAGTAATGTCTTAAATCATAAAAGAACTTTTTCTTTTACTGGTATGTGAAACTAGGTGGTATAAATTTAGCAACAATGTAATTAGCATAATCAACATACCATGGAGCAGTATGAGAAGCATTAATGACCACTAATTGTTCATCAGGAAAGCTATCATCTATAGGTAGTGGGTCATCAAGAACATTCTCTAACCTAGACAAGTTGTCTGCAACGGGGTTCTCGGCTCCCTTTCTATCAATAATATGCAAATCAAATTCTTGAAGCAAGAGAACCCATCTAATAAGTCTAGGTTTAGCATCTTTCTTTTCCATAAGATATTTAATAGCATCATGATCAGTGTGAATAGTAACTTTAGAATCAACAATATAAGGTCTGAACTTATCACAAGCAAATACAACTGCTAAGAAGTCTTTTTCGGTGGTAGCATAATTTCTCTGGGCAGTGTTAAGAGTTTTACTAGCATACTGGATAACATTTAATTTCTTATCAACTCTTTGCCCTAGAAGAGCACCTACAACATAATCACTAGCATCACACATAACTTCAAAGGGTAAATTCCAATCAGGTGGCTGAACAATAGGTGCAGTGATCAAAGCTTTCTTAAGTATTTCAAATGCTTCTACACAATCATCATCAAAGACAAAAGGAATATCTTTTCGCAATAGATTAGTCAGAGGCCTAGAGATTTTAGAGAAGTCCTTAATGAACCTCCTATAAAAACCGGCATGACCAAGGAAACTTGGTATACCTTTAATGTCATTGGGACACGACATCTTTTCAATAGCATCAATTTTTGCTTTATCAACTTCAATACCCTTTTCAGAAATTTTATGCCCGAAGACAATGCCTTCATTAACCATAAAGTGACACTTTTCCCAATCCAAGATGAGACTAGTGTCTTCACATCTCTACAAAACTCGATCAAGGTTGCTCAAGCAATCATCAAAAGAGGATCCATAAACAGAAAAGTCATCCATGAACACCTCGCAAATCTTTTCACAAAATTCAGAGAATATAGCCATCATACATCTTTGAAAGGTAGCAGGTGCATTACATAAACCAAAAGGCATACTTCTATAAGAAAAAGTACCGAAAGGGCAAGTAAATGTAGCTTTTGATTGATAGTCCACTGACACATGTATTTGAGAAACCAGAATAACCATCTAGAAAGCAGAAATGTGTATGTTTGGATAGTCTTTCTAGCATTTGATCAATAAAAGGTAAAGGGTAATGATCTTTCTTAGTAGCTTTATTTAATTTACGGAAATCAATTACCATCCTATAACATGTAATAATTCTTTGCAAAACCAATTCATCTTTATCATTAGGAACAACAGTAATACCTCCCTTCTTGGGGACGCAATGGATAGGACTTACCCAATCACTATTAGTGACGGGATAAATTATACCTGCCTCAAGGAGCTTTAGTATCTCCTTTCTTACCACTTCTTTCATCTTAGGATTTAACCGCCGTTGATGATCTCTAACTGGTTTGGAGCCTTCGTCCAATTTAATTTTGTGTTGGCATAGAGTGGGACTAATGCCCTTAAGATCATCAAGAGTATATCCAATAGCAGCACGGTGCTTCTTCAGAGTTTTCAATAATCTTTCCTCTTCCTGCTCTAAAAGATTAGCTCTAATAATAATAGGATATATCTTCTTTTCATCTAGATAAGCATATTTAAAATTATCAGGTAAAGGTTTAAGCTCAAACACGGATCACCCTTGGGTGGAGGGGGATCCCCTAGGATTTCAATAGGTAAGTTGTGTTTCAGAATAGGACCCTGTTGGAAGAGTACTTCATCTATTTCCCTTCTTTCATTCATAAACATATCATTTTCATGGTTTAGCAAATATTGTTCTAAAGGATCAGTAGGAGGCACGACAATAGAAGCAAGACCAATAATCTCATCCTTACTAGGCAATTCTTTATCATGGGGTTGTCTACGAAACTTAGCAAAATTAAACTCATGAGACATATCCCCTAAGCCAATAGTAACAACATCCCTTTGACAATCAATCTTAGCATTAACAATATTCAAGAAGGGTCTACCAAATATAATGGGACAAAAGTTATCTTGTGGGGAACCAAGAACAAGAAAATCAACAGGATATTTAACTTTCCCACACAAGACTTGAACATCTCTAACAATCCCAATTGGTGAAATAGTTTCTCTATTGGCAAGCTTAATAGTAATATCAATATCTTCTATTTCAGCAGGTGAAATATCATGCATAATTTCTTCATATAAGGAATGAGGTATTGCACTAGCACTAGCACCCATATCACATAAGCCTTGATAACAATGATCTCCTATTTTAACAGAAATAACAGGCATGCCTACAACAGGTCTATGTATCTTAGCATCGGGTTTAGCAATATTAGCAGCTTCCTCACAGAAATAAATAACATGCCCATCTATATTATTAGCCAAGAGATCTTTAACCATACCAATACTAGGTTCAACTTTAATTTGCTCAGGAGGTGTATATGTTCTAGTATTACTCTTACGAACCACAGTTGACGCTTTAGCATGATCCTTTGTCCTAACAGGGAAAGGTGGTTTCTCAACATAAGTAGTGGGAACAATAGGATCATTATAAGTGATAGTCTTTTCTTCAATTGTAACAGGTGCAACTACTTTTACTTCAATGGGAGGATTATATTTAAACCACTTCTCCTTAGGGAGATCAACGTGAGTAGCAAAAGATTCACAAAAAGAAGCTACTATCTCAGAGTCAAGTCCATATTTAGCGCTAAATCCATGAAAAGCATCGGTATCCATAAAAGATTTAACACAATCAAACTTAGGTGTCATACCTGACTCCTTACCATCGTCGGAACCCCAATCTTCAGAGTTGCATTTAATTCTTTTCAATAAGTCCCATTTGAATTCAATAGTCTTCAGCATATAAGAACTAGCACACGAAGTATCGAGCATGGTGCGATCATTGAGAGAAAGCCGAGCATAATTTTTTTGAATAATCATATCTCTTGAGAGCTCATGATTGGGGCATGAATATAACATTGACTTAAGCCTCCCCCAAGCTTGAGCAATGCTTTATCCTTCACGAGGCCAAAAATTATATATATAATTACGATCACGATGAACAAGATGCATAGGATAGAACTTCTGGTGAAATTCCAATTTCAATCGTTTGTAGTTCCAAGATCCTGTATCATCACATAGCCTATACCTTGTATCCCGTATCATCACATAGCCCATACCATGTAAACGCATCTCCCTTCAAATATAAAGGGAAGACCTTCCTCTTAACAACATCATCGGGAATACCTGCAAGCTTAAATAATCCACAAACTTCATGCACATATATAAGGTGTAAATCGGGATGTAATGTTCCATCTCCTGCAGATTAGCTAGCAGTTTCTCTATCATAGCCAAAGGAATCTCAAAGTAAACATTTTCAGTAGGTTCAGTAGGTTGAGGAGCAACTCTTTGCTCTACTGGTCGGGGGCGAAGATGCCCCGAACAAGCCCCTCAAAGGATTAGTTTCCATAGTAACAAGTGACATAAATTTTTAGCAAACTATATAAATGTTTCCTTACCAAGTTCCACTCACCAAAGGCGCTTCACTCCCCGGCAACGGCGCCGGAAAAGAATCTTGATGACCCACAAGTATAGGGGATCTATCGTAGTCCTTTCGATAAGTAAGAGTGTCGAACCCAACGAGGAGCAGAAGGAAATGTAAAGCGGTTTTCAGTAAGGTATTCTCTGCAAACACTGAAATAGTAGGTAACACATAGTTTTGTGATGAGATAATTTGTAACGGGTAACAAGCAATGAAAGTAAATAAGGTGCAGCAAGGTGGCCCAATCCTTTTTGTAGCAAAGGACAAGCCTGGACAAATTCTTATAATGAGAAAAGTGCTCCTGAGGACACATGGGAATTATCGTCAAGCTAGTTTTCATCACACTCATATGATTCACGTTCGGTACTTTGATAATTTGATATGTGGGTGGACCGGTGCTTTGGTACTGCCCTTTCTTGGACAAGCATCCCACTTATGATTAACCCTTATTGAAAGCATCCGCAACTAGAAAAGAAGTATTAAGGTAAACCTAACCATAGCATGAAACTAGTGGATCCAAATCAGCCCCTTACAAAGCAACGCATAAACTAGGGTTTAAGCTTCTGTCACTCTAGCAACCCATAATCTACTTATTACTTCCCAATGCCTTCCTTTAGGCCCAAATAATGGTGAAGTGTCATGTAGTCGACGTTCACATAACACCACTAGAGGAGAGACAACATACATCTCATCAAAATATCGAACGAATACCAAATTCACATGACTACTAATAGCAAGACTTCACCCATGTCCTCAGGAACAAACGTAACTACTCACAAAGCATATTCATGTTCATGATCAGAGGAGTATTCATATGCATTAAGGATCTGAACATATGATCTTCCACCAAATAAACCAATTAGCATCAACTACAAGGAGTAATCAACACTACTAGCAACCCACAGGTACCAATTTGTGGTTTTGATACAAGATTGGATAGAAGAGATGAACTAGGGTTTGAGAGGATATGGTGCTGGTGAAGATGTTGATGGAGATTGACCCCCTCCCGATGAGAGGAACGTTGGTGATGACGATGGTGATGATCCCCCCTCGGAGGGAAGTTTACCGGCAGAACAGCTCCGCCGGAGCCCTAGATTGGTTCCGCCAAGGTTCCGCCTCGTGGCGGCGGAGTTTCGTCCCGTGAGCTTGCTTATGATTTTTTCTGGGGTGAAAGCCTTCATATAGCAGAAGATGGGCACCGGAGGGCCACCAAGGGGCCCACGAGATAGGGGTCGCGCCCAGTAGGGGTGGGTGCCCCCCACCCTCGTGGCCAGGGTGTGGGCCCCCTCTGGTACTTTCTTTGCTCAATAATTCTTATTAATTCCAAAAATGACTTTCGTGGAGTTTCAGGACTTTTGGAGCTGTGCAGAATAGGTTTCTAATATTTGCTCCGTTTGCAGCCTAGAATCCCGGCTGCCGTCATTCTCCCTCTTCATGATAAATCTGGTAAAATAAGAGAGAATAGCCATATCTATTGTGACATAACGTGTAATAACAACCCATAATGCAATAAATATCGATATAAAAGCACGATGCAAAATGGACGTATCAAAGTCCCTCGTACCTACACAAACAAACAAGAACCTCGCAACCAACACGATAAAGGGGTTGTCAATCCCTTCATGGCCACTTGCAAAGTGAGATCTGATAGAGATAATAAGATAAGATAAATATTTTTGGTATTTTTATGATATAGATTGGATAGTAAAGATTGCAAAATAAAGTAGATTCGAAACTTATATGATGGAAAATAGACCCGAGGGCCATAGGTTTCACTAGTGGCTTCTCTCAAGATAGCATAAGTATTACGGTGGGTGAACAAATTACTGTCGAACAATTGATAGAAAAGTGCATAGTTATGAGAATATCTAAGAATGATCATGTATATAGGAATCATGTCTGCAACAAGTAGACCGACTCCTGCCTGCATCTACTACTATTACTCCACAAATCGACCACAATCCAGCATGCATCTAGAGTATTAAGTTCATAAGAACATATTAACGCATTAGGCAAGATGACATGATGTAGTGGGATAAAATCAAGCAATATGATATAAACCCCATCTTTTTATCCTCGATGGCAACAATACAATACGTGCCTTGCTGCCCTGTTGTCACTGGGAAAGGACACCGCAAGATTGAACCCAATGCTAAGCAGTTCTCCCATTACAAGAAATATCAATCTAGTAGGCCAAACCAAACTGATAATTCGAAGAGACTTGCAAAGATAACCAATCATACATAAAAGAATTCAAAGGAGATTCAAATATTTCTCATAGATAAACTTGATCATAAACCCACAATTCATCGGATCTCGACAAACACACCGCAAAAAGAGTTACGTCAAATAGATCTCCAAGAAGATCAAGAAGAACTTTGTATTGAGATTCAAAGAGAGAGAAGAAGCCATCTAGCTAATAACTATGGACCCGATGGTCTGTGGTAAACTACTCACAACTCATCGGAGAGGCTATGGTGTTGATGTAGAAGCCCTCCATGATCGATTCCCCCTCCGGCGGAGCGCCAACGAAGGCTCCAAGATGGGATCTCACGGGTACAGAAGGTTGCGGCGGTGGAAATAGGGTTTCGTGGTCCTCCTGGATGTTTTCAGGGTACGTAAGTATATATCGGCGAAGGAAGTCGGTCAGGGGAGCCACGAGGGGCCCACGAGGGTGGGGGGCGCGCCCTCCTACCTCATGGCCGCCTCGGCTGCTTCTTGACGTCCACTCCAAGTCTTCTGGATTGCGTTTGTTCCAAAAAGATCTCTCCCGAAGGTTTCATTCCGTTTGGACTCCGTTTGATATTCCTTTTCTTTGAAACACTAAAATAGAAAAAAAACAATTTGGGTTGGGCCTCCGGTTAGTAGGTTAGTCCCAAAAATGATATAAAAGTGTAAACTAAAGCCCATAAACATCCAAAACGGGTAATATAATAGCATGGAACAATAAAAAAATCATAGATACATTGGAGACGTATCAATCGCCTACTTCATGAAGATCTACCCTAATGAGGCAAGTCCTTCGTGGGCGATGGCCATGGTGGGATAGACAAGGTTGCTTCTTCGTGGACCCTTCGCGGGTGGAGCCCTCCGTGGACTCGCACAACCATTACCCTTCGTGGGTTGAAGTCTCCACCAACGTGGATGTACGATAGCACCACCTATCGGAACCATGCCAAAAATCTCCGTGTCTCTAATTGCGTTTGCACACTCCAATCCCATCCCTTTACTTTCTTGCAAGTTGCATGCTTTACTTTCCGCTGCTCATATACTCTTTGCATGCCTTCTTGAATTGTATTGTGTATGCTTGAAATTGTGTTAATCTACCACCTCAACTTGAAAATCTTAAAAACTGCCACCTTTATTTGTTGAAGGTCTAATCACCCCCCTATACACCTCTTCTCGATCCTTTCAGGAGGCAAGCGGACTGGTCACAAACTTGACCAAGACTAAGGTCTTCCTGATCAGATGTGTCGGCATTGACCTCCAGGATGTACTATCAGTCTTCCCCGCCAAGATCGCCACTTTCCCGGGACGTTACTTGGGGCTCCCCCTACATTTTCTCCGCCTAAGAGGGATTGATCTGCAACCCTTCATCGACAGGTTCACAGGCAGACTTCCAAGAAGGAAAAACTAATGAACAAGCCTAGTAGTGTGGCACTTGCGCAGTCCATTCTCACGGCCATGGCAACCTTCCACATCACCGCTCTCAACCTGTCAAAGGGGACTTTGAGAAAGATCCGCAAAATAATTCGGGCCTTCATCTGACAAAAAGAGGACCAATCTCATACCTAGGACGGTCACTCCCTTATTAACTGGAAGACCGTCTACCGCCTGAAGCATTTGGGCGGTCTAGGGATCATGGACTTAGAGAGATTTGGTCGCGCCCTGCATCTCCCGTGGTCGTGGCTACAATGGACTGACTCAGAGAGGCCTGATACGTCCATTTTGCATCATGTTTTTATGTCCATATTTATTGCATTATGGACTATTTTTCACATTATGGCACAATATTTATGCCTTTTCTCTCTTATTTTACAAGATTTACATGAAGAGGGAGAATGCCGGCAGCTGGAATTCTGGACTAGAAAAGAGCAAATCTGATAGACATATTCTGCATAATTCCAAATGTCTTAAAACTTTACGGAGTATTGTATACTGGGCAAAGAAAATACAGAAGGGGACCCACCAGGTGGCCACAAGCCTGGGGGCGTGCCCTACCCCCAGGGCGCACCCCCAAGGCTTGTGGGCCCCCTGGCCATCGCCTGGTTCCCATCTTCTGCTATATGGAGGGTTTTGACCTGAAAAAATCAAAAGGAAGCTTTCGAGATGAAGTACCGCCTTCTCGAGGCGGAACCTAGGCAGAAGCAATCTAGGGCTCTCGCAGAGCAATTCTGCCGGGGAAACTTCCCTCCGGGAGGGGGAAATCGAAGCCATCGTCATCACCAACGATCCTATCATCGTTGGAGGGTCAATCTTTATCAACATCTTCACTAGCAGCATCTCCTCTCAAACCCTAGTTCATCTCTTGTATTCAATCTTTGCCTCAGAACCTCAGATTGGTACCATAGGTTGCTAGTAGTGTTGATTGCTCCTGATAGTTGATGCTAGTTGGTTTATTTGGTGGAAGATCATATGTTCATATCCTTAATGATATTCATTACCCCTTTGATCTTCAACATGAACATGCTTTGTGAGTAGTTACGTTTGTTCCTAAGGACATGGGAGAAATATTGTTATAAGTAATCATGTGAATTTGGTATTCGTTCGATATTTTGATGAGATGTATGTTGTATTTCCTCTAGTGGTGTTATGTGAATGTTGACTACATGACACTTCACCATGATTTGGGCCTAGGGGAAGGCATTGGGAAGTAGCAAGTAGATGATGGGTTGCTAGAGTGACAGAAGCTTATACCCTAGTTTATGCTTTGCTTCATAAGGGGACTGATTTGGATCCACATGTTTCATGCTATGGTTAGATTTATCTTAATTCTTCTTTCGTAGTTGCGGATGCTTGCAAGAGAGGTTAATCAAAAGTGGGAGGCTTGTTCAAGTAATGGCAGCACCCAAGCACCGGTCCACCCACATATCAAATTATCAAAGTAACGAACGTGAATCATATGAGCATGATGAAAACTAACTTGACGACCATTCCCATGTGTCCTCAGGAGTGCTTTGCTTTATATAAGAGTTCGTCCAGGCTTATCCTTTGCTATAAAAAGGATTGGGCCACCTTTCTGCACCTTTGTTACACTTGTTACTTGTTACCCGTTACGAATTATCTTATCACAAAACTATCTGTTATCGATAATTTCAGTGCTTGCAGAAAATACCTTGCTGAAAACCGCTTGTCATTTCCTTGTGCTCCTCGTTGGGTTCAACATTATTACTTATTGAAAGGACTGCAATAGAACCCCTATACTTTTGGGTCGTCAAGACTATTTTCTGGCGCCGTTGCCGGGGAGTGAAGCATCTTTGGTGAGTGGAATTTGGTAAGGAAAAACTTATATTGTGTGTTGGAATTTACTGTCACTTGTCACTATGGAAAATAATCCTTTGAGGGGCTTGTTCGGGGTATATTCACCTCGACCGGAAGAACAAAGAGTTTCTCCTCAACCTACTACACCTACTGAAAATATTTATTATGAAATGCCGTCGGGTATGATAGAGAAACTGCTAGCTAATCCTTATGCAGGAGATGGGACGGAACATCCTGACTTGCACCTTATCTATGTGGATGAAATTTATAGATTATTTAAGCTTGCATGTTTACCCAGTGATGAAGTCAAGAAGAAGGTCTTTCCTTTATCTTTGAATGAAAAGGCATTGACATGGTATAGGCTATGCGATGATATTGGGACTTGGGACTATAACCGATTGAAATTGGAATTTCAACAAAAGTTTTATCCTATGCATCTGGTTCATCGTGATCGGAATTATATATATAATTTTTGGCCTCGTGAAGGAGAAAGTATCAATCAAGATTGGGGGAGGCTTAAGTCAATGTTATATTCATGCCCCAATCATGAGCTCTCAAGAGAAATTATTATTCAGAATTTTTATGCTTGGCTTCCTCATAATGATCAATCCATGATCGATACTTCTTATACTGGCTCTTTTATGAAGAAGACTATTGAATTTAAATGAGATCTCTTGGAAAGAATTATACGAAAATCTGAAGATTGGGAGTTCGACGAAGGTAAGGATTCAGGTATAAAGCTTGAATTTGATTGTGTTAAAACTTCTATGGATACCGATGCCTTTTAGAATTTTAGCACTAAATATGGACTTGACTCTGAGATAGTAGCCTCTTTCTGTGAATCATTTGTTACTCATGTTGACCTCCCTAAATATCATCCTCCCATTGAAGTGAAAGTAGTAAAACCCATTGAAGCTAGAGAAGAAACCACTAATTATAATGGTGATCCAGTCATTCCTATTTCTTATATTGAGAACCCGCCATTTCCTGTTAGGATAAAAGAACAAGCTAAAGCCTCAACTGTGGTTTGCAGGAGTTATACAAGGACACTTACAACCTCTAAACAAATTAAAGTTGAACCTAATGTTGCTATGGTTAAAGATCTCTTGGTGGAAAATATTGATGGGCATGTTATTTATTTCTGTAATGAAGATACTAGAATTGCCAAACCTGATGAGAAAGATAAACATAGACCTGTTGTTGGCATGCATGTCATCTCTATTAAAATAGGAGATCATTGTTATCATGGCTTATGTGTTGGGTGCTAGTGTTAGTGCAATTCCTTTACTTTATATTGATGTTACTATTAAACTAGCAAATAGAGAGACTGTTACACTGAAGGAAATATGCCCCAAAGGCAATAATAAAGTTGTTACTTATATTTCCATATATAATGATAAATGTTTATTATTCATGCTAGAATTGTATTAACCGGAAACTTAGTACATGTGTGAATACATAGACAAACAGAGTGTCACTAGTATCCCTCTACTTGACTAGCTCGTTGAATCAAAGATGGTTAAGTTTCCTAGCCATAGACATGAGTTGTCATTTGATTAATGGGATCACATCATTAGAGAATGATGTGATTGACTTGACCAATTCCGTTAGTTTAGCACTTGATCGTTTAGTTTGTTGCTATTGCTTTTTTCATGACTTATACATGTTCCTATGACTATGAGATTATGCAACTCCCGAATACCGGAGGAACACTTTGTGTGCTACCAAATGTCACAACATAACTGGGTGATTATAAAGGTGCTCTACAGGTGTCCCTGATGGTGTTTGTTGAGTTGGCATAGATTGAGATTAGCATTCGTCACTCCGATTGTCGGAGAGGTATCTCTGGGCCCTCTCGGTAATGCACATCACTATAAACCTTGCAAGCAATGTGACTAATGAGTTAGTTACGGGATGATGCATTATGGAACGAGTAAAGAGACTTGTCGATAATGAGATTGAACTAGGTATTGAGATACCGACGATCGAATCTCGGGCAAGTAACATACCGATGACAAAGGGAACAATGTATGTTGTTATGCGGTTTGACCGATAAAGATCTTCGTAGAATATGTGGGAGCCAATATGAGCATCCAGGTTCCGCTATTGGTTATTGGGTGGAGACATGTCTCAGTCATGTGTACATAGTTCTCGAACCCGTAGGGTCCGCACGCTTAACGTTCTGTGACAATTTGTATTATGAGTTATGTGATTTGATGACCGAAGTTTGTTCGGAGTCCCGGATGAGATTGGGGACATGACGAGGAGTCTCGAAGTGGTCGAGCCGTAAAGATTGATATATTGGAAGGCTATTTTCGGACATCGGAAAGGTTCCGAGTGATTCGGGTATTTTTTGGAGTACCAGAGAGTTACGGGAATTCGCCGGAAGAAGTATTGGGCCTTATTGGGCCATACGGTAATAGAGGAGGCAAGCCAAAGGGAAGGAGGTGCACACCCCCTAGGTCCGAATTGGCCTAGGGGAAAGGGGGGCGGCGCCCCCCTTGCCCTTTCTTACTCCCTCTCTCTTTCCCTCTTTCTTCTCTCCTACTCCGGAAAGGAAAAAGGGGAATCCTACTAGGACTGGGAGTCCTAGTAGGACTCCCACACTTGGTGCGCCCCCTCTAGGGCCGGGCTCCTCCTCCCTCCTTTATATACGTGGGCAGGTGACACCCCAAAGGCACAACAGACACACAAGTTGATCATTGATCTCTTAGCCGTGTGCGGTGCCCCCCTCCATCATAATCCACCTCGGTCATATCGTAGCGGTGCTTAGGCGAAGACCTACGTTGGTAGCTTCATCATCACCCTCATCACGCCGTCATGCTGACGGAACTCTCCCTCAAAGCTCTAATGGATCATGAGTTCGTGGGACGTCACCGAGCTGAACGTGTGCAGATCGCGGAGGTGCCGTACATTCGGTACTAGGATCGGTCTATCATGAAGGCATACGACTACATCAATCGCGTTGTCATAACGCTTCCGCTTACTGTCGGTGTACTAAAGTAGGGGCACTCCTTTGTACCCCTTACTTGTGCGCGAGCAGTCAGAGCCACGGGCTGAAGCCACACTTAGCAGGGCAAAAGGGAGGGGTCGAAGCCACAAAACAATCAGCGCCACGCCAAAGACCGAGACCACAAAGAGCAGATGGACGAAGCAAGTTTCCCCGACAAGCCCCTTACTGGGGCGGCTCGCCCACACCAGTGGAGTGAGCCACCCTCGAACCCACGGTCTCCAACACCATCAACCACGTTGGGCCAGGGCTCGGGAGGCACCTCCATAGTGGCATGCGGATCTTTGTGAAGACAAAGAATATTCAAGATCAGATGAGAATTGGAGGCAACGATCCTCGACAAGATCCTTGCTGAGGAAACCCAAACACCCCCGGCAAGATCCTTGCCGGGGACGACAGCGCGCCACGGCAAGACCCTTGCCGGGCCACCCGAGAAGACCCTTGTTGGGCCACCCGGCAAGACCCTTGCCAAGGGCGTCAGCGGGGCCACTGCCAGGCCCGCACCCACCAAGTCTCCATCGCTGTTCACATGCAGCTGCCATCCAAACCAGCTGGGTAGGCGCCTGCGTGGCAACATGCAGCTTCCAGGCCAACTCAGCACACGCCTGCGTGGTGGCATGCAGATCTTTGTGAAGGCTCCACCACCGTGCCACCTCAGCTGCTTGCCTGCCTACATGGCGCCGCATGCATCGCTGGCCAGGGCGCGTGTCGAAGCGAGGAGGAGAGGTGACGGACGGGACGGGCCTCGCTCTCGTCCCCGATAAAGCAAGAGGACACCTAAGCTACGCATTAAATGCGTCTTGTCCTGTAATACGAGCGATAAACTCATAGCACTGTAGGCCTTTCCACCTCCTATGTGCCACTGTGGCAGCCCCTTTTGACTATAAAAGGAGGCCCATGGCGTACTGGAGAGGGATTCGGCTCTTTGGAACCACGCAATCACCGTAGCTAGTTCAAGAGCTCAAGAACACTCAATACATCCACCAAAGCAGGACTAGGGTTTTACGCATCCTCGCGGCTTGAACCTGGGTAAATGATCCTTGTGCTGATTGCTAATCCTGCTCTTCTCACAACCCCGCGCCCCGCAACTTCAGAAGGGATCCTTGTGATCCCATAGGTGTCGTTTCCCACCGACATCTTTGGCGCGCCAGGCAGGGGTGCGCAATTGTGAGAATCTGGTCTAGTAGTTGGCCTAGAAGTTCTTCATCGCCATGGCTCCCGCGGGGAAGGCGGCCAAAAGAGTGGCGCTGCCTGCGAGCGCGAAGGATGCCGGGGCGGCGACGAGAAAGCTAAGTCATGCCAAACTTTAAACTTTTCTCCTTAATATAAGGTTATCATCCTCGGAGATTCTGCCTATGTATGGAAAACATGTACGCAGAGGGGCCCTCCTACAATTGGCAACGCCCTTGCTCTGTTTCGTGTCTTCTCAACAGCCCAAGCGGCCGCGTCGAGAGCGGCAAGGTAGCCTTCCACAATTAGCAATGCTCTCGACTCTGACTCGAGTCAAGCTCGATAGTTCGAGCGGCCGCATTAAGGGCGGTAAGGTGGTTTCCCCGGCAGCAAGCACACCCGGCAGGCCAATGGGTATCCGTCCTCAAGACACCGCCTTGGGTTTACGCGCCGGCAAGCCTACCCAGTTAGCGTAGGGCGGACATACAAAGGAAAATCGAATAGGAAAATAACATGCATAATGTCAGAAGTACTACAGAGTTATATTACAGAAATTGCTGCCGCGGTTCTAACTAAAGATAGCAATTGTCTTGGTCATGAATCTGCAGCGGCAACAAGAAACGGGGTGCCTAGTCCCGACGCTGGCCCTCCAACCTCTTGATTCCGTGGATGTGGCTGATGATGGGCTTGATACGCTCCTTGAGCGCCGCGATTTCCGCATCCTCCGGCAAGCTCTTCAGCGTAGCTTCGAAGTCGAGGTCAGGATGCCAATGCACTATCTTGGCAAGCACCTTGGTCATGGCGCCCCGACAGAGCATCCGGGACTCCTTGGCCAGGGAGGCCGCCCGGTTGGAGTGAAGCCGCTCCAAGGCACCGACGACCCTCTCAAAGAACAGGGTCAGGTTGGCGTTGGGGCTCAGGCTCGTCTCTGGGGCGTATGTCACGTCTGACATCCCCATGGTGGCCAGCTGCATGGCGGCCAAGTTGGCAACGACGGCGAGGCGTCCGAGCCAACGCTTCTCTCCCTCCACGTGGTCATTAAGGTTGGCAGCCTCGTTCCTCCGCAGCTGCTTCTCGGTCTCCAGGTCCTTGGTGAGGGTCCCCTCTCGGACCTTGGCCTCCAACAACATCTTCTCGAGATCCTCCAGCTTCAGCTTGAGGTCTCTGATGGAGTTGTTGGCCTCGAAGAGCTCTCTGGCCCTGCTGACGGCCGTGCCATACGCCTCTGCCAGGGTGCTGTTGAGCGTGTCCTTCTCCTTGGACAACTTCAGAGTTTTCTCCTCCAGCTCATCTTGCTCCGCCTCCATCTCCTTCACCTTGCCAGTGTGAACCAGAGCCTGGGCATCGAGTGCCCCCCTGTGCCTCTGCTCCAGCTCTTGGGTCCGCTGTACGACGAGCTTGTCCACCTCTTCATCCTTGCCGCAGAGCATGGCGGAAAGCTTATCCTCGCATGCAACAAGGTCCTCCTCTTGGGAGTTTAGTGCGGCTTCGTGCTGGATCCGGGCGGCTTCGGCGGCGGCGGCCAAGTTCTTCGCCGCCTCTTGGGCCTTCTCGATGTTGGCCAGCTTCATGGTGAGCTCCACGTCACGCCTGGCCAGCTTGCCCTGGGCGGCCTTCAGCTTGTCTTGAGCCTGGCGGAACCAGTCCTGCGCCTCGGTGACGCGCCCCTGGAGGTCCGCCTCCGCCTTCTCCACCACCGCCGTCCTGGACTGGGCCTTGTCCAAACGGGCGCGTTGGAGCGCCTGGAGCTTCCGGAAGCTGGCGCCCATGTCCTGGAGCAGCCGCTCCTCCTGGGAGCTGTCGCCACCAATGCTCGGCTCGTCAACGACCTCGAGCCCGGCAGCGGCAAGCACCTCATCGTCGAACACCTCCCCCTCAATGGGAGCCCTGGTGCTCGACGCGCCTGGAAGATGGACGAAGAGGTCATCGCTCACCCTCAGATAACTGCCAGAGCCGAAGGCGGCTGAGGAGGAGGGCTGGTCATCAACCACCTCCTCCTCGGCAGCGGCCTTGCCGGCCTCCCTGGCAGGTCCGTTGTCGGTCTCCCCGGCGGGCCCCTTGGCGGCGTCCTCAGTAGCGCCCTTGGCGCTCTCCTCGGCGCCGATCTTCACGACCTGCGTCGCGGCGTCCTTGGCGACATCCTCGATGACGGTATCGACGTCTTCTGGGTCCGTCGAGGGGAAGTCTGAATGCCAAGAAGGGAACAGGGCGGGGCCAAGATCAAAGCCCGGTAAAAAGAATAAGGAAAGAACGCAAGCAGAAACGGAAAGCGAGTGGCTTACCCATGCCAAGCCGAGAAGCAAAAGTTCCCTCTCCGCCAAGGTCCGATGTCGAGGCGAAGCCACCTGCGCCCGTGTTCTCCTCCTCCTCCTCCATGTGCATGGGCTCGGCGCTTGGTGCCCTTGCCGGGGAAGCCCCTCGGGGCGGCGTGGTCGATGGGGGCGACACGTTGGGAGAAGCCCTCTGCGGCTCCCCTTTCTGCTGCTCCCCTCCTACATCCACGGCATGGTCAGTACCAAAGTATCGTACCCCTAGCGCACGTCGACGAAGGACGGGTGATGGACTCATGCTAGGGGTGATAACCCACAAGTGTAGGGGATCGCAACAGCTTTCGAGGGTAGAGTATTCAACCCAAATTTATTGATTCGACACAAGGGCAGCCAAAGAATATTCTTAAGTATTAGCAGTTGAGTTGTCAATTCAACCACACCTGGATAACTTAGTATCTGCAGCAAAGTATTTAGTAGCAAATTAGTATGATTGTAATGGTAACAGTGACAAAAGTAAAGATAGCAGTTTTGTAGTAGTTGTAACAGTAGCAATGGAAAAGTAAATAAGCAAAACACAATATGTGAAAAGCTTGTAGACATTGGATCAGTGATGGATAATTATGTCGGATGCGATTCCTCATGTAATAGCTATAACATAGGGTGACACAAAACTAGCTCCTGTTCATCAATGTAATGTAGGCATGTATTCCGAATATAGTCATACGTGCTTATGGAAAAGAACTTGCAAGATATCTTTTGTCCTACCCTCCCGTGGTAGCGGGGTCCTAGTGGAAACTAAGGGATATTAAGGCCTCCTTTCAATAGATTACCGGACCAAAGCATTAACACATAGTGAATACATGAACTCCTCAAACTACGGTCATCACCGAGAAGTATCCCGATTATTATCACTTCGGGGTTGTCGGATCATAACACATAATAGGTGACTATAGACTTGGAACTCACATATATTCATGAAAACATAATAGGTTCAGATCTGAAATCATGTCACTTGGGCCCTAGTGACAAGCATTAAGCATAGAAAAGTCATAGCAACATCAATCTCAGAACATAGTGGATACTAGGGATCAAACCCTAAGAAAACTAACTTGATTACATGGTAAATCTCATCCAACCCATCACCGTCCAGCAAGCCTACGATGGAATTACTCACGCACGGCGGTGAGCATCATGAAATTGGTGATGGAGGATGGTTGATGATGACGACAGCGACGAATCCCCCTCTCCGGAGCCCCGAACGGACTCCAGATCAGCCCTCCCGAGAGAGATTAGGGCTTGGCGGCGGCTCCGTATCGTAAAACGCGATGAAACTTTCTCTCTGGTTTTTTTCTCCGTGAAACGGAATATATAGAGTTGGAGTTGAGGTCGGTGGAGTGATACATCTCCAACATATCTATAATTTTTTATTGTTCCATGCTATTATATTACCCCTTTTGGATGTTTATGGGCTTTATTTTACATATTTATATCATTTTTGGGACTAACCTACTAACCGGAGGCCCAACCCGTATTTTTTTGCCTATTTCAGTATTTCGAAGAAAAGGAATATCAAACGGAGTCCAAATGGAATGAAAACTTCGGGAGCGTGATTTTTGGAACGAACGTGATCCAGAGGACTTGGAGTGCAAGTCAAGAAGCAATCGAGGCGACCAGGAGATACGAGGGCGCACCCACCCCTCCTGGGTGCCCCCTTGTCTCCTGGGCCCCTCGAGCGGCCACCGACGTACTTCTTCCTCCTATATATACCTACGTACCCCGAAAACATCCAGGGAGCCACCGAAACACAATTTTCACCGCTGTAACCTTCTGTATTCGTGAGATCCCATCTTGGAGCCTTCGTCGGTGCTCTGCCGGAGGGGGAATCGACCACGGAGGGCTTCTACATCAACACCATAGCCCCTCCGATGAGTTGTGAGTAGTTTACCATAGACCTTCGGGTCCATAGTTATTAGCTAGATGGCTTCTTCTCTCTTTTTGGATCTCAATACAATGTTCTCCCCCTGTCTTGTGGAGATCTATTTGATGTAAACTCTTTTTGCGGTGTGTTTGTCGAGATCTGATGAATTGTGGGTTTATGATCAAGTTTATCTATGAGTAATATTTGAATCTTCTCTGAATTCTTTTATGTATGATTGAGTTATCTTTGCAAGTCTCTTCGAATGATCAGTTTGGTTTAGCCTACTAGATTGATCTTTCTTGCCATGGGAAAAGTGCTTAGCTTTGGGTTCAATCTTGCGGTGTCCTTACCCAGTGACAATAGGGGTTGCAAGGCACGTATTGTATTGTTGCCACCGAGGATAAAAAGATGGGGTTTATATCATATTGCTTGAGTTTATCCCTCTACATCATGTCATCTTTCTTAATGCGTTACTCTGTTCTTATGAACTGAATACTCTAGATGCATGCTGGATAGCGGTCGATGTGTGGAGTAATAGTAGTAGATGCAGGCAGGAGTCGGTCTAGTTGTTGCGGACGTGATGCCTATATACATGATCATGCCTAGATAATCTCATAACTATTCGGTTTTCTGTCAATTGCTCGACAGTAATTTGTTCACCCACCGTAATACTTATGCTATCTTGAGAGAAGCCTCTAGTGAAACCTATGGCCCCCGGGCCTATCTTTTATCATATAAGCTTCCAATCTACTTTTATTTGCATCTTTACTTTTTGCATCTATATTATAAAATACCAAAAAAATATTTATCTTATCATACTATCTCTATCAGATCTCACTTTTGCAAGTGGCCGTGAAGGGATTGACAACCCCTTTATTGCGTTGGTTGCGAGTTCTTTGTTTGTTTGTGTAGGTGCGTGGGACTTTTGAGGAGCGTCCTACTGGATTGATACCTTGGTTCTCAAAAACTGAGGGAAATACTTACGCTACTATTGCTGCATCACCCTTTCCTCTTCAAGGAAAACCAACGCAAGATCAAGACGTAGCAAGAAGGATTTCTGGCGCCGTTGCCGGGGAGGTCTTCGCTCAAGTCAAGACATACCAAGTACCCATCACAAACTCATCTCCCTTGCATTTACATTATTTGCCATTTGCCTCTCGTTTTCCTCTCCCCCACTTCACCCTTGCCGTTTTATTTGCCCTCTCTTTCCCAATCTTCTCCTCTCTTTTTCGCTTGCCTTTTTCTGTTTGCTTGTGTGTTGGATTATTTGTTGCCATGGCACAAGATAATACCAAATTGTGTGATTTATCCAATACCAATAATAATGATTTCCTTAGTACTCCGATTGCTCCTCTTAATGATGTTGAGTCTTGTGAAATCAATACTGCTTTGCTGAATCTTGTTATGAAGGATCAATTCGTCGGTCTTCCTAGTGAAGATGTCGCTACTCATCTAAACAACTTTGTTGATTTGTGTGATATGCAAAAGAAGAAAGATACGGATAATGATATTGTCAAATTGAAGCTATTTCCGTTTTTACTTAGAGATCGTGCTAAAGTTTGGTTTTCGTCTTTGCCTAAAAATAATATTGATTCTTGGAACAAGTGCAAAGATGCTTTTATCTCTAAATATTTTCCTCCCGCTAAGATTATCACTCTTAGGAACGATATTATGACTTTTAAACAACTTGATCATGAGCATGTTGCCCAATCTTGGGAAAGAATGAAATTGATGATTCGCAATTGCCCTACTCATGGTTTGAATTTATGGATGATCATACAAAAATTTTATGCCGGTTTGAACTTTGCTTCTAGAAATCTTTTAGACTCGGTCGCGGGAGGTACGTTTATGGAAATCATGTTAGGAGATGCTACTAAACTTCTTGATAATATTATGGCTAATTATTCTCAATGGCACACCGAAAGATCTTCTAGTAAAAAAGTGCATGCTATAGAAGAAATCAATGTTTTGAGTGGAAAGATGGATGAACTTATGAAGTTATTTGTTACTAAAAATACTCCTCTTGATCCCAATGATATGCATTTGTCTACTTTGATTGAGAATAATAATGAATCTATGCATGTGAATTTTGTTGGTAGGAATAGTTTTGGAAACAATGCTTATAGAGGAAAATTTAATTCTAGACCGTTCCCTAGTAATTCCTCTAATAATTAGGGAAATTCCTACAATAATTCTTATGGTAATTTTAATAAGATGCCCTCTGATTTTTAGAATAGTGTGAAAGAATTTATGATGTCTCAAAAGAATTTTAATGCCTTGCTTGAAGAAAAATTGCTCAAAGTTGATGATTTGGCTAGGAACGTTGATAGACTTTCGCTTGATGTTGATTCTCTTAAAGTTAAATCTACTCCTCCTAAGCATGATATCAATGAGTTGCTCAAAGCCATGAGAATTTCCATTAATGAGTGCAAGGAAAGAACCGCTAGATTGCGTGCTAAGAAAGATTGCCTTGTAAAGGCGTGTTCTTCTAGTTTCCATGAAAATAATGATGAAGATCTTAAAGTTATTGATTTGTCTCCTATTAGATCTTTGTTTTGCAATATGAATCTTGATAATAATGGGACTGGAGATGAGTCAACTTTAGTTAGAAGGCGTCCCAAGAATTCGGAGTTTTTAGATCTTGATGCTAAATTTGGTAAAAGTGGGATTGGATAGGTCATGACTTTAAATAGTATTGAACCCACTATCTCGGATTTCAAGGAATTTGATTATGATAATTGTTCTTTAGAAAGTTGCATTTCCTTGTTGCAATCCGTTGTTAATTCTCCTCATGCTTATAGTCAAAATAAAGCTTTTACCAAACATATCGTTGATGCCTTGATTCAATCTTTTGATGAAAAACTTAATTTGGAAGTTTCTATACCTAGAAAACTTAACGATGAGTGGGAACCTACTATAAAAATTAAAATTAAAGATCATGAGTGTTTTGCTTTGTGTGATTTGGGTACTAGTGTTTCCACGATTTTGAAAACTTTATGTGATATTATAGTTTTCCATGATCTTGATGATTGCTCTTTAAATTTGCACCTTGCGGATTCCACCATTAAAAAGCCAATGGGAAGGATCAATGATGTCCTCATTGTTGCAAATAGAAATTTGGTGCCCGTAGATTTTATCGTTCTTGATATAGATTGCAATCTTTCTTGCCCTATTATTCTTGGTAGACCTTTCCTTAGAACGATTGGTGCGATTATTGATATGAAGGAAGGGAATATTAGATTCCAATTTCCATTAAAGAAAGGCATGAAGCACTTTCCAAGAAAGAAAGTCAAATTACCTTATGAATCTATCATGCGAGCTACGTATGAATCGAGTGCCAAAGATGGCACTACTTAGATCTATCTTCGCTTTTATGCCTAGCTAGGGCCGTTAAACAATAGCTAGTTGGGAGGCAACCCAATTTTCTTTGTTTTTTTGTTTTTGCTCCTGTTTAGTAATAATTTTTTCATCTACTTTCTTTTTAGATGTATTTTCATGTTTTATTTAGTGTTTGTGCCAAGTAGAACCTATAGGATAACCTATGATGATAGTTGATTTGATTCTGCTGAAAAATAGAAACTTTGCGCTCACAAGAAAAAAATCAATAAATCATAGAAACGTGATTTTGCATTGAATCTTTTTGCTTCTGATCAATAAAAAAATTGTACAGGACTTCCTATTTTGGTAGGATTTTTAGAGTTCCAGAAGTTTGCGTTAGTTACAGATTGCTACAGACTGGTCTGTTTTTGACAGATTCTGTTTTTCGTGTGTTGTTTGCTTATTTTGATGCATCTATGGCTAGTATTAAGTGGTATGAACCATAGAGAACTTGGAATAAAGTAGGTTTAACACCAAAATAAATAAAGAATGAGTTAATTACAGTACCTTATGTGGTGGTTTTGTTTTCTTTCACTAACGGAGCTTATAAGATTTCCTATTGAGTTTTGTGTTGTGAAGTTTTCAAGTTTTGGGTAAAGCTTTGATGGACTATGGAATAAGGAGTGGCAATAGCCAAAGCTTGGGGATGCCCAAGGCACCCCAAGAAATTCAAGAATAGCCAAAATCCTAAGCTTGGGGATGCCCCGGGAAGGCATCCCCTCTTTCGTCTTTGTTCATTGGTAACTTTACTTGGAGCTATATTTTTATTCGCCACATGATATGTGTTTTGCTTGGAGCGTAGTGTATTATATTAGTCTTTGTTTTTTAGTTTTCCACAATCATCCTTGCTGTACACACCTTTTGGGAGAATCCCACTTGATTAGAATTTATTAGAATATGCTATGTGCTTCACTTATATTTTTTGAGCTTGATAGTTTTTGCTCTAGTGCTTCACTTATATCTTTTAGAGCACGGCGGTGGCTTAATTTTGTAGAAATTGTTGTCTCTCATGCTTCACTTATATTATTTTGAGAGTCTCTTAGAATAGCATGGTATTTTCTATGGTTATAAATTGGTCCTAGAATGGTAGGCATCCAAGTTGGGTATAATAAAAACTATCATAGGAAGTGAATTGGATGCTATGATCAATTTGATTCTTGATAATTGTTTTGAGATATGGAGGTAGTGATATTAAAGTCATGCTAGTTGGGTGATTATGAATTTAAAGAATGCTTGTGTTGACGTTAGCAAGTCCCGTAGCATGCACGTATGGTTAAAGTTGTGTAACAAATTTGAAACATGAAGTGTACCTAGCTTGTGCATCCTTATGAGTGGCGGTCGGGGATGAGCGATGGTCTTTTCCTACCAATCTATCCCTCTAGGAGCATGCGCGTACTGCTTGGTTTTTGTTGACTTATTAATTTTTGCAATAAGTATATGAGTTCTTATGACTAATGTTGAGTCCATGGATTATACGCACTTTTACCTTTCCACCATTGCTAGCCTCTTCGGTACCGTGCATTGCCCTTTCTCACCTTGAGAATTGGTGCAAACTTCGCCGGTGCATCCAAACCCCGTGATATGATACGCTCTATCACACATAAACCTCCTTATATCTTCCTCAAAACAGCCACCATACCTACCTATTATGGCATTTCCATAGCCATTCCGAGATATATTGCCATGCAACTTTCCACCGTTCCATTTATCATCATCATGACATACATTACTTTTGTCATATTGCCATTGCATGATCATGTAGTTGACATCGTATTTGTGGCAAAGCCAACATGCATAATTTTTCATACATGTCACTCTTGATTCATTGCACCATCCCGGTACACTGCCGGAGGCATTCATATAGAGTCATATCTTGTTCTAGTTTTGAGTTGTAATTCATGTGTTGTAATCAATGAAAGTGTGATGATCATCATTATTAGAGCATTGCCCCAAAAAAGGAAAGGCCAAAAGGAAAAAAAAAGAAAGGCCCAAAAAAAGAAAAGAAAAAAAAAGAAAATAAATAAAAGGGGCAATGTTACTATCTCTTTTTCCACACTTGTGCTTCAAAGTAGCACCATGTTCTTCATGTAGTGAGTCTCATATCTTGTTCTTCAAAGTAGCACCATGTTTTTCATATAGTGAGTCTCATAGGTTGTCGCTTTCATATACTAGTGGGAATTTTTCATTATAGAACTTGCCTTGTATATTCCTACCATGAGCAAGCAAGTTGGATGCACACCCACTAGTTTTCTTTTGTTGAGCATTCATTTATAGCTCTAGTGCATCCGTTGCATGGCAATCCCTACTCCTCATGTTGAAATCAATTGATGGGCATCTCCATAGCCCATTGATTATCCTCGTCAATGTGAGACTTTCTCCTTTTTTGTCTTATCCACACAATCCCCATCATCATATTCTATTCCACCCATAGTGCTATATCCATGGCTCACGCTCATGTATTGCGTGAAGGTTGAAAAAGTTTGAGATTATTTAAGTACGAAACAATTGCTTGGCCTGTCATCGGGGGTGTAGAATTTGGGAACATCTTTGTGTGAGGAAAATGAAGCATAGCCTAACTATATGATTTTGTAGGGGTGAACTTTCTTTAGCCATGTTATTTTGAGAAGACATGATTGCTTTGATTAGTATGCTTGAAGTATTACTATTTATTTTATGAATATGAACTTTTATTTTGAATCATTTGGATCTGAACATTCATGCCACAATAAATAAAATTACATTGAGAATTATGCTAGGTAGCATTCCACATCAAAAATTCTGTTTTTATCATTTACCTACTCGAGGACGAGCAGGAATTAAGCTTGGGGATGCTTGATACGTCTCCAACATATCTATAATTTTTGGTTGTTCCATGCTATTATATTACCCCTTTTGGATGTTTATGGGCTTTATTTTACATATTTATATCCTTTTTGGCACTAACCTACTAACCGGAGGCCCAGCCCGTATTGCTGTTTTTTTTTGCCTATTTCAGTATTTCGAAGAAAAGGAATATCAAACAGAGTCCAAACGGAATGAAACCTTCGGGAGCGTGATTTTTGGAATGAACGTGATCCATAGGACTTGGAGTGCAAGTCAAGAAGCAATCGAGGCGGCCAGGAGATAGGAGGGCGCGCCCACTCCTTCTGGGTGCACCCCTATCTCTTGGGCCCCTCGAGCGGCCACCGACGTACTTCTTCCTCCTATATATACCTATGTACCCCGAAAACATCCAGGGAGCCACCGGAACACAATTTCCACTGTCGTAACCTTCTGTATCCGCGAGATACCATCTTGGAGCCTTCGTCGGCGCTCCACCAGAGGGGGAGTCGACCATGGAGGGCTTCTACATCAACACCATAGCCCCTCCGATGAGTTGTGAGTAGTTTACCATAGACCTTCGGGTCCATAGTTATTAGCTAGATGGCTTCTTCTCTCTTTTTGGATCTCAATACAATGTTCTCCCCCTCTCTTGTGGAGATCTATTCTATGTAAACTCTTTTTGCGGTGTGTTTGTCGAGATCCAATGAATTGTGGGTGTATGATTAAGTTTATCTATGAGTAATATTTGAATCTTCTTTGAATTCTTTTATGTATGATTGAGTTATCTTTGCAAGTCTCTTCGAATGATCAGTTTGGTTTGGCCTACTAGATTGATCTTTCTTGCCATGGGAGAAGTGCTTAGCTTTGGGTTCAATCTTGCGGTGTCCTTACCCAGTGACAATAGGGGTTGCAAGGCACGTATTGTATTGTTTCCATCGAGGATAAAAAGATGGGGTTTATATCATATTGCTTGAGTTTATCCCTCTACATCATGTCATCTTTCTTAATGCGTTACTCTGTTCTTATGAACTTAATACTCTAGATGCATGCTGGATAGCGGTCGATGTGTGGAGTAATAGTAGTAGATGCAGGCAGGAGTCGGTCTACTTGTTGCGCACGTGATGCCTATATACATGATCATGCCTAGATAATCTCATAATTATTCATTTTTGTATCAATTGCTCGATAGTAATTTGTTCACCCACTGTAATACTTATGCTATCTTGAGAGAAGCCTCTAGTGAAACCTATGCCCCCCGAGTCTATCTTTTATCATATAAGCTTTCAATCTACTTTTATTTACATCTTTACTTTTTTGCATCTATATTATAAAATACCAAAAATATATTTATCTTATCATACTATCTCTATCAGATCCCACTTTCGCAAGTGGCCGTGAAGGGATTGACAACCCCTTTATTGCGTTGGTTGCGAGTTCTTTGTTTGTTTGTGTAGGTGCGTGGGACTTTTGAGGAGTCTCCTACTGGATTGATACCTTGTTATCAAAAACGGAGGGAAATACTTATGCTACTATTGCTGCATCACCCTTTCCTCTTCAAGGAAAACCAACGCAAGCTCAAGATGTAGCATGGAGCATCAGGGGGCCCATGAGACAGGGGGGCGCGCCCAGGGGGAGGGCACGCCCCCACCCTCGTGGACATGGTGTGGGCCCCTGGCCTTGATTCTTTCCCCAATATTTTTTATATTTTCCAAAAGTTATCTCCGTGGATATTCAGGTCATTTCGAGAACTTTTGTTTTCTGCACAATAAACAACAGCACGGCAGTTCTGCTGAAAACAGCATCAGTCCGGGTTAGTTTCATTCAAATCGTGCAAATTAGAGTCCAAAACAAGGGCAAAAGTGTTTGGAAAAGTAGATACGTTAGAGATGTATCAACTCCCCCAAGCTTAAACCTTTGCTTGTCCTCAAGCAATTCAGTTGATAAACTGAAAGTGATAAAGAAAAACTTTTACAAAATCTATTTGCTCTTGTTGTTGTAAATATGTAAAGCCAACATTCAAGTTTTCAGCAAAGATTATGAACTAACCATATTCACAATAACACTTAGGTCTCATATTTACTCATATCAATGGCATAATCAGCTAGCGAGCAATAATAATAAAACTCGGATGACAACACTTTCTCAAAACAATCATAATATGATATAACAAGATGGTATCTCGCTAGCCCTTTCTGAGACCGCAAAACATAAATGCAGAGCACCTTTAAAGACCAAGGAATGACTAAACATTGTAATTCATGGTAAAAGAGATCCAGTCAAGTCATACCCAATAGAAACTAATAGTAATGAATGCAAATGACAGTGTGCTCTCCAGCGGGTGCTTTTTAATAAGAGGGATGATGACTCAACATAAAAGTAAATAGATAGGCCCTTCATAGAGGGAAGCAGGGATTTGTAGAGGTGCCGGAGCTCGATTTTAAAATAGAGATGAATAACATTTTGAGCGGCATACTTTCACTGTCACGCAACAACTATGAGATGTCAATATCTTCCATGCTACATACATTATAGGCAGTTCCCAAACAGAATGGTAAAAGTTTATACTCCCCCACCACCAACAAGCATCAATCCATGGCTTGCTTGAAACAACGAGTGCCTCCAACTAACAACAGTCCTGGGGGAGTCTTGTTTAATTATTTTGATTTGCTTTGATCTTTTTGATCATGGGACTGGGCATCCCGGTTACCAGCCATTTTCTCGTGAATGAGGAGCGGAGTCCACTCCTCTTGAGAATAACCCACCTAGCATGGAAGATAAATACAGCCCTAGTTGAAACATGAGCTGCTCGAGCATACAAAACAGAATTTCATTTGGAGGTTTGGAGTTTGGAACATACAAATTTACTTGGAACGGCAGGTAGATACCGCATATAGGAAGGTATGGTGGACTCATATGGAACAACTTTGGGGTTTATGGAGTTTGGATGCACAAGCAGTATTCCCGCTTAGTACAGGTGAAGGCTAGCAAAAGACTGGGAAGCGACCAACTGAGAGAGCGACAACAGTCATGAACATGCATTAAAATTAATTTACACCAAGTGCAAGTATGAGTAGGATATAATCCACCATGAACATAAATATCGTGAAGGCTACGTTGATTTGTTTCAACTACATGCGTGAACATGTGCCAAGTCGAGTCACTCAATTCATTCAAAGGAGGATACCATCCCATCATACCACATCATAATCATTTTAATAGCATGTTGGCACACAAGGTAAATCATTATAAGCTCCCAGCCAATTAAGCATGGCATAAGCAACTATAATCTCTAAATGTCATTGCAAACATGCTTATTCATAATAGGCTGAATCAGGAACGATGAACTCATCATATTTACAAAAACAAAAGAGGTCGAGTTCATACCAGCTTCTCTCATCTCAATCAGTCCATCATATATCGTCATTATTGCCTTTCACTTGCACGATCGAACGGTGTGCATAATAATAATAGTGCATGTGCATTGGACTAAGCTGGAATCTGCAAGCATTCAATTCAAGAGAGAAGACAAAGTAATATGGGCTCTAAGTTAAATCAACAATCATGCATATAAGAGCCACTAAGCATTTTCAATATGGTCTTCTACTCTTGACCCCCAAAGGAAAGAAGAGAAAATAGAACTATTTACACGGGAAAGCTCCCAACAAGTAAAATAAGAACGAAAAATCTTTTTGGGTTTTCATTTTAATTACTATTGCAAGCATGGAAATTAAACTAACTAATTTTTTTGATTTTTCTTAAGGTTTAACAAACACACAAGAAGAAATCTAGAAAAATAAATTAAACTAGCATGGATAATACAATGAAAGAGTATGAGCACCGACAACTAGAATAGTGTGTGAACATGAATGTAAAGTCGGTGAGAAATACGTACTCCCCCAAGCTTAGGCTTTTGGCCTAAGTTGGTCTAATGCCAAGGGTCGCGGCTACTCTCCCCGGTGTACTGAGGAGTGTTATCTGGATACCGCTGGCTAGCTATCTCCTCCGGATTCCGCTGGTAAGATGATGGACAATAAGGATCCAGTGGAGGTTCCAGCTCAGGCTCGAGAGCGGATGCCTAGCCTCGATGAGCGTACACTGCTTCCGGCAAGACAAGGTAATTATCTGCAGTCAAATCAAACAACAAAGGTGCAGGCAGAGTAATAGTCTCAGTGTGCTTCTTATTAAATCTTATGTTATACAGAAGCATCTTATCTTTGTTGTCAACAATAAACTCATGCGCTACCATGCTCCTGTAATCTAAAAAGGAAAGAGGCAACATTGTCTCCTCTTTCTCATAGTGTCTAATAGGTATCTCAAAATGTTTAGCAAGGCGTGCAGCATAGATACCTCCAAAGATTGGACCCTTTGTACGGTTCATGCTTAGCCGTTTAGCAATAATGGCACCCATACTAAAACTTTTATCACCAAACAAGGCATGGAGCAGAATAATAATATCAGGAACACTGAAGTTTCCACTCTTTCCACGACCAATTAAGCATTGACTAGCAAAGATGCCAAAGTAGCGTAAAACAGGAAATTGTATGCTAGTGATTCTCGCATCAGAACCCTTCTTCGGACCCCCTACAGTAATAGTGTTAACAAAACCATCCACATCTTTACGATGTGGATCATCTAAACTGCCCTCAAAGGGTATTCTACATACCGCGCAAAAATTACGTAAAGACATTTCCTTGAACTCATCATATAAATGAAATGATACTGAAGGAGGTGAATTCTTAGGATAGTAATAAAAGTTTTGCACGAAAGTATTGGTGAGTAAGATATACTGATCGATCCGGTCGTGGAGGAAGTCGCTAAGGCCCGCATTTTCAACCAAAGAATAAAAGTCTTCATAAATCCCGGCTTCTCTCAAGAAATTATCACAAGGCCATTCACACGGCCGTACTTCCGCTACGCAAGGAAGATTATACTTTACCTTTTCCTTCTCTTTAGCTTGTTTATCCTTGGAGCCTTGGCTAGAAGAGCCCCTCAATAATATCCTTATCATTTTATGAATATTTCTGAAATTTTTAGTAACTTCAAAGTAAAAGTGAATCAAACTAAACAAGATTGGTAGCAACTACTCCCACAAGTGCCTAGAGCCTATATCATGCATTAGAATTACTTCGGACCTCATAAATTTGGCATGCAAGCTCAAGAACAGGGTCACCTATGCAGAAAAAATTGTCAATGAATGAAGCACTAGAACAAAAACTAATTGGACCAATGGAGGAGCACATACCAAGCAACAATCTCCCAAAGCTGTTTTGTGAATGAAGCTTTGAGCAAGGAGATTGAAAATCGCAACAAAATGAGCTAGAACTCGTGCTTGAGCTGGATGGGGATTTTTTTGGGAGTAATATGGAGTGTGTGGGTGCAGGAATAAGTGGAGGGGCACCACCGTGGTATGGCAGTTGATTTATCAGCCATTTGCAAAGATATTTCAGTAGGTGTCAACTTATTCAATTCAAGTCTACGATATAAAGAGAGAGGCATAACACTAACACCAGCTCCAAGATCACATAAAGCAGTTTTAACATAGTTTCTGTTAATGGAGCATGATATAGTTGGTACCCCTGGATCTCCAAGTTTCTTTGGTATTCCACCTTTAAAAGTATAATTAGCAAGCATGGTGGAAATTTCAGCTTCCGGTATCTTTCTTTTATTTGTAATGATATCCTTCATATATTTAGCATAAGGATTTAATTTAAGCCTATTAGTTAAGCGCATACGTAAGAAGATGGGTCTAATCATTTCAGCAAAGCACTCAAAATCCTCATCATCCGTTGTCTTGGATGATTTAGGAGGAAAAGGCATGGGTTTCTGAACCCATGGTTCTCTTTCTCTACCGTGCTTCCTAGCAACAAAATCTCTTTTATCATAACGTTAATTCTTTGATTGTGGCTTATCAAGATCAACAGCAGGTTCAATCTCTACATCATTATTTCTGCTAGGTTGAGCATCAACATGACCATTATCATTAACATTATCACTAGGTTCATGTTCATCATTTGTTTGTGTTTCAGCATCAGAAATAGAAATATCATTGGGATTCTCGGGTGTGTCTACAATAGGTTCACTAGAAGCATGCAAAGTCCTATCGTTTTTATTTTTCTTTTTAGAGGAACTAGGTGCCTCTAAATTATTTCTCTAAGAATCCTGCTCGATTCTCTTAGGGTGGCCTTCAGGATACAAAGGTTCCTGAGTCATTCTACCAGTTCTAGTAGCCACTCTAACAGCAAAGTCATGTTTATTATTTAATTCATCGAGTAAATCACTTTGAGCTTTAAGTACTTTCTCAGCTTGAATGGTAACCATAGAAGCATATTTGCTAATGAATTTAAGTTCACCTTTAACTCTAGCCATATAATCACTAAAGCGTCCAATCTCGAAAGCACTATTCTTCAATTCTCTACCAACATAAGCATTAAAACTTTCTTGTCTAGCCATAAAGTCATCAAATTCATCTAAGCATGGGCTATGAAATTTAGTAGACGGGATTTCAACTTTATCATATCTATAGAGAGAATTTACCTTTACTACTTGTGTCGGGTTATTAAGACAATGTGTTTATTCATCGGGCGGTATATTAAGACCATGTATTTCTTCAATAGGTGGTAAATTCTTAACATCTTCAGCTTTAATACCTTTTTATTTCATTGATTTCTTTGCCTCGTGCATATCTTCAGGACTGAGAAATAGAACTCCCCTCTTCTTCGGAGTTGGTTTAAGAATAGGCTCAGGAGTTGGCTCAATTGGCTCAGGAATTGCCTCAGGAATTGGCTTAGGAAGAGTCCAATTATTTTCATTAGTCAACATATTATTCAATAGTAATTCAGCTTGGTCGACTGTTCTTTCCCTAAAAACACAACCAGCACAACTATCCAAGTAGTCCTTGGAAGCATCGGTTAGTCCATTATAAAAGATATCAAGTATTTCATTTTTCTTAAGAGGATGATCAGGCAAAGCATTAAGTAATCGGAGAAGCCTCCCCCAAGCTTGTGGGAGACTCTCTTCTTTGATTTGCACAAAATCATATATTTCCCGCAAGGCAGCTTGTTTCTTATGAGCAGGGAAAGATTTAGCAGAGAAGTAATAAATCATATCCTGGGGACTACGCACACAACCAGGATCAAGGGAATTAAACCAAGTTTTAGCATCACCCTTTAATGAGAACGGAAATATCTTAAGGATATAATAATAGCAAGACTTCTCATCATTAGTAAACAGGGTGGCTATATCATTTAACTTGGTAAGATGTGCCACAACAGTTTCAAATTCATAGCCATAAAAAGCATCAGATTCAACCAAAGTAGTTATCTTAGGATCAACAGAGAATTCATAATCCTTATCAGTAACACAGATAGGTGAAGTAGCAAAAGTGGGGTCAGGTTTCATTCTTGCATTAAGGGGTTGCTGCTTCCATTTAGCTAATAAATTCTTAAGATCATATCTATCTTTGCAAGCAAAAATAGCTCTAGCAACTTCCTCATCCATAACATAACCCTCAGGAACAACAGGTAATTCATAATCAGGGGGAGAACTTTCATAATCACTATCATTGATAATATCATCATTAATAATTTCATTCTCTCTAACCCTAGCAAGTTGTTCATCAAGAAATTCACCTAATGGAAAAGTAGTATCACGCACAGAAGTAGTTTCATCATAAGTATCATGCATAGCAGAAGTGGCATCATCAATAACATGCGACATATCAGAATTCATAGTAGTAGCAGGTTTAGGTGTCGCAAGCTTACTCAAAACAGAAGGAGAATCTAGTGCAGAGCTAGATGGCAGTTCCTTACCTCCCCTCGTAGTTGAGGGAAAAATCTTTGTTCTTTCGTCTTTCAAGCTCCTCATAGTGATCAACAGATATAAATCCCAAGTAACTCAAAGAATAGAGCTATGCTCCCCGGCAACAGCGCCAGAAATTAGTCTTGATAACCCACAAGTGCAGGGGATCGCAACACCTTTCGGGGGTAGAGTATTCAACCCAAATTTATTGATTCGACACAAGGGGAGCCAAAGAATATTCTTAAGTATTAGCAGTTGAGTTGTCAATTCAACCACACTTGGATAACTTAGTATCTGCAGCAAAGTATTTAGTAGCAAAGTAGTATGATAGTAATGGTAACAGTGGCGAAAGTAAAGATAGCAGTTTTGTAGTAGTTGTAACAGTAGCAACGGAATAGTAAATAAGAGAAACACAATATGTGAAAAGCTCGTAGGCATTGGATCAGGGATGGATAATTATGTCGGATGCGATTCCTCATGTAATAGCTATAACATAGGGTGACACAGAACTAGCTCCAGTTCATCAATGTAACGTAGGCATGTATTCCGAATATATTCATACGTGCTTATGGAAAAGAACTTGCATGACATCTTTTGTCCTACCCTCCCGTGGTAGCGGGGTCCTAGTGGAAACTAAGGGATATTAAGGCCTCCTTTTAATAGAGTACCGGACCAAAGCATTAACACATAGTGAATACATGAACTCCTCAAACTACGGTCATCACTGAGAAGTATCCCGATTATTGTCACTTCGGGGTTGTCGGATCATAACACATAATAGGTGACTATAGACTTGCAAGATAGGATCAAGAACTCACACATATTCATGAAAACATAATAGGTTCAGATCTGAAATCATGGCACTCAGGCCCTAGTGACAAGCATTAAGCATAGCAAAGTCATAGCAACATCAATCTCAGAACATAGTGGATACTAGGGATCAAACCCTAACAAAACTAACTTGATTACATGGTAAATCTCATCCAACCCATCACCGTCCAGCAAGCCTACGATGGAATTACTCACGCACGGTGGTGAGCATCATGAAATTGGTGATGGAGGATGGTTGATGATGATGACGGCGACGAATCCCCCTCTCCGGAGCCCCGAACGGACTCCAGATCAGCCCTCCCGAGAGAGATTAGGGCTTGGCGGTGGCTCCGTATCGTAAAACGTGATGAAACTTCCTCTCTGATTTTTTTCTCTGTGAAACGGGATATATAGAGTTGGAGTTGAGGTTGGTGGACCATCAAGGGGCCCATGAGACAAGGGGGCGCGCCCAGGGGGGAGGGCGCGCCCCCCACCCTCGTGGACAAGGTGTGGGCCCCCTGGCCTTGATTCTTTCGCCAGTATTTTTATATTTTCCAAAAGTTATCTCCGTGGATTTTTAGGTCATTCCGAGAACTTTTTTTTCTGCACAATAAACAACACCATGGCAGTTCTGCTGAAAACATCATCAGTCCGGGTTAGTTTCATTCAAATCATGCAAATTAGAGTCCAAAACAAGGGCAAAACTGTTTGGAAAAGTGGATACATTATAGACGTATCAGGGGGCTGGGCCGGGGGCTGCTGTCCGGGCTTCTCAACACCACCATTGTCTGGCACGCAGACGTCTCCTGGGCCTGCCGTAGCTACGTGGCCCTTGTCTGGCACGTAGACGTCTCCTTCTTCGTCGCCACATCCCTTGTCCGCCTTCTTCGTCGCCACAGCCCTTGTCTGGCACGCAGACATCTCCTGGGCCTGCCGCAGCTACGTGGCCCGGCCGGGACGGACCGACTTGTCGGAGGTGGACCGTCGCAGGACTCGCCCTCTTCCAGAGACTGGAGGGTCCGCGGTCGTGGTCTCCTCCCCCTCGTCTTCCTCCGACGATGACTCGTCGAGCACGTCCTCGACGAGGGGAGCCCCGGTGCCGGTGCCGCTGGCCTCCCCAGTGGCCACCGCCCATCGGGCAAGCTTTTCTTCCTCCGCTTCTGCTGCGCCCTTTTCCTCCACGCCGCCGGCGCTGCCGGCCTCCTCGGCGAGCTTTGCCTCCGCCACCCGGGCGGCGATGTAGTCCAGCTCTGCCTGGGAGGTATCCTGGATGAGCCGCGGCTCGGCGGTGACATACCCCTCACGCAGGGTGTCGAAGAATTCCTGCACTAGGAGCTCGTCCGGCTCGACCCTGCTCGGGTCAAGGCCATGCACATTGAAGTACGGCATCATGGCGATGATGTCGGACCAGCGAGAATTGTTGCACAGCGGGACCACTCCCACCGGCAACATGAAAACGGGCTCTTTGGCAACCTTGCCGGCCTTCGCGGCAGCCCTCGCAGCCTTGCCGGACCGCTCAACCTCGCTGTCGCTATCGACCTCAAGCTGGAAGATCCATTGGCAGAGGTGGGCGTGCCTCAGCACCGCCAGGTTGTGGTCGAGGCCGGGGCGGAGCCTCATGATGTTAGCAGCATTCGTGAAAAGCCAGGCTGACCTTCCCTTGTTGTGTAGAGGAGCGATTCGGCGGCGGATGAAGTCCGGCCCGATCATTTCGAGGGTGAGCTCGGCCTCGGTGAGTCGGAGGATCCTGGTGGTGGCAATCGTGAGCTTCTCGTCGTTGGCGTCGACGTTGCCCCAGTTTGTTCCATGGACCGGCGGCTCCCGGCGAACCTCGTAGAATGCTGGCGGGTTCTCCTCCTCAATCCAGCACCACCGGCCCCGCCACTCTTCCCACCTCACCTTCGTGGCGCCTTCCGGGTATGTCCCCTTGGACCTCGGAATCCAGGCGACACAACCGGAGATGGCGCCCCCCTTTTGGATCCAAGGGGAGAAGTAGTGGCGGAAGAGCGCCGTGTTGGGGTGCACCCCGGCGAAGCCCTCACAGAGATGTGCAAAGAGAGCCATGCATGCCACGACATTCGGAGTGAAATCCAGAAGGCAGAAGTCGTAGGTGTGCATGACATCATTGAAGAAATCGGAGAAGGGGGCACAGAGCCCGTAGGAGAAGTAGTCGAGAAAGAAGGGGTACCGATTTGGGGCGGCCTCGGTTCGGGCGGGGACGACGCGCGTGGCTGGGTGCCCCGTCGTTTCTCCCCCCGTCTTCACCCCCCGTGGAGATTTGAAGAACTCCCAGAGCTCGGACACGCCAACCGTTGAGGGGAAGTAGGCAAACTGCGCCTGTCGCGCCACCAGCTTGCTCTCCGGCTGCTCCGTCGCCCCGGCATCTTTGGCCATTCCCTTGCCTTTGGTGGATTTAGGCGCCATGGCGGCTGCGAGAAGCAAGAGGGCAGGGGATGGCGGAAGTGCAACGACAGTGGACGAGGACGGGGGGCTCGAGAAGGAGGAAGAAAGGGGGGGCGGCGGTTCCAAGATTGGAGAAGACACACGGAAGGGGTAAAGTGAGCAGCGCGCCCGCGGTTATTCCTTTTTACCGGGAAGGCGCGGCCCGCCTCCTTTCCCATTAACTGCGATACAATGCATGCATGCGAAAACTGCCCCGCGCATGCCCCCACGCACGCATGACCTCCTCCATGTCATGCAGGTCGTGGGGAAGCACAGTAGGCGGCAAGTTACTGCGATAAAAGCCGCCCCGCCTGCCCGCGCACCGCTTTGGGCCTGGCCCAACAATGTGTTGCGCCTATGTGTGGCCCAGGCCCAGGGGCACCTATCGGTGTACTAAAGTAGGGGCACTCCTTTGTACCCCTTACTTGTGCGCGGGCAGTCAGAGCCACGGGCCGAAGCCACACTTAGCAGGACAAAAGGGAGGGGTCGAAGCTGCAAAATAATCAGCGCCACGCCAAAGACCGAGACCACAGAGAGCAGATGGATGAAGCAGGTTTCCCCGGCAAGCCCCTTACCGGGGGGGGGGCTCACCCACACCAGTGGAGTGAGCCACCCTCGAAACCACGGTCTCCAACACCATCAACCACGTTGGGCCAGGGCTCGAGAGGCACCTCCATGGTGGCATGCAAATCTTTGCGAAGACAAAGAATATTCAAGATCAGATGGGAATTGGAAGGCAACGATCCTTGACAAGATCCTTGCCAAGGAAACCCACAAGACCCCCGGCAAGATCCTTGCCGGGGACGACAGCGCGCCACGGCAAGACCCTTGCCGGGCCACCCGACAAGACCCTTGCCGGGCCACCCGGCAAGACCCTTGCCAAGGGCGTCAGTGGGGCCACTACCAGGCCCGCACCCACCAAGTCTCCACCGCCATTCACATGCATCTGCCAGCCCAACCAGCTGGGCAGGCGCCTGCATGGCAACATGCAGCTTCCAGGCCAACTCAGCACATGTCTGCATGGCGGCATGCAGATCTTTGTGAAGGCTCCACCACCGCGCCACCTCAGCTGCTTGCCTGCCTACATGGTGCCGCATGCATCGCTGGCCTGGGCGCGTGTCGAAGCGAGGAGGAGCAGCGACGGATGGGACGGGCCTCGCTCCCATCCCCGATAAACAAGAGGACACCTAAGCTACTCATTAAATGTGTCTTGTCCTGTAATACGAGAGATAAGCTCGTAGCACTATAGGCCTTTCCACCTCCTGTGTGCCACTGTGGCAGCCCCTTTTAACTATAAAAGGAGGCCCATGGCGTACTGGAGAGGGATTCGGCTCTTTGGAACCACGCAATCACCGTAGCTAGATCAAGAGCTCAAGAACACTCAATACATCACTACAAAAAAAATACACTTCCGTGATGATATGTGTTTGTCACAGTAAATCGCGTCTTCTGTCATGCATGTACATCCATGTCGATTTTATGACAGAATCAAGATAGTCATACCTATGCTGTCGTAGAAGTGTTCCATGACATTACCAAAATTGTCATCACGAAAGTGTCCACTTCCATGACGATAAATCGCGCGTCATAGAAGTGCTTTCGTCAAGGGTGACCAACACGTGGCATCCACCATAACGGAACGCCGTTAAGCTATCGGGTCGGATTTTGGATCCGATAACCCGTTAATAGCCACGACCAATGTCGTTTTTCCACGTGTAAAATTCTCATTGGCTAACGGATCCACGCGTCAGCTCCGCGTTGGCACATGTGTCACTCATCCAACGGCCGAGATGGGCCTATGATATGTTGACACGTGTACCGGCCCAAAAGTGGCCCACAAAGTTTAAATGGGCCAGCCCAACCGAAGGCCCATAAGATTTAGCGGACCATAATGGGTCGGCCTAGCTAAAGGCCCACAAAATTTAGCAGACCATAATGGGTCGGCCCAGCTAAAGGCCCACACGACTTTGCAGACCATAATGGGCCGGCCCAGCTAGAGGCCCACAAGATTTTGCAGACCATAATGGGCCGACCCAGCTAAAGGCCCATAAGATTCTGCAGACCATAATGGGCCGGCCTAGGTAAAGGCCCAACATTCTCTTTCGAATCGGCCCATCAACGGCCTGTCCTAAACTTGTCATCAATGCGGCCCATGGTCACTTCTGTCCCGTTAACAGTCCGCTAAGTAATTGGGCCGAATTATGGCCCGGTGTATTTCCGGCCTATTAAAGGTCCGGCTTCATTTGGGCCCATTTACAGGCCATCAAAACTTTCGGCCCATAAATGACCTTGAAGGATTTGGGTCATATTCGGCCATGTCTTACATTCGGCCTGTTAGAGGCCCACTATAGATTTGGGCCACTTTCGGCCTATTGTCATTTTCGGCCTGTTAACGCCGGACGTAAACCATGGGCCATGTGTGGCCCAACGTCATATCGGGCCCATTAACGGCCCATATAAAAATGATGATAATCTAGCCCGACCGAAGTTCCGGCCTGTTAAAGGACCGTGTATTAGGTCGGCGCATTTACGGCCCGTCCGAATTTTGGCCTGTCAAAGATCTGCATCGTAAATGGGCCACCATTTTGGCCTACTAAGTCCAGTGGGTTATTTGGCACAATCAGGGCCCAATCTCACTTTTGATCTATTAAAGGCCCATGTTTTTTATGGGCTCGAGATATTTACACCTGTAAACGGCCTATTTTTACTGAGGGCCCAAATTATGTTTACGCCTGTTAAAGGCCCACTATGGGCACAGGCCTACCAGAAAACATGAAAGCTTATGCTGATTTAGGCCCAGATATTTTTAGTGGGCTACATGCCAATTTTGTCCTGTAATCACTTTTATCCCAATTGGAATGGGCCCGACGAATGTTGGCATGTTGGGCTCCTACGAAGCTTTCGGCCGAATACATTACTAAGATAAACCTACACTATAAAAAAAATAGCTTCGTAATTACTGGAGCCTATGGCAGCATCATAAATGTTGTATCACAACAAAATAAATTCCAACCATACAACAAAAGGCCCATTGGCATAAAGTTTATAGTCCTTCCAGATAAAAGCACCATCAGATGTATAGAAGCACACATTTGACCTGAGTGCTAATGTTTCAGGCTGTAGAATCTGATGGAGCAGCACAATCTCCACCTTTTTTCCGCCATTGCTCTTGAACAACGAAGAGAATGTCTGATAGTATGGTTTCAAAACCATTCATCTCTTGACGACATTTCTCAACCACTATTCTTGTTTCTGAAACAACGTCCATTAGGGATTGGACTTGTGTCTGGAGCACAAATATATCACTCTGTCTAGCAGGAAGATTTTGTTCACTAGGCGATTTGGACGAGGTTACCTTGACAACCAACCCAGAATTACGCAGGAAGGTGCTTTTTGCACTGTTAGTGGAGAGATACTGACGCACTGCAGCAAGAGGTGACATTGTGCCTGTAGTAGCCTTGTCACCTTCAGGTGGTTGTGGCTGTTCAATCATTTGCTCCATAGCTTCCTGAAAGTTTGAACTTGTAGATTAGTGTACCAGATAAGTTACTAATGAGACAAAAACAAACAAAGTAGGTTAAAGGTTTATACATAACTTATTTTGGTGAACTACTGTAATACATTAGCATGTATTGTAGTGCCAGCTACATAATAAAATCAATTTTGGAACATATATCCATGTAGCATGCCTACTGTATTGTCTATTTCCTCACATTCGTTGACATCTAAGGATAAAGAAATGGTTTAAAGTAGGATGAACATAGTATGACATCATTCATATCATGGGCAAACAGATATAAAACAAACATGCTATTTTATCATTGTGTGCGCACGTGAACATAACAACTAGATTACAGATCAAGACCAAAAGAATATCCTTCATCTCTTTTAAACCATGTAAGGTGAAATGATACGTTAAGACAACTGTGTATAAAAGTGAACGGAGTAACTGACATTGGCTGCAAACCAAGTAGTTAAATGAACACATCACAGTACCAATCAGTTCAAGGCAGGAGGAGTAAGGACTTCCAACAGCGGCTTGAACTGGTGTGCTCATGCCCTTCATCTTGCTGGTGTGGCAATCCTTGAAGATTTGCACTGCATTCGGTTCAGGTTCTTTTTGGTCTGCACGGGCTTTCCTCTGTATTTGGAATAAGTCAATATAGATACGATAATATGGCACAAAAAAGGAAGGAAGTAGCAGCTATTTACAAGAGCCTCGCAGTGTGCAATATAGCTACGAGATCCTGTTATCTGTTGGAATTTCACTTTAGAACGGTCGGTTTTGTACTTCAAACAGTTAGCCTAGAAGAAGATACACTTGTAAGGCACATACATAAATACAAGTTCAATATGTGGTCTGATCAAATACATATAGCCTACCTGATACTTTGGATCAGACCAGTGTTTAACGAGGGCTGTCCAGTCTTCATCTGTAATATATTCCACTAGAGATGTTTGGGCGATTTCATTGTTAGCCTTGCCTTCAAAGTGAGATTTTCTAAGGTGGGACCGGTATTGTCATAGAGCAGACTGAAAAACATGAGTGCATGCTTGTTTAGTTGTATCATCTTTCGGATCCAACTTGAATCTCATCTGTTGAAAAAAGAATGTGAGTCTTATTAGGAGGAAGCTAGAAAGTATGGGATAGAGCAAGACAATATTACTAATTGCGATGAATAACACTACTTACAGATAAATGGTCAAGGAAGGTGTTAAACTAGGTATTGTCTTTCTCATTCCTGTACTAGATCCACATTGGGAGGATACGTGCATGACACCTAATGGCAACGACTGCCTCTGATACTAACTTGGCTGACTCTGTAGCATCACGTGGCCTTTTTAAACCTGCCTCAAAATGGATCTCCATTCTTCCTCCTTTAGATTTTGTTAATCTATCAAGCATTATCCCTGATGTATGTTTCTTCTTGCGCCGTGGTGCTAGTTCAACAACGAATATGGAAAGTGTTAGTGTACATCAAACTATGAAAGTACATATAAAGGAGCATGCAACTGCAACTTGACTCGGTTAGGTACCGTCTTGGTGTTGATGCTCATGAGGTTCATCTGATCTTACCAAGTCATGTTGTGTCAGCAGTGCTTCGGAAGTAGTGTTAGGTGTGAAGGCAGCTTGGGAACTAGCCAGTTTCGGAGCAAACGAACGAGTAACTGGTTGAGATGCTGGTATAGTTGAAGCGGATGCTGCAGCTGGTGGAGCAGGTGATACTGTGTTTGTAGACTTAGCCGGTGGACTTGGACCTTCTACTGCACTATAAGTACCAGCAGAATCTCGACGGCGGATCCTTTTCCGTTTCACCCGACGAGTAACATCACTCCCTACTATATTATTTTCCTTGCTCTTTTTTGACTTTGCCATGTCAAGCTGTACCCACAACACAAAAGAATAAAATCACTCTTCAGAACTCCTTGATGCATGATACAGACAAGCAATACTTTGATGTAAGACAACCGTATGAGGATGGAATATGTAAGAAAAACAGGACGGCATGACATATTCACATCTACGATGTGCAAACTAAGCAGAAGGATTTTCAAGAAAATAGAAGTAATGCAAGCTAGACACCATATGAAAGATGCAACCAATATTACTCTGCCAAGTTAAAAGTGTCTTGTCATAAGTGGCAATTCGAAAAATTAGAAGCAGTACAACATAGAAATCAATGCAAGATGCAACCACTATCAAACTGCCATGTTAAAAGTGTCCAATCATGAGTGACTGATGCGGGATACACAACAGCAGAACTTTGATGTAAGAACATGGTATGATAGATAGATGCAGTGTATTCTAGACACGAAAAGCCATGTCATATGAACATGTATAACGTATAAACTCAGTAGGTGCAATTTAATCAAAATAGAAGAAATACAGGCTAGACAACATATGCAACATGAAACCAATTATCACACTGTCAACTTAGAGCAAGCTCCTGCACTGGTGGAGTACGGGAGATGAACTCATCATGTAGACTTGGGACTTCAACTTCATTAGTAGTAGTAGTGGCAAATCTAGAGAGTCTCTGTTTGCGTCGGTGCGGAGGACCACGAACATCCCCTAACTTACTCTTTTCCTTCCTAGTTTCTGAAATTGCCTTATGAAGTCAAAACCACAAGATGATGAATAAAATTAGCTCTGCATAACTGGTTGATGCATGATACAGACACACACTACTTTGATGTAAGGCAAGCGCATGATAGGAGAATGGAATATATACAAAAAAGACAGTGTTTCATATTCACACGTACGATAGGAGGATGGAATTTGTATGAAAAAACAGTAAGCGGAAGGCATTTCAATAAAATTAGAAGAAATGAAAGCTAGGCACCATATGAACATGCAACCAATATCACTCTATCAAGTAAAAAGTGTCTCGTCGTAAGTGCCATTTCAAGAAATTAGAAGCAGTATAAGGTAGAAGACAATGCAAGATGCAACCTACATCACAGTCCCAAGTTAAATGTGTCTTATGGGTAAGTGATCGTTGCAGGTCTAAGTGGTAAGCTACGCAGATGCAATTCAACATCATCAGAAGCAATACAAACTAGACATCATATGGAAAACACAAACACATATGAGAGTTCCAAGTAAGAGCAAGCACCTGTGACGGTGAGTAGGGGAGATGTGCTCATCATGTACATGTATGTTCTAGAAACAGGAACACTGTCATATTCACAGGCATTATGTGTAAAGTAAGAAAATGCAATTCAAGTTAGAAGCAATACAAGCTAGACATCATACGCAACATGCAACCACATATAATAGTGCCAAGTTAGAGCAAGCACGTGTGATGGTGGAGTAGGGAAGATGTGCTCATCATCTACACAGCTACGTTGACTGTCCAGCCTTGTGTTGTCTTGCGAATCTTGTTGGGAGGATGGCGGAGTAGAATCTGTAGAGACCCCCTGTTTGAGTTGCTCCGAAGGACCACCATCATCCACTGCCAGACTAATTTCCTTCAGTTGTAATGATTTTGCATTGTGAAGTCAAACCGATAAGAAAAAGGAATCAAATTCGCTCTTCAGAACTCATTCATGCATGATACTGATGAACACTACTCCGATGAAAGGCAAACACATGATGCGAGGATGGAATATGTATGAAAAATAGGATGGTGTGACATATTCACACCTATGATGTGGTAACTAAGCAGAAGGCATTTCAACAAATTAGAAGCACTGCAAGCTAGACAGCATATGAAAGATGCAACCAATATCACTCTGCCAAGTTCAAACTGTATGGCGTTTCAACAAATTAGAAGCAGTACATGCTAGAAATCATATGCAAGACACAACCAATATCATAGTGGCGACTTAAAGGTGCCTTATCATAAGTGACTGATGCGGGATATGCAAGAATAGTAGTCTGATGTAGAAACAAGAACACATGTCATATTCACAGGCATTATGTGTAAAGTAAGCAGATGCAATTCAACAAAGTTAGAAGCAATACAAGCTAGACATCATACGCAACATGCAACCACATATAATAGTGCCAAGTTAGAGCAAGCACCTGTGATGGTGGAGTAGGGGATATGTGCTCATCATCTACACAGCTACGTTGACTGTCTAGCCTTGCGTTGTCTTGTGAATCTTGTTGGGAGGATGGCAGAGTATAATCTGTAGAAAACCTTTGCTTCAGTTGCTCGGAAGGACCACCATCATCCAGTGCCTTGCCAATTTCCTTCAGCTTTATTGATTTTACATTGTGAGGTCATACCGACAAGAAAAAGGAATATCATTTGCTCTTCAGAACTCATTCATGCATGATACTGACGAACACTACTCTGATGAAAGGTAAAGTCATGATACGAGGATGGAATATGTACAAAAAAATGGACGGCTTGACATATTCACACCTATGATGTGGTAACTAAGCAGAAGGCACTTCATCAAATTAGGAACACTGCAAGACACCATATGGAAGGTACAATCAATATCACTCTACCAAGTTAAAACTGTCTCGTCATAGGTGGCGTTCATCAAACTAGAAGCAATACATGCTAGAAATCATATTCAAGACGCAAACCAATATCACACTGCCAACTTAAAGGTGTCCCATCATAAGTGATAGATGCAGGATACACAAGAAGAGTAGTTTCATGTAAGAACATGGTGTGATAGACAGATATAGTATGTACCAAAAACAGGAAAGCGTGTCATATTCACATGTATCATGTGTAAGCTAAGCTGATGCAGTTTACACTAATTAGGAGCAATACGAGCTAGACACCATATGCAACATGCAACTAGATATCACACTGCCAAGTTAGAGCAAGCACCTTGGATGGTGGAGTAGGGGAGTGGAGACTTGGAGCTTGTAATGCACTATCAATACAAGGAGAATCAGTACAGATGCTCTGTTTACATTGCTGCAGAGGACCATCATCATCGCCTTCCTTACTCTTTTCCTTCCTCTTTCTTGATTTTGCCTTGTCAAGTCAAACCCACAAGAAAAAGGAATAAAATTTGCTCTTCAAAACTCATTGATGCATGATACTAACGAACACTACTTTCATGTAAGGCGGCCGCATGATAGGAGGATGGAATATGTATGAAAAACAGGATGGCATGACATATTGACATGTATGATGTATAATGTGTAAACTAAGCACAAGGTGCTTGAACTTGTTAGAATCGATGCAAGCTAGAAACCATATGAAATATGAAACCAATATCACTCTGCCAAATTAAAAGGGTGCCCTAACAAATGTATTTGACCAAATTAGAAGCAATACACGGCAATAGGCTAGAAATAATATGCAATATGCAACGAATAAAGGTGACTCATCGTAAGTGATTGATGCAGGATACAGAAGAGAGGTAGTTTCATGTAAGAACAAGGTTAACACATAGATGTAGTGTGTACCAAAAATAGGAAGGCATGTCATATTCACAGGTATAGTGTGTAAACTAAGCAGATGCAATTTACCCTAATTAGAAGCATTACAAGCTAGACACCGTATGCAACATGCAACCACATATCACACTGCGAAGTTAGAGCAAGCACCTGTGATGGTGGTGTAGGGGAAGTGCGGTCTTCAGGTACATAGCTACGTTCAATATCTTCATTTAGGCTTGCTGTTTCTTGAGAATCATGTGGAGAGGATGAAATTGCATTCTTTATAAGAGTATTACATCTCATATTAACCCACGCGCATGACTGTCTCATCATAAGCGATAGATGCAGGATACACAAGAACAGTAGTCTGATGTAAGAACATGGTGTGATAGGCAGTTGTAGTATGTACCAAAAACAGGAAGGCGTGTCATATTCACATGTATAATGTGTAAGCTAAGGAGATGCAATTTAACAAATTAGGAGCATTGATGAGGGATACACAAGAAAAGTAGTTTGATGTAAGAACATGGTTAATAGAAAGACGTAGTATGTACCAAAAACAGGAAGGCATGTCATATTCACAGGTATAATGTGTCAACTAAGCAGATGCAATTTACCCTAATTAGAAGCATTACAAGGTAGACACTATATGCAACATGCAACCACATATCACACTACCAAGTAAGAGCAAGCACCTGCGATGGTGGTGTGGGAAAATTGCGGTGATCCACTAGGGAGCTATGTTGACTATCTTCATTTAGCCTTGTTGTTTCTTGAGAATCATGTGGGGAGTGTCGGTGTCAAAACCGGCAGATCTCGGGTAGGGGGTCCCGAACTATGCGTCTAGGCGGATGGTAACAGGAGACAAGGGACACAATGTTTTTACCCAGGTTCGGGCCCTCTCGATGGAGGTAAAACCCTACTCCTGCTTGATTAATATTTATGATATGGGTAGTACAAGAGTTGATCTACCACGAGATCAGAGAGGCTAAACCCTAGAAGCTAGCCTATGGTATGATTGTTGTTCGTCCTACGGACTAAAACTCTCCGGTTTATATAGACACCGGAGAGGGCTAGGGTTACACAGAGTCGGTTACAATGGGAGGAGATCTTCATATCGAATCGCCAAGCTTGCCTTCCATGCCAAGGAAAATCACATCCGGACACGGGGCGAAGTCTTCAATCTTGTATCTTCATAGTTCGGGAGTCCGGCCAAAGGTCATAGTCCGGCCATCCGAACACCCCCTAATCCAGGACTCCCTCAGGGCTCCTCCCCCCAGCATATATGGTCCTAGTCCGAGCCGGGATTGCCACCTATAGCGGCGGGGAATAGGCGGAGAGCGTCCCCAATCCCTCTCAAGGAGAGCGGGTATGCCTAGTCCCTGATTTAATAAGAGGACTCGGATTTCCAATTCATCCGTTCCTCCGAGGGCTACTGGAGTTTTACGGCCTCCAGCTACACAACCTCACGCCTGCCTCCGTAATGCATATTGTGGGCTTCGTGGCCCTTTGTGAGCTGTTTCTGGGCATCGAAGCCCATTTCGCGCTGTGGAAGAGATTGTTCTGCCTTGTGCCCCGCTCTCAGGAGGGGTCAATTTATCAGGTGGGCGGAGCCGAACTATGGCGCATCGCCGGGACCAGATATCTATCCGGAACCCTAAAGAAGGCATCTGAGGATTGGCCTTCGGAATGGTTTTATATGGACGACGTCCCCCCTGCCGGACCCTGTACGGATCGGCCTCCCTGAGTTCAATAACACTCCGTTGAAGAAACACCTGAGCTGGCACCCACGGAACCCTCAGAGGGAAACTGACAGGGACGTCCTTTACCTGATGAGCTGGATAAGGTTGTTGGCTCATTCCGGACTGACCATGATCGAGGTCATGGCCACATGCATTATGCGGGGGGTGCAGCCGCTTCAGTACAGAGGCCACCCCATGTGGGATTTCAACGGGGAGGACGACGCCACCCGGTGCAGTCGCAAGGGGCCGGATTCTGCTTCCACTCTAATGAAGATCTTATCCGCTTTGTACAAGGGAGAAGAAGAGGAATTCCTCTGTGTCAACCCACGGGGCGGATTCTCCATGCACAATCCTCCAAGCTGGGTAAGCGAACATTTTCACTTGCCTACCCATTTTCAAATTCCCATAATTAAGTACTTAGTCTAGAAATTTTAACGCAGGAGTTGTGCTAGACTGTGAAGGAGATAAACAGCCCTCCTCCACAACCCGAGGACCCAGAACGGTCCCTCGACCCGGACTCCCAAGAGGACCCGGACTTATGTGTGGAGCTAATTGATGGGGTGTTTCATCAATTGAGTAAGGACAACACCTTAATGGCCATTACGGTCGACTATCCCGGACTACTTCCGGCCTCAAAGGTAACCGAGACCGAATTCCTAGTACTTTCAAGAGGATCCATCCATGCTTTATTTTGATTGCCGTAAACCAATAGTGTTTCGCTTTGTAGGGGAAATCCTTGAGGCGGAGGGCCGAGCCCGCGGTGGGTAGCCAACAAGGGCCATTGAAGCCAGGCGGGTTAAAAAGAAGTGCGGACCGGATCGAGATTCCGGCGCAACGGTATGGCATGAAACTTTAACGCCTAGGGTTTATGCCCTCAAGTCACACTAACGCTCATGCTCTCCTTAGGAAGAAGAGTGCCCGCCGGACGATATCCACCGGCCAGGCTTCAAGGCCGGGTTCGGAAGCGGAGGCGAACACGGGGCACACATTGGACGCTCCTTCGATAGAGGACGCAGACGGGCTATCTGTCACCCATTCAGAGGTGGAGAGTGCCATGAACCACGGGCGTCGCCGGGCTGTTCTTCGTGACGCATGTTTTTCCCAAGAGGCGTTGGACGCCTTTAATACAGAAGATGCGTACCTCCGTGCCGCTCAAAATGGTCTAGCCAGAGCCACAAAGCAGTATGTGAAAGACATACGGGTGAGTAAATCTGATGGTTATATATGTCAGTAGCCCCCGAGACTTGAAACAGTTAAGATAACTGATTTAAGGATCATATGATATGCATGATCTTACAAAAAAGAATACGCAACTGTCCCAGGAGCTGGAAGAGTGCAAGGCCTAACTTGAGGCCGCACTGGCCGCTTCAGAGAATGCCAAGGGGATCCCCTCAGGTAATATATGCTTCAAAAGATAATTCTGCTGTGAAGTGCGGCATGTGTGCAATTCTGACAATAATAGTGCAGATGGGGCCGGAGTGAATCCGGACAAGCAACAACTCCTGCGCCAGTTAAAGGCCGACGAGAGCATGCTGACGAGGGTGAGGCAAGAGAAGAACAAGCTTCAAGACACCAATACCCAGCTGGGCGAGGAACTAAAGGATGTTCGTGCTCAGCTGTCTGATTCTGTAAAGGAGAATCGGCGACTTCGACGCGGCATTTTTAGTAAGTGCTTAAACGAATCTTCGAAAAAGAGTTCGGCGAGGAAGTCGATTGACAGAGCTATGTCTGCAGATATGCTGACAGGTCGGCTTGCTGAGGAAATGCCCGGTTCTGCGGGGGACCTTCTCCCCGAGCTATTGCAACTGCACGAACGAGTTCGGCAGGTGATGCAAGGCGTCGTCCAGGCTTTGTGGCCATCCCTCTTCCTGCCCGAAGGCCTTGAAGAGCTTGCAGAGAAGCTGAAGGGAGTGCGGCAGCGCTTCCGGTTATGGAAGATATCGTCCTGCCGTCAAGGCGCCAGGGAGGCCTGGGCCATGGTGAAGATGCGGTACACGAAGGCTGACCCAAACCACATGGCCGAGGTCGGCCCTGTGGGGCCCGACGGGAAGGAGATCCGTGTCAGTTAGTGTATGGCCAGGTAGAGCTGGCTGCCAAGTATTCCCAACAGGACTGTAAATTAGACAGCCTGTTGGATGGTATTGAAGAAGAATATACCCAGTCAAATTGACTATGTAATTTAAAATGACATGTAAAATGCCTTCTAGCCGGATTGTAGATCGTTTGTCATTGCGGACCTTTTCGCTTCAACCTCTGGACCCGATAGTCCGGAGTGTGTCCGAATACCCTCTCGGTTATGTAAGAATCGGGGCATGCATGGAGACCAGGCGTAGGGGTCATAAGTGCTTTTGCAGACAAGTGCCCAACTAGTTATGTTATATTACATGGTTAGTAAGAAACATCTTCCAAGGAGAATAGTTCCGTTAGGGGTTCCTTTCCCTGGGAGGCATGCCCTAAAGTGCATGTCCGGACTCCGTAAAAAAGCAGAAAAGCATCTGGGGGCAGATAAATAAACAAGCAAAAAGTCATCTTTTAGTTCACCGACCGAATATTCCCTTAAGAATGCTAGCTTTCGGCTTCACCCAGTCTGAGGTACACATCCGGGTGACCCGGTAGTAACAATCACAGAGGTGCTCCCTTTACCACCTAGCCGAACAAATGGGAACGTAGGGGTAAGCACAGGAGCCAGGCAACCCAGCTTGGCCAAAACTTAAGTCATATTGATGCATATAATGGTGCATAAAAGGTTCATGCGAAAGTGTCACACATGTTTCGGGCATGAAGCCCGTGTATATAAGCTTCTGATAAAGAAGCCCCCAGGTATAATGAGCGCGGGTGGCGTGTCAATTATGTGCGAACAACGCGCAAGCAAGCCCCCAAAGGCTTGGGAGAAAAAGGGAGGGAGAAGGAGAGAAATACCAGGCAGCTAATTTGAAATAAGTAATAAAAAAGGGACAGAGGAAGGAGACGAACACAGAGTCCGACGCTAGGCGTAGAATCTTCGTAGGCGTGCTGCGTTCCATGGGTTCGGCTCGAGTCGGTTGTCCAATGCGTTTCGCAGACGGTACGCTCCACCAGTCAGGACTTGGTCGATTATGAAGGGGCCCTCCCATTTGGGCTTTAGTTTGTCCTTTTTCTTGTCCGACAGGCATAGAACTAGTTCGCCAATGTTATAAGTTTTGGCTCGTACTTCTCTGCTGTGATATCTTCGAGCCTGCTGTTGATAGAATGCGGAACGGGCTTTTGCCACGTCGCGCTCCTCCTCCAATGCGTCCAAGATGTCCTGCTGATCGAGCTCAGTTTCTCTTTCTTCGTACATGCGCACGCGAGGTGAGTCGTGAATTATGTCGCAGGGCAGGACTGCCTCTGCGCCGTATACCATAAAAAATGGTGTGAATCCGATAGTGCGATTAGGCGTGGTCCGCAGCCCCCAGAGTACGGAGTCAAGCTCCTCTACCCAGTGCGTGTTAGATTTCTTGAGGGATCGCACTAGTCTGGGTTTGATGCCGCTCATGGTGAGACCGTTGGCTCGCTCAACTTGACCGTTAGTTTGTGGGTGATAGACTGAAGCGTACTCGAGCTTAATGCCCATGTTTTTGCACCAGAGTTTAACTTCGTCGGCCGTAAGTTTGTGCCGTTGTCAGTGATGATGCTGTGGGGGACGCCGTAACGGTGTACAACCCCGGATATGATGTCTATCACCGGTCCGGATTCGACCGTCTTAACAGGCTTGGCCTCTATCCATTTGGTGAATTTGTCCACCATGACCAGTAGATATGTTTGCTTGTGGGTTCCTCCTTTAAGGGGTCCAACCATGTCAAGCTCCCAGACCGCAAAAGGCCAGGTAATGGGTATGGTTTGTAGGGCGGTAGGCGGCATGTGGCTTTGATTAGCGAATAATTGGCAACCGACGCATCGCTGGACTAAGTCCTGAGCGTCTGCCCGGTCCGTCGGCCAATAAAATCTGGTACGGAAGGCCTTGCTCACAAGGGCTCGGGCTGCGGCGTGGTGCCCGCCGAGTCCGGCGTGAATTTCTGCCAGAAGGTTCCGCCCTTCCTCTTCGGAGATACACCTTTGAAGGACTCCGGTGGTGCTTTTCTTATAAAGCTCTCCTTCGTGGACTTTATAGGCTTTAGCTCGCCGCACTATGCAGCGTACCTCATTTTGGTCCTCGGGAAGTTCCTGCCTAGTTAGGTAGGCTAAGAATGGTTCTGTCCACGGGGCAATTACTGCCATTATTACGTGGGCTGAGGGTGTGACTTCATTGACGGAGTCTTCAGTTGTGTCAGGGTGTTCGGGGTCAGGTGATGCGGCCAGGTCTGGATTGTGATTTCCGGATTCCCCTTCCCACTGTATGGATGGCTTGAATAGCCTTTCCAGGAAAATGTAGGGGGGGGACTGCATCGCGCTTTGCGCCGATGCGTGCCAGGATGTTTGCTGCCTCATTATTTTCCTGGGCTATGTGGTGGAATTCCAGCCCTTCGAACCGAGCGGACATATTTAGGACGACGTTGCGATAAGCTGCCATTTTTGGATCTTTGGCATCAAAGTCCCCGTTTATTTGGGATATCGCGAGGTTCGAATCCCCCCGCACCTCTAGGCGTTGAATGCACATGGAGACTGCCATCCGGAGGCCATGTAGCAGGGCCTCGTATTCGGCTGCATTGTTGGAGTCCGTATACATTATCTGGAGTACATATTGAACTATATCTCCTGTTGGGGACGTTAAGACGATGCCAGCACCCAGACCCGCCAGCATCTTGGAGCCATCGAAGTGCATGGTCCAGTTGGAATATGTGCCGTACTCTTTAGGGAGTTCGGCTTTAGTCCATTCAGCGACAAAGTCGGCCAAGGCTTGCGACTTGATGGCTCGCCGTGGCTTATATGTTATGTCGAACGGGAGGATCTCAATGGCCCATTTGGCAATCCGGCCCGTTGTCGCGGTTGTTTATGATATCGTTAAGAGGTACTTCGGAGGTTACTATTATCGAACACTCTTGAAAGTAGTGTTGTAGCTTCCGGGATGCCATGAACACTGCGTATGCTATTTTTTGGTAATGCGGGTACCGACACTTGCATGGAGTGAGGACAGTGGACGTAGTACACTGGTTTCTGGACAGGGAATTTGTGTCCGTCCGTTTCTCGTTTGACGACGAGGACTGTGCTTACAACTTGGTGAGTTGCCGCGATGTATAACAACATTGGTTCGCCGATGCTAGGCGCACCCAGGACAGGGTTTGTTGCTAGTATGGCTTTTATTTCTTCGAGTCCGGCCGTGGCGGCATCTGTCCACTCAAAGTGTTCGGTGCGCTGGAGGAGGCGGTAAAGGGGTAATGCCTTTTCCCCCAAGCGGGAGATGAAGCGGCTTACAGCCGCCACGCATCCAGTCAATTTTTGTATTTCCTTGAGATCCTTTGGAATATCCAATTGTGACAGAGCTCGGATCTTGGCTGGGTTTGCTTCAATTCCTCTACCGGATACGATGAAGCCCAAGAGCTTTCCGGCTGGTACGCCGAAGACGCATTTTTCTGGGTTAAGCCTAATGTCATATGTTCGGAGGTTATCGAACGTGGGCCTCAAGTCGTCTATTAGAGTTTCGACGTGTTTGGTTTTGATGACCATGTCATCCACGTACGCTTCAACCGTTTTGCCGATCTGGTTGGCCAGACATGTCTGAATCATGCGCTGATATGTTGCGCCGGCGTTTTTGAGCCTGAAGGGCATTGTGTTGAAGCAAAATGGGCCGTATGGGGTGATGAATGCTGTTGCGGCTTGGTCTGACTCTGCCATCTTGATTTGGTGGTAGCCAGAGTATGCATCGAGGAAACACAGTGAATCGTGTCCTGCAGTGGCGTCGATGATTTGATCAATGCAGGGGAGGGGGAATGGATCCTTCGGGCAGGCCTTATTTAGGTCTTTGAAATCGACGCATAGGCGCCATGATTTGTCCTTCTTTGGTACCATTACCAGGTTTGCTAGCCAGTCCGGATGTTTTATATCTCTGATGAATCCGGCTTCCAGTAGTTTGGCTAGCTCCTCTCCCATGGCTTGTCTCTTAGGTTCGGAGAAACGCCGAAGAGTCTTCTTAACGGGCTTGAATCCTTTTAGGATGTTCAGGCTGTGCTCGGCCAGCCTGCGTGGGATTCCTGGCATGTCTGAAGGGTGCCAGGCAAAAATGTCCCAATTTTCTCGTAGGAATTCTCTGAGTGCGGCGTCTACATTAGGGCTTAGTTGTGCCCCGATGGAGGCCGTTTTTGTAGTGTTCGTTGGATGGACTTGGAACTTGACTATTTCGTCTGCCGGCTTGAAGGAGGTGGACTTGGATCTTTTGTCGAGTATCACGTCGTCCCTGTCCACCGTGGAGCGCAACACGGTTAGTTCCTCGGCCGCCAGGGCTTCGGATAATGCCTCGAGGGCCAGTGCGGCTGTCTTATTTTCTGCGCGGAGCGCTGTGTACGGATCACTAGCAAGAGTGATGATTCCGTTGGGTCCGGGCATTTTGAGCTTCATGTACCCGTAATGGGGTATAGCTTGAAAAATTGTGAATGCTTCTCGCCCTAACAGAGCGTGATATCCGCTGCTGAACGGGGCCACTTGAAATGTGACCTCCTCGGATCTGTAATTATCCGGCGTGCCGAACACCACATCTAGTGTGATTTTCCCTGAACAGCACGCTTCCCGGCTGGGGATTATTCCTCTAAAGGTTGTGTTGCTTCGCTCAATGCGGCTCCAGTCTATTTCCATTTTACGCAGGGTTTCCTCATAGATGAGGTTCAATCCGCTGCCACCGTCCATGAATACCTTTGTAAGCTGGAAGCCGTCCACTATCGGACTGAGCACCAGTGCGGCTGGTGCTCGGGCTGTCCGGAATTTAGGTTCGTCACTGGCATTAAAGGTAATAGCCGTGTCACTCCATGGGTTTATTGTCGCTACTTGGTAGACTTCGGTAAGGCTGCAGAGCGTTTGTTTCCTCGCATTGTTTGATGCGAAAGTCTCGAAGACTGTTGACACTGTACTGGCATTTCTGGGGTGGTGCTCTGCGAATTATGGAGTTAGAAGCTCCTCGCCACTTCTGGCCACCTGCCGGAGTATCCAACATGCTCTAAGGCTATGAGGTGGTGTGACGCCCTCTGTATTATGAATTTTACAGGGTCCATTGAGCCATCCCTCCAGTACGGTTCCATACCCTATAGAGGGTTTTTGTTTTTTGCTCTTTGACCCAGGTGTCTGGCGATAATGCGCCCTTTTGTTCCGGACTGAGATTGTATTCAGGGTCGGATTGTCCCAGAATTTTGTTTCGGTTTTCCGAATGCTTTCTGTCGCACAGTACTTTTGTACTATGGATGTCAAGTCGGCGAAGCATATAATTTCGCGGCAACTTATGGCGTTGAGGATTCCGATGTCCGTGCAATTGTTACAGAAGAATGAAATTGCATCCCTCTCGCGGCAGTCCTTTATCCTGTTCATAACCAGGAGGAATCTGGCCCAGTAATGGTATACTGTTTCGCTGGGCTCTTGCCGGATTTGGGATAGATCCCTTATATTTGGGTGGGTGGGTGGATTTAAATCCGGAACCTCGCCCGATCTAAGACTCAGGGGCCAAGAAATTTCTGAACTCGGAAGCTTGTTCTCTTGGATGTTATCCAATGAATCAGGCCCGCTGCCTGACTTTAGGTTCACGGCTTGGGAGACGTCCTCCCTTCCCCGGATGTCCGGCTTGGAGGGATCAGGAATTCGGACACATCTGGTCCTTAGGATGGGTGAAGATTCGCCGCATTGTTCCTCCACCACTTCAACGTGGTGGGTGACCTGGGGAGAGTCAATCTCTCTCAGATCGGGTTTAAGCCCAATCTGGCCGTAATCTGTAGCGACTCCCAGGGCGGCGATGCGATCCAAGAGCTCGTTTAAGGAAAAGATCTCCATCAGATCTAACTGCTCGGCGAGTTCCGAGCTGATGTGGAGATTGCTTTCGATGACCCGAGAGGTCATCGTCGGCGCGGCGGCCGAACATGCGGTCATCAAAAAACTGCCTAGCCGGAGAATTTGGCTGACAGCTAAAGCTCCTTTAGCAACAACGCTGTCTTTAAAGACGGGGTGCGGCATCCTTCCTGACGATGACGTTACAGAGGAACTCTCAATGAAAGCACCAATGTCGGTGTCAAAACCGGCGGATCTCGGGTAGGGGGTCCCGAACTGTGCGTCTAGGCGGATGGTAACAGGAGACAAGGGTCATGATGTTTTTACCCAGGTTCGGTCCCTCTCGATGGAGGTAAAACCCTACTCCTGCTTGATTAATATTGATGATATGGGTAGTACAAGAGTTGATCTACCACGAGATCAGAGAGGCTAAACCCTAGAAGCTAGCCTATGGTATGATTGTTGTTCGTCCTACGGACTAAAACTCTCCAGTTTATATAGACACCGGAGAGGGCTAGGGTTACACATAGTCGGTTACAATGGGAGGAGATCTTCATATCGAATCGCCAAGCTTGCCTTCCACGCCAAGGAAAATCCCATCCGGACACGGGACGAAGTCTTCAATCTTGTATCTTCATAGTTTGGGAGTCCGGCCAAAGGTCATAGTCCGGCCATACGGACACCCCCTAATCCGGGACTCCCTTAGGGAGGATGACACTGCACTCTTTAAACGAGTAGGGTGTCTCACAGTAACGCACTTGGGTGACTGTCTCATCATAAGTGATTGATGAGGGATACAAAAGAGCATTAGTTTGATGTACAAACATGGTTAATAGACATATGTAGTATGTATCAAAAACAAGAAGGCATGTCATTATCAAAGGTATAATGTGTAAAGTAAGAAGATGCAATTTAACCAAATTGGAAGCAATATAAGCTAGACACCATATGCAACATGCAACCACATTTGACAGCATGAAGTTAAAGCAAGCACCTGGGATGGTTGTGTGTGGCAGTTGAGATCATCAAATGCAGAGCTACGTTTACTGTCTCCAACTGCTGACACTGCACCCATTAGAGCGCTGAAACGCTTAGTGCTTATCTTCTAATTACACTGGAGTGACTTCTGTCTTTTCTTTTCTACATTCATCAACACTGTGTCAGAGTCTGAAATACCCATGCATAAAAAAACAATAGTGTGAGTATGGGTGAAGTGTGTGCACAATTAGTACTGTGTAAAGGTAGCAGATAGCAGGTCGGTGAGAAATAAATGACGGGAGACATATGATAGCTCTACAACATGCATGGCACACTAAATTACTACAGGATTCTATGAAAATAACAGTCGACTGAAAGCAAATAGGTCAGTCCATTTTTCTGCACCGTCCGATGTACAAAGAACGGGCAGATCACCTTCATCTACCTCCAACCAGTCAGTGTTGACGATCTTCCTTGAAACGCCAGCGACCATGGGCCCAGTATTCCTCCCCTGCATGTGCCCTCCCCTCGACCTCACCGCACCGCCGTGCTTGGCACCGCCCCCGGCCATCCATTCAAGCCCCGCCGACCTCCAGATCGGGCGCAAGCACCTCCTGCGCCCCACAACCCTATGATAGACACCGATGCGCCGCTTCCCCGGGGAACATGCGGACTAGGTGCTCCGCACGCCTAAGCAGGTGCTGCTTCTTTTAATTTCAGTTCGACTGACCCTGAAATGAAATCCAGGCGGGCTACTGACCTCTAGCAAAGGTGAAATAGTAAAAGGGAGGAAACCTTGTGCATTTAGTATCACGAAGAAGATGAAGTAAGAATCTCTCAACTAGTTTCTTTTATGGGATGAATACGGTGTGAGTGGAGACATAAGATTTGCAAGAATAAGGGATGAGGAGTACCTCTTTCTGCTGGCAGTGCTGTGTCCTACTTCTGTTTTTCCGACGATCTTCTTGTTGTTCACCGAAAACCAGAAGTTGTGGAGGATGGTGCAGCCTTGGACGAACCCATGGCCAAGTTGTTGAGTGTGGTGCGGTGGCCGTCTGTCGGCGGCGGGGAAGCAGATCCGAGGCGGTGAACGACGGCGTAGAGGGAACAGATCCGGTGCGATGGTCGGTTGCGACGGTGGAGCCGCAGTAGTGAGGCGCAGGACAGCGTGGTCGGAGTGGTTCTGGTACGGCGCACGTCGGCACTGGCGTCGTGGAGGCTGCTCTGCCTCGGCTTCAGCTGCTAAGTCCTTGAGGGCATTGCGGTTGTGCTTGCGTTGGACGATGACGTCGGGGTACCGGCTCCGGCGTGATGGAGGAGGGCGGCGGTGGATTGGCCGCTATGGGGTGGAGGACGGAGGTGGCTGGGGTTTCGTGGCTCGTGGAGAGGGCGTTTTCGCGCCCACGGAGTATGAATGGGGAAACGGAGGGAGGCGGGGAACTAAGAGGGAACAATGTTTCAGTTTGAGACGTGCTTGTTTAAAATTTGGGGAAAGTTACAAACTTTGCCCCCATCTAAAATTTCGAACATATTGCGGGTTGGGGGTAGGACAGTCATGCCAGGTGTCCCAAATGTGGGTGTGATAGATTTCGGCCGAGCGCATGGGTGTTTAGGCGCCCATGGCGTATGAATGCTTCTCGGAGGCGGTTGAGACTGGCGTCTTGGTGAAGTTACAAACCTACCCTGATTTTGACCTTTGGACATCGGGCCAATAGGCTACACGGGTCAGAGTCAGGACAGTAATTTCCTACCACCAAAACATTAGTCTCGCGCGGTTTCGGGTGACCAGAGGCCTATTTGGCGCTTTGTTCAATATTTGGGAGCAGAAGCATTAACGTTTTCGGTTCTATTGAATTGAACTTTCAGGATTTGTCAAACTTCACAAATCTTTACTCTTGAAAATCCTATAGCTACGATTATTTTGGAATGGAGGGGGTACATTTCAATATACATTGTACACGAGTATATATTAAAAAATATGCAACTTACCTCAGTTCATGCATGGTTCCAGATATAATCTCCTTGGTTGCAAAAAAAAGTTAGATATGCGTGTGAATATATATAGCATGTTCAAACTCACAACAAAGATTGATGCCCCCTTTTACATCTGATTTACAAATGCCATTATCTCGGGTACAAATAGATGAATGCACTTCCTATGAATTCTAATCTTTGAAACCCGCTTTATGTTGAATTCGACATGTATTCTATTTCGTAGCTAGCAATTTGGAATGTATCCATGCAAGTGACAAATGTATAAAGTGCTTCACACTAACAACATGGAGTGCACTAATTAATGTTTATATATGAATTGCAAAAGCATCATTGCTTGTATTTCAAACCGCTCTCACTCTATGGATCGGTAATATGAAATAAATGCATGCACATGCTAGAATTCAATAGAGTATGGGTGTCTGATAGACCGATTTTCGTTCATACACAATTTGAAAAATTCATGATCTCATCCAAAAATAATAATGCCACTTATATTTTAATTTAATGCGTAGAACAGCCTTTTACACGTAGATGCACTATGCCTCGCCCCGTTCTCACAAACGCGTTATATATCTCTCTATCTAACGCATAAGTGCACACACTTTATATGCGTCGGCATTTCTCTTTCACACATGCTCACAATCTCTCTCAGGGTGTCGGGGTGTCTCATGCACATGCTCTCTATGTTTCTCTCTCTCTCTCTCTCTTTCTGACCACTATGTACCACTCTTTTCACTAATCTCAGTTGGAAAACACTATTTCTCTCACATGCATATACACACACACACACACGGTCTCTACTATCCCTCTATACGCACATATATGTGCCTATGTGTCTCCCGCACACACATGATCTTTAGTCCTCTCTCGCACAAATTGCCCCCCCCCGACACACCTCTCTCTTAGTAGTTGGCAGATATGATTTCATTATATCATTCGGTAGGATATCCCTGGCTCTTAGGATGGATGGTAATACGAGGCAAAGTTTTACCCTAGTTTGGATCGGACCCTTGCAGTTGAAGAAAGAGCCTACTCCTGGTACTGTATATTAGTGATAGGGGTGTGTACAAAGTACACGGGAATACCAGGCATTGTGCGTGTGTGTATACTATCGACGAACTAGCCCCCAAGCTTGTATAACATACTAAGGGCCTAGGGTTTCAAATCATATATAGTCGGCTTATCACCAGTGAGGATAGAGTCCTCCGCGACTCTGGTAGCTTCGTGTTGTATGCCAAGTCCTCCACATGGGTCTTCATATAACACGTCTCGGTCCAACCTATATGTGGCGCAGGATGGAACCGACCCATGAGTCTTCATGTTGACCCACCACAACTAGAAATGATGTGCCCACCACACCACACACGCAATCGGCCACTAAGAAAATAAGCATATACAATAGTACAACGGTATCTAGCTCACGATACGTCTCCATATTTTGTTGATGACACTAACGAACTTTGCATTTGATGCGTGCTCCGTATTTTGTTGACGACACTTATGGTCATTGTATTTGAAGCGAAAGCACGATATGGTCACTGGACTTCAGAATAAGCTCATCATGGTCACCACATAGATTTTGTCGTGCTAACCAACATGTGGTTGGATGGTTAGGAGGACAGTGATTTCTCGAGCCCACCAAGATTAAAGTCCCGGTGCTCGCATTTATCTTGTGTTAATTTCAGTATTTTCTGGCGATGTATGTTCAGTGGGAGGAGACATTCCACTCGACTACGAGGCACCTATGGTGACTTCATAAAATCTCAAGATCATATATGCTAGCCCACTCTCTCGAAGGTGCTCATAGGGGTAGGGTTCGCATGTGTGTGCTTATAGCGGTGAGTGCTTGCGCGTATATATGAGCCCTTGCGTCTGTACCGTGTTAAACAGATACATGTCATGATTATACGGTCACTGGCTCACCCGTACAACTCCGTATTTTGTTGATGACACAATCAATTGACCAGTCAAACATTCCACGCGGCGCAAATAGTGTTGCACCATCGGGGCGCGTAACTGTGGGGCCCACCTGTCAGCCCGTATATGAAAGAAAGAAAGGGTAGTTTGAGTCTGTACTGTGTTAATAAAAATAGGAGTACATTTTAGGGTGATTATATGGTCACTGGCTCACCATGCACTCCGTAATTTGTTGATAACACGATTAATTGACTAGTCAAACGGTCCACATTCAGCAGCGCACATTACCATAGGGCCCACCCGTCAGCGCGTATATGAAGGACAAAAATGGTAATAAATTAGTGGTCGATGGGTATTCGAAGTCGTGAGACCTCTGGTTGGCAGTCACCGGCGGTTGGGGGGGG
>NC_041393.1:139000609-139013172 GCF_002162155.2 Triticum dicoccoides | reverse complement strand
GGGGGGTAGAGGGATGGATGGGGTGGCGACGGACCGGCGGTGGCGAGTGGTTTTGGGGAGGGCGAGCCGGCCACGGGCGGCGGGGGCTGGCGGTTCGGCCGGTGGTGGCTGGCGGCTTAGGGGGGGTGGAGTTTGATGGTAAACTGGAGGCCCTTGATTTCGTATCCAATGGCTAGAAAATCTAATGACCAGAGATGAAAAAGTCAGTCGACTAACGTGTAGCCTCACCCCGCACGTACACATGCACGCACGCAAGACACGCATGCATGCAGGCGTGCAACACTGACACATACACATAACGTACACACACACGCATGCTGGCGTGCAACACTGACACGTACACATGCACTCACGAACACACGCACGTACGCACCCATGCATGCAACACTGAAACGTACCCTTGGACGCACGCAACACTCGCACGCCTGCATGCACACAGCACATGACGCAAGACACACGCTCAACCTATACGTGCATGCACCCTTTGTTAAGGACATGGATTGTTATGGGTATTAATCAATCTTATCTGTGGTAAGCAGAACATTGATGTTTGCAACGGTCTTTATGGATCACAACGTATCGAACGGGCTGTCAACATAGTAGGCTTATCTACATTAAAAAGATGACGTCACACTCAATGAACAATCAGCGGTGTATGAAATGCCCGCTTCAGACCACCCTGGCCCACCAAAGGTTCCTCTGATGTGCGCTGCCTGCGTTGGGTCACTGACATGCAGGCCATGCACCCAAAGAGCCCACACGCCAGTGGAAGAACGGTGCGGTGTCCTAGGTCAGAGTAGAGGGCGCCACTCGCGGCATGCCAGGCTGAACACGCCTCCGTGCCGCATTCAAACGCCTCCATGAAACCCGCCCGTGTGGAAGCCGAGAAACCCACTCTGGACACACGTCTGTTCATGACCAGGCCGGTGTTAAACGCAACGCCGGCCGAGCTCCTCCCGTCCGCCGTCTATTTAATCTCCTATCTAAACGAGGCCAAACGCCGGCCAAGAATCACACACCTCCGCCGCTCCGCAATCCCATCCACCATTTTGTCCACTCTTACAATGGCTTACGAAGAGTAGTTATTCCGCATCCAAGCTGGCTGGGTAGCCCTCCGGATATGAGCTATGCAGCTCACTGATCCACCTCCCTCCCCTCGCCTGACGGAGCCAGTTGCCGCCCCAAGCCGGCGCGCGATTCAGCAACTCGCCGCTCGAGGCCAGCTCGACAAGGTGCGGCGCACGGGCGTCGTTACTGCCGTCCACGCCGCCGCCTCATACCGCGTCTCCTGTTTCTGTGGCCGAGACTCCCATGCCGGTGGCCGCGCCATGCAAGCAGCGACAGAAGCCGGGTGCATGGAGAGCGACGAGTCGGTGACCAGCGCCTCCGCGTCCGCCGCCATCATCGAGGAGAAGTAGAACACGGGAGGCCGCCACCGCTTGGGTCCCATGAAGGCCACCGTGGAGGCGACGCCGGCGTACACAGCAGGTGTCTTGCCGGATCCTTTTGTTGCGAGGACCTTTGTCGTCCCCGCATGGGCTTAACGGAAGACATGAATGTTAAGATGAACTTGAGCCAGTGCCGGCCATGGCGAAGTAGTGGCCGGTGATGAACTCGAGCTGGTGCCGGCCACCATCATCTTCGGCACCAGCCAATGATATTAGTTGGGCAGTGGGGAAGCGAATTGTCCTTTGCGTTGAAGCATATACCTCCGGGGCTCACGGCAGTCCGGTGATCGTGCTGCCGGACATGAGGAACACAAATCGATCGGCGGGCGACCATTTAGGCCAGGTATTATATACCCGTGCAGTCCAGAACTAGCACCGCGTAGTTCATTTGAATGTAATGAAATCTGTCATGTTTGTATGAAAATCCGGTATTTTGTATGATTTCCATTGTTGTTTATATGAAATATCAGTTTGTCTACGTGTTTGCATGAATTTCGTCTAGTTGGTTGAGTTGCTGTCATAATGTGTGCGGCTACGGTTGGATGGCGTAATTTGCGGGTCGATGGTCGGTCTGCGAGCGGCTCGGGCGGTGTTGTGGGGAAAAAACACAGCTCGTGCGAGCTCGTCTCCAACGTGCACGCTGGAGGATGCATGACAGCATGAGCACCCGAGCCATTCCTCGTTCATCGGTGGCAAAGGCACCGGTGGACAAAAGGGTCGCCAATATTTTGGCTACCCTGGTCAAGATCCAAACAACCCCTCCCAACAGATTCAAATCCCTCGTTCGCCGTGGAATTTTGTCATGTGTTGTTTTCATGGACTAGCAAGATGCCCGTGCATTGCACGGAACATCAAGATGCATTTTTTTACAAACTCCCGCATGCATGCAAGGGATAATTAATGTCCTCCTTTGCTAGTACCACGAGGCAAACACCATTAATATTGCATCGATTAGTGTTAGTGGCCTTGTATATCTGCAAATTGTAATTTTGATAGTGGCCACTTGTACTCCCTCTATCCAGGTGCATAGGACGTATTAGAGTTTGCACTGCGATTTAGGTGCAAGGAGATAGGCCAGTGATTTATTTGAAAAGAATGGAACGAGCCTATCGTTGTTTCTCAAAAACGCAACCAAGAAAGGCATTTAATCCATGATTATAGTTGAGACAGTTCACATGACCCCGTTTAAGGTTTCACACCCAATCCCCGCTACCCTCGTTGGCATGCACAGATTACACCCATGCCCAAGTCAACCTTTAAGCATGCAACTCTATGGATGGATGAATGATGCATGTGTGGGAAATGGAGAGAAGAGATTAATAGAGCTGCATGGTAGCTAAACTGAGGAACATTTAATTAGATCACGCCTTATACATTTGGAAACTCTAATTTCTCTTAGATGCCCTATGCACCTGGACGGAGGGAGTATATAAAAATGGAGGGAGAAAGATGAGAGATAAGGTGAGGAGGAGTGGGGCATGGTGGTGACTGGTGGTCGGACTAGGCGGAGGTATGGGGATGGACGACGCATTATGTCTAGGTTTGTATCTCTCTCACACACACCCACGTAGGTGGGGGACGTTCACGAAGAGAAGAGATGCACGCATGGTGCACGTACTCCTGTCTCTTTCCCAACCACACCCGCACGGGTACACGGTGGAGCTCATTTTTGTATGAAAAAGGCAGCCCACGTGGTAATTTGACACGTGTACTGGTTGTCCACTTGGTGGAGGGAGGATCGTCTACCACGGGCGAACAAACAAATTGCGACTTGACGTGTTATGTTAAAAAAAGAGGCAAACCATGTGGGGCCTACCATAGAGGCAAGGCTCTATACACTGGAGTACTTTGATGTGTCCCGTCAACTCGCAGAACAAGGAGAAGCTTGCTGACACCGTCTCCCCCGCCCACGAGCGCGGTGGCTCGCAGGATGAGGTGAAGCTTGCTTAGGCTGCTCATAGTGGGAGTAACATAGGTAGTAACATGATTGCCACAAAGGCAAGAAATATGATTTGGCAATTAATTAATGAGGAGAGATGCAAATGGAGTAACATAAAATGTTACCATCACATAGCGGTGCCCAATGTAAAATGAGTCTACAAAGTAATAAATGAAGCCATTTAAGTTACCACATCTATGACACTACCCACTATGGAGGTAGTAACATAGACTACTAACATATGCATGTTACTAGTCTAAGTTACTCCCCACTATGACTAGCCTTACGAGTAGTAGTAGTAGTACTCCTACTACTGTACGCCTTACTCCCGCTCCCTCGCCCACGTGCGCGGTGGCTCGTAGCACGAGGAGAAAATTTTACTACTCCCTCCGTTTACTCCTCGTCCCAAGTACGTACCTTGGTTAGTACTCCCTCCATTTACTTATACTAGGCCACCATAAAAATACATTTTGCATCTATACAAGGCCACAAATAGTAACTAAGACAAAAGTTACTACTCCCTCCTTTCTAGTTTATGGCTCAATTTCAAAATCTCTCCAACCAAGGTAGACGGTGAATGGTCGAATTAATTTCGTAGTTTGCACAAGTAATTAGTACACTCGTTTTTCTCAAGAAGTTATGTTTACCGAGGCATTAATTAGAACGAATGCATGAATGACCACTAAATTTCCATGAACTTGTACATGCATTGGTTAGTTTCCTCTTGACACTGCTTGCGTCGGGTGATCTAACACACCTCGAAATCCAACATGTAATGGTACTACTACTAGTATAGTAGAATTGAGACTTATCAAACGGAAAAATGAATGTTTTTTAGATGAGCCCTATACACCCTAGTGGGTACATACTCCGTAAAAACAGATTTTTCCAAAACTAAGTCGCTCCCTTTCATGAATTCTGTAGTATACTCCTCCGTCGATGCTCCCTTTCATGAATTCTGTACTTCCCGTCGCCGACATGTGGGACATATAGCAACCGGGTCAACATGTCAAGCACCAAATAACAGTGCAGAACAGCAGGGGGGACACACCCCACTCGTACCGGCCCAGTAGTAGTAAAGACCAATGAGACGTCAAATCACAATGCCGCACCTTCCCAGACGGACAAAGCAACCATATTATTTCACACTTCGGTTCGCCATCATCTCAAACCACATAGTATTGCTACCGCCTCAAGAGGTACACGTGCATCGCCTTGGTACATCATGACACGTGGGACCGCATGACAGGCCATGCTCCCCCACCGATCGCTCGGAAAAATCACCTCATTTTTACTATACTTCCTCCGTATCGGTTTACTTCATGGCATGCACGTCATTCTAGGTTGAGAATTTAACTGGCTATATATGTGATGAACAATACTCTAGCCTTTTAAAAAATGTATACTTTTGTACAGTAGTACTATCGATGGATTGCGCCATGGAGCAAAACATGAAATTAAAAAAAAGTGGTGCATATAGAGAGCGCTCGTCGCCAAATTATGCATATAGTACTATTAAAAAAGCTAGTACGTGCTTAATTGGGGTGCTAAATTCTATTAAAGAAATACTACTAGTATGTACATACTGAAGAGTTAAAGAAACGAGAAGAAACATAACATAGTTCTGTTGGGGGCTCAGCACAACACACCCCTCAAATTAAACTAAGCACACCTGAAATTAAACTATGCAACTAATTTGGTAGACACCGCATTAGAAGTTTAGAGCCACCATGAGCAACGACACTGCCACCTTACTCGGAGTCCTCGTCCACGTCCTCGACTTTGTCCTTGTCCCTATTCCTCTTGGCCAATATTTCTTTGCTTGAACCGCACACTTGGTTGTTTCTCTTCATCCAACCCTTGTAGATATTGAAACAAAGGTAGCCATCCATTGCAGCGTAGTGGATGTGGTCTATATCTAGTACATTCCGCTGCCATGCATGACGATGAAACGTGTAATGAGGTTTCTCTAGTTTACGCTACGAAGGATGAACCATGGCTCCTGCCTGGGTCCGCATTGAAGGCTAATGAGAGGGCAGCAGACGATTCTTCTGGAGGTCTAAGGGGTTTCCTACAACGAGGCCTATCCGACCCAGGACTTCTTTGTCGTTCTTAAAGTCTACAGTAACGAATTTCACTGTTTTGTCCTTGAGGAAGTTCTTAAAATCCTGGCACTCAACGTCGGCATGGCATATGTGGTAGAGCAAGTAAACGTTATGTACGCAAACCTGGATCACGGCGGGCTTCTTCCTCTCTTCATCCTTTAGATCCTTCTCTCGTCCCAGGACTATGGTGTACTCAACATCTAGCCCAGCGACCCACTCATCATCTGAGTTTTCGGACATGCGTCTGAAGCGAGAAAGGCATCCTTTCACTGTCGCGGAAGAACGGGTGTAGATGATGTCAAACTCATCGTCGGTGATGGTTCTAACCTTGTACTCACCGCCGATCATGGAGATTTGGGACGGCATGGATTTGGGAGGAGGGTTAGGATTAGTGGAACTGTCGTAATGTGAATGGACGGGACGACTAGGAGCGAACCGCCATAGTATTGAACGACATGCGGGGATGAGAAGGAGAAAACTGCCAGCGTGCGAACGGCAGGGTAGTGGCTTTCCATTCTCCCATGATACGGGCTTCCGAGAGCACTTGGATCTAAGATCAAATGGTTGCATGGCGTGATTCTAGACCTATGGGTGAATATCCTATCCTGGAGGGTTATTCTGCAAATTTTCAGCAACTTAGCATGCGACCGTTTGATCTCAGATCTAAGGGCTGCCAGCAGCCCGTATCATGGTCACGCCTACCACGACCGTCGCGTCGCTCGCACGGTCGCGCCCTTGGAGATTTAACACGGTGCATTAGGCTATCTGATGTTGGCATGTCATACATAGTCATCACTTAGTCACTCATACTACAACAAGGTTGGCTATAAGTGTATTTATTTTTTTACTTCTCTCTATCTCTTTCTTCGTACTCCCTCCGTCCCATAATATAAGAACGTTTTTGACACTAGTGTAGTGCCAAAAGTGTTCTTATATTATGGGACACATGGAGTACTAGTATTTATTGCATTTGCCAAGGAGTGACCTCTTCCAATGAAATGGTGTTGCTAAGTTTGCTTCATTTAATTAGCTATAGACTCAAAATTGTCTTTTCACCTAGGTACATGCGCTTAGCACCGTTTCTTCCTTGGGTCACCAAACTAGTCTCTCTCTTCTTGATTAACTTGCCACATCAGACTTTATGCCTATGTGGCAAGCTTAGCACCTGTAGGAGCAAGTAAAAGTAAGTACAATAGTGCGCTTTACATGGCATTTTTGCATGTGTGGAGGAAAGAGAGGCACGGAAAAAGTGGAGAAGTGGGCTCTCATGCAAGAGCCAGCCTCTACTACATGGTGGAGCATTGGGAGAGGCACCTATATGGAGGTGGTCAGGAATCAGGAGACTCACGCCGGTCGTAGCACCGTAGTTAAAATGATAATGGCAAGTCAAATCACGGGGCCCCACCTGTCCAGCAGTAACTCGCTGTCAAATCACACAACCCTACATTTGCAGCAGCCTACTCCCTCGTCTTCTCGCATCTCTGTCGAACCGACTAGGCGGAACTACCCCGCCTACCGCGCAGGAAAAGCCCCGTTCTCGACTTTTAAATACAACTACATCCGCTTAAGAATCCAATGATATACTTTTTGTGACATAGTAACTCATATTTAGTTAGTTAAATGGATGACCTAGAACTACGTGCTGACCCTATAAACTGAGATGCCTAAAAATCAAAAACCGAGACGGAGAGGGTAGTTCAGCACGTATCTTTTTAGATCAATATAGTCCGGATTCACCAAGGAGCAAAACCAAGTGGTAGGCTGCTTCTGTCGTGTTGGCGTAGCAACTCAAGCAGGGTCAGTCCACACACGAAATGGCGACACACTTAACAGGACCCCTTTGGCCGACATGTGTCTCATCCACCATCTTGTTCCACGTGTGATGCACCAAATTACAGTTCGGAGCAGCGGTTGGAATTGGAGGCACCCCGGTCGTAGCGCCGCAATAGTAGAAAATGAGCAATGAGGGGTCAAATCACAAAGCCCCACCTTTCCCGCATTAAGCTGGACGGACGAAGCAACCATCATTTCACTCTAGGGCGCAAGAGCATAAAGAAAAGAGAAAACAATGATGTGTGCGGCAGCTACCTAGGGCACCCGAGGGTAGGGGTCTCCAATACAGATCCTTTTCTTTTTTTTGAAAGCGCCTCCACTACAAATCGGCTTCTCCCTCATCCTCTTGAAGAAAAACGATGATGAGTGCGGCGGTAGTGTTTGTAGGATTACTACGGCGTGCGGGGCCATGTTGTAGTAAATGGGTTCGAGTCGACGCCTTAAATATGTGTGGGACGCTTGGTTTTACGGGAATGAGGCAACATTTTGGGTTCGGGGACCAGTGGAGATATAGTACGTACAAAAATTGTGGACGTAGGTTCGACCGAAAGGCAATGATGCATGGGCCCTGCATTTTGATATACCCGGGGCCGCGTGAAATTTTCTACTCTACTCAAAACTAGTAAGGTACACATGTATTGAATGCATCAGATTTCGAAACCAAATTATGAATAAATACACACTATAGCATGTAAAGATTTGAGTCATATATGCATGATGTAGATGTTCGTTTAGTTCTTATAGTTCATTTTATTCAAAATCAATTAGTTTTATAAAAATGTTAAGATTCATAGGGTTGTGCATTTTAAATCATAAAGTAAAAAACAAATAATGGCAATTCATTTAGAAAAAATAATCAATTATGATACAGAAGATTCTAGAACAAAGGAGAAGTGCTTGTGTTTTGAGGTTTGTGCATTATGCTTAAGTTCAACCACGGAGTCTTCTAAATTGTACATGTGGCAGATTTGGTGGAATGTTGATGATATCCAATGGCCAGTAGTGCTCGGATTTGCCTATCTCTACACTGTAGGATTAGCTTCATCCAGCGACCATCTTTCAAAGCTATTGGCACACTATATAGTTCTTGTGCCATTGTTGCATGTTTTGGAAAAAAGCTACTAGTGGGTTGTACTATCTATTTAGGAATAGAAGATGTATACATGGAAGTTGTAGGGAAAAAGATGACATGGAGCATCTCAATTCCTATGAGTAGGGATTGGAAAAGAGATGTCATTTGGTTCACATCATAGGAACTTTTCTATTGAATCTAGAGATGACATGTAGCTCAATTCCTATGAGGAGGGATTAGAAAAGAGATGTAATTTGGTTCATATCATAGGAACTTTTCTATTGAATATACGCTAATGTTTATTTTCCTTTGAAATTAAGGGAGTATAGGAATCCATTCATATGAACCAAGTGGCTCTAAAGCTATAGAAATGATATCATGTTTATTTCCTTTGAAATGTGGAGTATATGAATCTATTCCTATGAACCAATTGGCTCTAAAGGAAAAAATCCTATAAAAATCATATCATATAGAGTTCCTATGATATTCCTCGACACTAAAGGATGGTTGAAATTGCTGCAGGTGATACGATGGTCTTTCTTTGTAGACTCCTCACCCATCTTTATAGTTACCTCTCAAAGATGAATGAAATGATATATACAGGGTATTCTACATGTGCAATTTGGTACACGAAAACTCGGTAAAAGTTTGCGAGGTCCGAATTTTCAATAAAGCTATATGCACTGCATTTCGGAATGGAGGGAGCATACGACAGTTGCTAACACTCACGTGGAAGATTTGTGTGTAGGAGGAGTGGCTGTTCTATTAAATGACATGGCAAAACTGACACTGTCGGATGCCGATCTAACGGTTCTTACGGTGTTCGTCACGAAAAGGCTTGTGGCGAACGTTTGTCGGATAATGATTTACGGACACATGCATTGCATTCATACGTGCCCCCCTCTCTCTCACGCACACGCACCCTCACGAGTCACGACTCTCCCGAGTCCTCTCACAGACTCGCACGTCGCACCCACCGTCTATCTGCAGGTAGACGTCACGCACATATGTGCTCTTCACACCCTTCCCTCAGAACTTCTAAAAAACAAAAGACGGTGCGCACATTTTATTTTAGCTCACACGTCACACACTTATACTATTACTCTTGCGGCGAACGTTCTTTGGGCATAGTATTGTACTCTCATGAAGAGAAGCAGCGCACGCACGCACTAGTTCTCTCACACCCAGTCACAGGTACACGTAGGAGCGCATTTTTTTGAAGCTGGTACAACAAAATCACTCCACTATATATAAAAGTAGGAGCCTTAGCGCTTGCTTTACTAGGGTTCCTCTCGTTCACTCTCTCATGCTCTCCAGATCTAAGCAAGACATAGGTGGCCACACTCTCTCTCAGCTCACGGCTGGTCACAAATCCGGCCGGACAACCTCGACCGGGGCAGGGGTGTAGGTGAATCGTTCACGCTGTCGTCAGCGGCGAGGGAGGAGACCAACGGCTGCCCGCGCGTCCTGATCGGCGGCCATGCCATTCTCAACAAGAGAGCACCGGCTCGGGAGGGCCTCCCACCCCTTCATCCTCCCTGCGGTATTGTGGCCAAGATGCGGCCTCCCGACGCCGTCTTTGCCACATGTCGATGACCCTCAGGTATATATTCCTTCGAAACCTACCTTGCTCTACTGCCCCAGCCCCCTTCGTGTGGATCCTTTTCTACTTCCGTCCGCTGTTCCAAAGCCACCTACACTTCTACTATTATTAGAGGTAAAGCTAGTTCATACAGTCGACTCTAAGCGTTGGTTTAAACAGGGAACAAAGTGGGAAAGCTGTAGCATGAATCTAGGACTTGGTTCTAAGAGGAAACGGGGGACAGTAGTAGATACATGCTGTCCCTATGCCCATATCGCTACCATTAATGTAAAATCACATGAAGCATTAAGCAATGCCACCTAATGTCATTATAAGTAATGGTCTAGTGCCGTCGATAAATCGAAGCAATGACACCACCATTTTATGAAGTGCTTCTGTCTTGCTTAATTTCCCATGAATTGTGTTTTTGCAGTTACACTTAAATCTCACACCGCTAACATTGCTTCATCCCAGTGGAACTGCACAAATTTGATTGCACATTTACTGACCATGTGCTACTCTCATGACAATAATACTAATGCTATTGTTCTGCATGTTAATCTAGTGGCATTGTTGATGTGATGTGATGCTACTTACTTAAGGACTCTTCATACTATCAATCTAGTGCCAATTCTAACACAATAGATGATGTTGTTAATCATACACCACTTCAAATATCTATCACTGTTTAAATAACTGTATTTCGTATTTGCGCAAACAGGGATGTCTGTCTCCATATTGTTTCGGGATGTCTATCTCCGTATCATTTCTATCCGCGCAATCAAAAGCACACACCTCAGTTTTAGTACAACTACACAAAATGAGATGGCTATCCCTCGTTGCCGTCGTCTAACCTCGTGTCTTCTAGGTATCCCTACATTGGTAGTAACTAAGGTAGAATGACCAACGCAATCTAAAAGAAGTTGATTCATACGTTTTACTTCCTGATTGCAGTGCAGGGACGAGCGAAAACAACTGCATCCTAGTTCGGAATGCACTTTCTACAAGTTCATCCGTGGATCGAGGACTAGCTGGCACAGCTGCGCGATGGTTTTTTGGACAGGTGCATGGACAAGAGGCATTGTGGTCTACTTATTTCTGCAAATAACGGTGCTTAAATTTAGTGGAATGCACAAGCATTTCAACTGGTCAGTACACTGCATGGTTCAGTTCAGCATTCCAGCTGAGACCACAATTATAATTGGTTATTCTGGAATGAGAGAACCTAACCCTGGATGGTGGCAACAAGAAAAAACCAGAGTGAACTCAGGAGATTTAAGCCTGGCCAGAGGCCCTTTGCTCAGAGAAGCCTTGCTTGTTTTTCCTGATTTGTAAACCTTCTCACAACTTTGTATTTTGCTGTGAACTAGTATATGTTTGTTATGTTCTATGAGTCATTGAGATGTATAAAATTGCTTAACTTATGCTTTTCAAGTTTTTTATGAAGACGAGTTTAATGTGAGTGTTCCACATGAGCGCTAGACTAGCGTGTGAACGTTTGGAATTTATTACATTGTGGCCTCAATTAACTCCATGAACCACTGTAACAAGATACATAGTTGCTTATATGTCAGACAGTAGATTGTTGATTGTTAGCTGGTCGATAGCCTAGTGTTGAAGCGATCTGAGCCAATGTGCTATGTTTTGCACAACTGCTTACAAGTGGGGTAGCACCAACAGTGTTTACAAGTACTTATGTATACGTCGGCGCATAGTTCTCGAACAAGTGCTCTATTTCATCAAAACACACACTTCTCGTATGATAAACCGTGACAACTTATGTCTTACCATGCCATATTCATGAAAAAACTAGTGAGGACGCATCTGTTTTGGCAAGAATTATGATGGTTCTCACATGATTCACAGGCTCACAAAAGTAGCAGTAGTTCCCATAGACGGATTCAAACAGAGTACTAGCCCCAGAGGGGTCGATAACAGGCAAGGTTTGGATAATTAGACACAATCCAAACTACTATTAAACACTAGCTGGGGAAACTATTTCATGCCTCGATCTAATTTGGGCTGGACACAAGATAGTCCTTGCCATGAACATCATCGAGGACGTCCTGCAGCAGCTCAATCCTGTGAACCTTCATGAAGACAACCTTGTGGCCTTGCCACTGATAAACTTGTTTGTGGAGGCATGCCATGTCATCTTCCTGCGTAAGGTTGACAAGAACAGTATGCCTCACAAACGAAGGAGTAGCTTTGAACTTCTTGTGCTTCAGTACACCCTGGACAACACGCCTGACAACAGTGAGGCTGGAATACAACTCTTCATTGGTATAACCGCAAATGGCTTCCAGGATCCAATAGCCTAAGAACTCTGTTTTCCCAGTGCATATATCCAGGTCTCTGCTTCATAGCGAGTGACATGTACAACCACAGAATCCTTGTCTGCATCAGGGCTCTAATTGAAACAGAAACAAATTCTGAATTACTTTTAAGTATAAGAAACACAAGTTATTTAAACCACTATGAATAGCATGGCATCAAAGCTAATAAAACTTTGCATTATTAATCACCACATACTTAGATGAAAAACCACAATCAAGATCGGCAAAGAAGCAAATCACTTTGGGCA
>NC_041393.1:138989683-139000390 GCF_002162155.2 Triticum dicoccoides | reverse complement strand
TGTAGTGCCATGGGGGCTGTAACCTCAAACGGGGCGTTGACCATCTCAGTAGTGGCCATGAGCGTATCTGGGGTCGGCTCGGTGGCTGCCTCCATCTTCTTGGAGCTCTCTGTCTTGTGGGGATCAGCCTCCCGCGTCTGTTCCAATATCGGCAGATCTTTGCCTGGTTCTCCTTGGTCCATCATGAAACTGACGAATACGAGGAGACCATCGAAAGGAAAACACAATCGCAATGACAATGAAACAAAAAAGAGAGTGAGGACCGGTTACTGCTTTGCAAAAGTTCTTTTTTTTCTCTAAACAAAAATATACCAACATCATGGATCCGCTTACCTTCCCTTCGTTGCGAGAGAAGAACAGTGGCAGATGCGAGTGTTGCCTTTCTTGAAGACGGTGAGGGAGAAGAGGATTCAGCAAAGAGTGAAATGATGGTTGCTTAGTCTATCAAAGTTAGACTGCGAGGAGGTGGGGTTTTGTGATACGATGGCTCGTTACCCCTGCGCTACGATCGGGGTGACTCTCCGCCTCCATACTGCCTTCTAATTTGGTGGATGGCATTTGAGCCCGTGCGCTGCATGGCCCACATGTCGGTGAACAAAAGTATAACGACATTCAGTAGAGGGAGTCGTTTCAATGATCTAGGAGGAGCCAAAAGCGGCAGAGTGTCTCCACTATACTAGTAGTAATTGTTTTTCTGGGTAGCTGTAGAGTGTCTCCACTATACTAGTAGTAATTGTTTCTCTGGGCCCAAGACAAAACAGCCCATCCACAATAGTAAATAGTTAAATCAATTCAAAAGCCCAAATATTTACTGAATGAGAGGCGCTACCCATACCCAGCACACCCCCCCCCCCCTTCCCAAAAAAACTTGGGTGCTCTTCTTCCTCCTCGCTCCCACCCACCTCACGTCAACTCACTCCACTCATACCCCCAAATTCCTCACCTCACTCCTACAGAAAACCCCAGCTCCCCTTCTTCCTCAGTACTACAGAAAACCTCCAGTTCCCCTTCTTCTTCGCTCGCACTACAACTAGGCTCGTCATTCGTTACTCTGCTTAAATCCGTGAGCGCGACGCAACACCCTCGAGGAAAATGGAGTCGGCTGACCCCATCGCTAAGAAGATGAGGCTCCTGCCAGCGGCGACGCCTGCTGTAGATCCCGCACCCGGCAACGCGGGGAGAAGTGGCGACCCCGCCCCCACCGTATCCTAGGAACCCGTAGAATCTCGGGTGGACCGCATCAACGATCTCCCGGACGTCGTCCTTGGGGAGATCATCTCGCTTCTCCCCACCAAGGATTGCTGCCGCACCCAAGTCCTCTCAATTCGGTGGCGCCCTCTATGGTGCATCGCGACCCTTAATCTCGACTGTCGTCTGCTATCTCTCTTCAATGATTTTGAAATCCCCAGAGCCATCATCTCCTCCCACCAGGGGTCCGTTCAAAGCCTCTACATCCCGTCATGCTACCTGAGCAAGCATACCATGCCCTGCACGGTGGACGCCTAGCTGAAATCCCCTGAATTCACATAACTACAGCTGCTTGAGTTCTACTATTCCCCTGGATATGACATACCACATACCGAACACCATGAACTTGTGCCCTCAGCACCGATATCCATCTCGCGGTTTTCCTCCTCTCTCCACACTGCCACCTTTGTGTTGTGCTACCTACCAGACAATCTGGTACTAAACCTTCGACTCCCATTTCTCAAGAAACTTTCACTTGTGCGGGTTCTTATATCAGAGGCCTCATTGCACAGCATTATCCACTCCAGTTGCCCTGCGCTGGAGTGCTTGGTGCTTGTTTTCATAGTTAGAATTGGTTGTCTCCAAATAAAGTCGCCTAACCTTGTAAGAATTGGAATTTCTTTTGACGGAAGGCAACTCATCATCCAAGATGCCCCTTCACTTCAAAGGTTGATCCCTGATTCTAGTTATTCACCGTTGCAAATAACCGTCCTCTCTGCGCCTAAACTGGAAACCTTGGGTGTAATACATGATCTATGTGCTCATTCCAATATGGTGTTTGGCTCCATAGTTCTTCAGGTACTTTATATTATCATCTACACTTGTAACCATAAGCTGGATTTTAAATTTTTGCGCATAATTTATATATCATCTTGGAGTACACATTTTGTACTAATATTATGTTCTATGCCCAATGAAGAGTTTCTCCATGGATGGCCTATCAATGATGCTGGATTCCGTCAAGATCTTATATATCCAAGTGAATAGTTTTGATCCGAACAAGATTATTGGCTTGCTGCAATGCTTTCCATGTCTGGAGAAGTTGTATATAAAGGAGATAATTTCATGCACATTGGAAGCTGATACGTCTCCAACGTATCTACTTTTCCAAACACTTTGCCCTTATTTTGGACTCTAACTTGCATGATTTGAATGAAACTAACCCGGACTGACACTGTTTTCAGCAGAATTGCCATGATGTTGTTTTATGTGTAGAAAAGAAAAGTTCTCGGAATGTCCTAAAAATCCACGGAGGCACTTTTTGGAATTAATAAGAATTTCTGGGAGAAAGAAATACACCACGGGGCCCACACCCTGTCCACGAGACAGGGGGCGCCCCCCCCTATAGGGCATGCCCTCCTATCTCGTGGGCCCCTTGGACCTCCACCGACCTCAACTCTAACTCCATATATTCTGTCTCGGGGAGAAAAAAATCAGAGAGAAAGTTTCATCGCATTTTACGACACGGAGCCGCCGCCAAGCCCTAATCTCTCTCGAGAGGGCTGATCTGGAGTCCGTTCGGGGCTCCGGAGAGGGGGATTCGTCGCTGTCATCATCATCAACCATCCTCCATTACCAATTTCATGATGTTCACCGTCGTGCGTTAGTAATTCCATCGTAGGCTTGCTGGACGGTGATGGGTTTGATGAGATTTACCATGTAATCAAGTTAGTTTTGTTAGGGTTTGATCCCTAGTATCCACTATGTTCTGAGATTGATGTTGCTATGACTTTGCTATGCATAATGCTTGTCACTAGGGCCCGAGTGCCATGATTTCAGATCTGAACCTATTATGTTTTCATGAATATATGTGTGTTCTTGATCCTATCTTGCAAGTCTATAGTCACCTATTATGTGTTATGATCCGACAACTCCGAAGTGACAATAATCGAGATACTTCTCGGTGATGATCGTAGTTTGAGGAGTTTATGTATTCACTATGTGTTAATGCTTTGGTCCAGTTCTCTATTAAAAGGAGGCCTTAATATCCCTTAGTTTCCACTAGGACCCTGCTGCCATGGGAGGGTAGGACAAAAGATGTCATGCAAGTTCTTTTCCTTAAGCATGTATGACTATTTACGGAATACATGCCTACATTACATTGATGAATTGGAGCTTGTTCTGTGTCACCCTATGTTATAGCTATTACATGAGGAATCACATCCGGCATAATTATCCATCACTGATCCATTGCCTACGAGCTTTTCACATATTGTTCTTCGCTTATTTACTTTTCTGTTGCTGCTGTTACAACTACTACAAAAACCCAAAAACTATTATCTTTACTTTTGCCACCGTTACCTTTATTATCATACTACTTTGCTACTAAATACTTTGCTGTAGATACTAAGTTATCCACGTGTGGTTGAATTGACAACTCAACTGCTAATAGTCAAGAATATTCTTTGGCTCCCCTTGTGTCGAATCAATAAATTTGCGTTGAATACTTTACCCTCGAAAGCTGTTGCGATCCCCTACACTTGTGGGTTATCAAGACTAATTTCTGGCGCCGTTGCCGGGGAGCATAGCTCTATTCTCTGAGTCACTTGGGATTTATATTTGTTGATCACTATGAAGAACTTGAAAGACGCTAAAACCAAGATTTATCCCTCAACTACGAGGGGCGGTAAGGAACTACCATCTAGCTCTACACTAGATTCTCCTTCTGTTATGAGTAAGCTTGCGACACCTAAACCTGCTACCGCTATGAATTATGATATGTCGCATGTTATTGATGATGCTACTTCTGCTATGCATGATGAAACTACTTCTGTGTGTGATACTACTTTGCCATTAGGTGAATTTCTTGATGAACAACTTGCTAGAGTTAGAGAGAATGAAATTATTGAAGATGCTATTATTGATGATAGTGATGATGACAGTTCTCCCAATGATTATGTATTGCATGTTGTTCCTGAGGGTTATGTTATGAATGAAGAAGTTGCTAGAGCTATCTTTGCTTGCAATGATAGATATGATCTTAAGAAATTATTAGCTAAATGGAAGCAGCAGTCTCTTAATGCTAGAATGAAACCTGACCCTGCTTTTGCTACTTCACCTATCTGTGTTACTGATAAGGATTATGAATTCTTTGTTGATCCTGAGATTATTACTCTAGTTGAATCTGATCCTTTTTATGGCCTTGAATCTGAAACTGTTGTGGCACATCTTACCAAGTTAAATGATATAGCTACCCTGTTCACTCATGATGAAAAATCTCGCTATTTTTATATCCTTAAGATTTTTCCGTTCTCATTAAAGGGTGATGCTAAGACTTGGTATAATTCTCTTGCTCCTGGTTGTGTGCGTAGTCCCCAGGATATGATTTATTACTTCTCTGCTAAATATTTCCCTGCTCATAAGAAACAAGCTGCCTTGCGGGAAATATATAATTTTGTGCACACCAAAGAAGAGATTCTCCCACAAGCTTGGGGGAGGCTTCTCCAGTTACTTAATGCTTTGCCTGATCATCCTCTCAAGAAAAATGAAATACTTGATATCTTTTATAATGGACTAACCGATGCTTCCAAGGACTACTTGGATAGTTGTGCTGGTTGTGTTTTCAGGGAAAGAACAGTCGATGAAGCTGAATTACTATTGAATAATATGTTGACTAATGAAAATAATTGGACTCTTCCTGAGCCAATTCCTGAGGCAATTCCTAAACCAATTGAGCCAACTCCTGAGCCTATTCCTATACCCACTCCGAAGAAGAGAGGTGTTTTATTTCTCAGTCCTGAAGATATGCAAGAGGCAAAGAAATCAATGAAAGAAAAAGGTATTAAAGCTGAAGATGTTAAGAATTTACCACCTATTGAAGAAATACATGGTCTTAATATACCGCCTGTTGAAGAACCACATTGTCTTGATAACCCGACATAGCTAGTAAAGGTAAAATCTCTCTATAGATATGATAAAGTTGAAATCCCGTCTACTAAATTTCATAGCCCATGCTTAGATGAATTTGATGACTTTATGGATAGACAAGAAAGTTTTAATGCCTATGTTGGTAGAGAGTTAAAGAATAATGTGTTCGAGATAGGACGCGTAAGTGATAACTTGGCTAGAGCTAAAGGTGAACTTCAACTCATTAGAAAATATGTGTCTATGGTTGCTACTCAAGCTGAGCAAGTACTTAAAGCTCAAAATGATTTGCTTGAGGAATTAAATAGTAAAAATGACTTTGCTGTTAGAGTGGCTACTAGAACTGGTAGAATGACTCAGGAACCTTTGTATCCTAAAGGCCACCCTAAGAGAATCGAGCAAGATTCTCAGAGAAATAATTTAGAGGCACCTAGTTCTTATAAAAAGAAGAAAAAGAAAAATGATAGGATTTTGCATGCTTCTAGTGAACCTACTGTAGACACACTTGAGAATCCCAACGATATTTCTATCTCTGATGCTGAAACACAATCAGGTGATGAACTTGAACCTAGTGATAATGTTAATGATAATGTTCACGTTGATGCTCAACCTAGCAAAAACAATGAAGTAGAGGTTGAACCTGCTGTTGATCTTGATAACCCACAATCAAAGAATCAATGTTATGATAAGAGAGATTTTGTTGCTAGGAAGCACGGTAGAGAAAGAGAACCATGGGTTCAAAAACCCATGTCCTTTCCTCCTAAACCATCCAAGACAAAGGATGATGAGGATTTTGAGCGCTTTGCTGAAATGATTAGACCTATTTTCTTACGTATGCGCTTAACTGATATGCTTAAAGTAAATCCTTATGCTAAGTATATGAAGGATATCATTACAAACAAAAGAAAAATACATGAAGCTGAAATTTCCACCAGGCTTGCTAATTACACCTTTAAGGGTGGAATACCAAAGAAACTTGGAGATCCAGGGGTACCGACTATACCATGCTCCATTAAACGAAACTATGTTAGAACTGCTTTATGTGATCTTGGAGCCGGTGTTAGTGTTATGCCTCTCTCTTTATATCGTCGACTTGAATTGAATAAGTTGACACCTACTGAAATATCTTTGCAAATGGCTGATAAATCAACTGCTATACCTGTCGGTATTTGTGAGGATGTGCCTGTTGTGGTTGCAAATGTCACTATCTTAATGGACTTTGTTATTCTTGATATTCCCGAGGACGATAGTATGTCTATTATCCTTGGTAGACCCTTTTTGAATACGGCAGGGGCTGCTATTGATTGCAACAAAGGCAATGTCACTTTTCATGTTAATGCTAATGAGCATACGGTACACTTTCTGAGGAAAAAATCTCAAGTTCATAGCATCAATTCTATTGGAAAAGTTCCAACTATCATTATTGGAGGTTTTGAATTTCCTCTCCCTACTGTCAAGAAAAAGTATGATATTCTTATTGTTGGGGATTTTCATATTCCCGTTGAGGTAACTTAGTGTTATTCGAAATTTCTCCGGTTTCGTGTTATTCGGAATGAGTTTGTTAACAAGACTTGATCAACCTTGTTAGTAGATTCATTTTGATGATCATGAGATGGATGAAACTAGAAGGCACAACCTTCTATACCCTCTTTTTACTTTCTGATATTTAAAATAAATAAAGCAAAAATAGTACTATCCGTCTATTTTCTGAATTTTCCGTGCAATAAAAAATATCCCAAAAATAAAAGTGCTACAAATGCCCTGCAAATTTAGTATGTTTTTATGGAATATTTGAGGATTTTAGGCACTGAAATCACTGCAGGAGGGGCAAGCACCAGGCCACGAGAGTGGAGGGCGCCCCCCCTATAGGGTGTGCCCCCTGTCTCGTGGGCCCCTGGTGGCCCCCCTCCACTTATTCCATCACCCACACACTTCATCTTCTACCCAAAAAAATCCCCATCTAGCTCAAGCACGAGTTCTAGCTCATTTTGTTGCGATTTTCGATCTCCTTGCTCAAAGCTCCTTTCACAAAACTGCTTTGGGAGATTGTTGCTTGGTATGTGACTCCTCCATTGGTCCAATTAGTTTTTGTTCTAGTGATTTATTCTTTGCAAATTTTTGCTGCTTAGGTGACCATGTTCTTTAGCTTGCATGTTAAATTTATGAGGTTCCACGTAGTTCTGATGCATGATATAGGCTCTAGGCACTTGTAGGAGTAGTTGCTACCAATCTTGTTTAATTTTATTCACTTTTATTTTGAAGTTACTAAAATTTCAGAACTATTTCGGAAAAAAGAAATATGCTTAGGAGAATGTACCAAGGTGGTTCCTTGGCGAAGAAAGGGCCCATGATTGCTATACGTGAGCAAGATGTTGAATTGCCGACGAATGCAGATGTACGAGCTTGTGAGTGGCCATCCGATGATTTTATGGTCAAAGCAGGCTTTAAGGAGGAATTTGACGCATATGTGCGTAATGCTGAGCTGGAGGACTTCTTACAAGATAAGTGTCCTTGGTACTATCAATTGACCGATTCCTTTGTGCGAAGGTTTAAATATAACTGTACGCATAATTCCCCTAGTGTTATATTTGATATTTATGGTACATCTTATACCATGGATTTAGAGGATTTCACAACTGCTTGCAAACTCCCGAAGTGGGGTAATATTAATGATCCTCACAAATCTGAATTTAGAGATTTTCTTGCTAATATTACTGTGGGGGAATCTAGGGACATAGCACAAGCTACCATAGGGAGCATTCATTTTCCTGCTATACATTATTTTGCTCTCTTCATTGGTAGATGCATTAATGGTAAAGACAAAGCATGTCATATGTGTGTTCTTGATCTGTGTGTCCTCAAGAGTGCTGTGTCAGGTTATAAAGGTTATAACTTGGGGGCAATAGTTGCACGTAGGTTGCAGAATAATAGTAGAAAGGGAAATTTATTTGGAGGAATTTATGCAAACCGTGTGGCTAATTATCTTGGTATAGCCCCACGAGAGGGAGATATGATAATACCTCCTGTTTATTTGGATTATGAAGCTATGGTAGTCATCAATTTCTTGGGAGGAATGAACAATTCCTCCAATATCGACTAACCTATGACAGACGCAACGTCGTCCATGTTACTCTTCCTGCTCCCTACCTTTTTGATTATCAGGCAAAAGGAAGATATGTTGTCACCAGGGAGGAAGTAGCTGAACACGAGGGGGGAGCGGAGGCAGCTCGCCAACACACTGCAGCTCAGGAGGCGGTTGCCACTACATCTCAGTACGACCCCGGTTTCACCTATGAATATCAGCCAGGCGGTCCTTGGTATTAGACCAACTTAGGCCAAAAGCCTAAGCTTGGGGGAGTACGTATTTCTCACCGACTTTACATTCATGTTCACACACTAGTTGTCGGTGCTCATACTCTTTCATTGTATTATCCATGTTAGTTTAAAAACTTCTTTTTCTAGTTTTCTTCTTGTGTGTTTGATAAATATTGAGAAAAACCAAAAAAATAGTTAGTTTAATTTCCATGCTTGTAGTAGAAATTAAAATTAAAACCCAAAAAGATTTCTAGTTCTTCTTCTTTTTTGTTGGAAGCTTTCCCATGTAAATAGTTTTATTTTCTTTTCTTTCCTTTGGGGGTCGAGAAGACCACATTGAAAATGTTTAGTGGCTCTCATATGCATGATTATTTATTTAACTTAGAGCCCATATTACTTGGTCTTCTCTCTTGAGTTGAATGCTTGCATATTCCAGCTTAGTCCAATGCACGTACACTCTTATTATTATACACATCGTTCAGTCGTGCGGGTGAAAGGCAATAATGATGATATATGATGGACTGATTGAGATGAGAGAAGCTGGTATGAACTCGACCTCTCTTGTTTTTGTAAATATGATGAGTTCATCGTTCCTGATTTAGCTTATTATGAAGTAAACATATTTGCAATGATATTTAGAGATTATAGTTGCTTGTGTCATGCTTGATTAGCTTTGAGTTATAATGGTTTACCTTGTGTGCCAACATGCTATTAGAATGATTATGATGTGGTATAATGGGGTGGTATCCTCCTTTGAATGAATTGAGTGACTCGACTTGGCACATGTTCACGCATGTAGTTGAATCAAATCAACATAGCATTCATGATATTTATATTCATGGTGGATTATATCCTACTCGTGCTTGTATTTGGTGTGAATTAATTTAAATGCATGTTTATGACTGTTGTCGCTCTCTTGGTTGGTCGCTTCCCAGTCTTTTGCTAGCCTTCACCTGTACTAAGCGGGAATACTGCTTGTGCATCCAACATCCTTAAACCCAAAAGTTGTTCCATATGAGTGCACTATACCTTCCTATATGCGGTATTTGCCTGCCGTTCCAAGTAAATTCGTATGTGCCAAACTCCAGACCTTCAAATGAAATTCTGTTTTATATGCTCGAGAAGCTCATGTTACAACTAGGGCTACCTATATCTTCCATGCTAGGTGGGTTATTCTCAAGAGGAGTGGACTCCGCTCCTCATTCACGAGAAAGGGCTGGTAACCAGGATGCCCAGTCCCATGATCCAAAAAGATGAAAGAAAATCAAAATAATTAAACAAAACTCCCCCAGGGATGTTGTTAGTTGGAGGCACTCATCGTTTCGAGCAAGCCATGGATTGATGCTTGTTGGTGGTAGGGGGAGTATAAACCTTTACCATTCTATTTGGGAACTGCCTATAATGCATGTAGTATGGAAGATACAGCCATCTCATAGTTGTTGCGTTGACAGCAAAAGTATGCCGCTCAAAACGTTATTCAATCTCTGTTTTAAAATCGAGCTCTGGCACCTCTACAAATCCCTGCTTCCCTCTACGAAGGGCCTATTTATTTACTTTTATGTAGAGTCATCACCCTATTTTTTAAAAAGCACCCGCTAGAGAGCACACTGTCATTTGCATTCATTACTATTGGTTTATATTGGGTATGACTTGACTGGATCTCTTTTACCATGAATTACAATGTTTAGTCAGTCCTTGATCTTTAAAGGCGCTCTACATTTATGTTTTGCAGTCTCAGAAAGGGCTAGCGAGATACCATTTTGTTATATCTTGTTATGATTGTTTTGAGAAAGTGTTGTCATCCGAGTTTTTTTATTATGGCTCGCTAGCTGATTATGTTATTGATATGAGTAATTGTGAGACCTAAGTGCTATTATGAGTATGGTTAGTTCATAATATTTGCTTAAACCTGAATGTTGGCTTTGCATGTTTACAACAACAAGAGCAAACCGAGTTTGTAAAAGTTTTTCTTTATCACTTTCAGTCTATCAACTGAATTGCTTGAGGACAAGCAAAGGTTTAAGCTTGGGGGAGTTGATACGTCTCCAACGTATCTACTTTTCCGAACACGCTTGCCCTTGTTTTGGACTCTAACTTGCATGATTTGAATGAAACTAACCCGGATTGACGTTGTTTTCAGCGGAACTGCCATGATGTTGTTTTATGTGTAGAAAAGAGAAGTTCTCGGAAAGTCCTGAAAATCCACGGAGGCACTTTTTGGAATTAATAAGAATTTCTGGGCGAAAGAAATACACCAGGGGCCCCACACCCTATCCACGA
>NC_041393.1:138868679-138989212 GCF_002162155.2 Triticum dicoccoides | reverse complement strand
AAAAAAATCAGAGAGAAAGTTTCATCGCGTTTTACGACACGGAGCCGCCGCCAAGCCCTAATCTCTCTCGGGAGGGCTGATCTGGAGTCCGTTCGGGGCTCCGGAGAGGGGGATTCGTCGCCGTTGTCATCATCAACCATCCTCCATCACCAATTTCATGATGCTCACCGCCGTGCGTGAGTAATTCCATCGTAGGCTTGCTGGACGGTGATGGGTTGGATGAGATTTACCATGTAATCAAGTTAGTTTTGTTAGAGTTTGATCCCTAGTATCCACTATGTTCTCAGATTGATGTTGCTATGACTTTGCTATGCTTAATGCTCGTCACTAGGGCCCGAGTGCCATGATTTCAGATCTGAACCTATTATGTTTTCATGAATATATGTGTGTTCTTGATCCTATCTTGCAAGTCTATTGTCACCTATTATGTGTTATGATCCGACAACCCCAAAGTGACAATAATCGGGATACTTCTCGGTGATGACCGTAGTTTCAGGAGTTCATGTATTCACTATGTGTTAATGCTTTGGTCCTGTTCTCTATTAAAAGGAGGCCTTAATATCCCCTAGTTTCCACCAGGACCCCGCTGCCACGGGAGGGTAGGACAAAACATGTCATGCAAGTTCTTTTACTCAAGCACGTATGACTATTTACGGAATACATGTCTACATTACATTGATGAATTGGAGCTAGTTCTGTGTCACCCTATATTATAGCTATTACACGAGGAATCGCATCCGGCATAATTATCCATCACTGATCCATTGCCTACGAGCTTTTCACATATTGTTCTTTGCTTATTTACTTTTCTGTTGCTGCTGTTACAACTACTACAAAAACCCAAAAACTATTATCTTTACTTTTGCCACCGTTACCTTTATTATCATACTACTTTGCTACTAAATACTTTGTTGCAGATACTAAGTTATCTAGGTGTGGTTGAATTGACAAGTCAATTGCTAATACTCAAGAATATTCTTTGGCTCCCCTTGTGTCGAATCAATAAATTTGGGTTGAATACTTTACCCTCGAAAGCTGTTGTGATCCCCTACACTTGTGGGTTATCAGAAGCCCGCATATAGTGTACTAGAATTAACCGTTCAGCTGTTGCTCTTTCGACACTCTTCTTTTAGACCTTAACTGTTTTCAATCTTCATGTCTATTTAGGCAACAAGACGGGGTAAGAAAGTTATAACCAATCGGTGGATTCGTAAGCATCGGGATTTTCTCACTTCTCATGAGATTCGATTGAAAACAATAGCGCTAGAACGATATGTAGCCAACCGTGCAAACACAAGATTTGTCACATTCTTCCTGCTGAATGCGAGGTTACTATTGTCCATCAGGCTTAAGTTTATCAGCAACATGGTTTTGACGGATGGGTATGTCGAAGAGCAAAAAAAGGAGTTTTAGGTGGGCAAAAGAGCTTCTGAATCTGTCGGGCTTCTATTTACAACATATTGTGGTCATAATCCAGTAAATTTTACGACCCAGGATGTTCATTCTATGGACCTGCCCGATCCATTTGACTGTGACTGCCGAAAACAGTGCTGGAGTTAGATGTTGTTGCCCTTTTCAATCTGTTTTTTTTGTAAACCTGATGAACAATTAACCCTCATGCTTTTGTACAGTTTGTAAGCTGGAGTTAGATGTTCCTGCCCTTTTCAACTCGGCTGTGACTGTCATATTTTATTTGAAACAAGGCAAATGGCTTGCCATTCATTTAATTTAGAGTGAAATATTATAACAAATCCCAACCAAGGGAAATAACATCACTCTCGCCGGCTACTTGAGCTCACTTTGCATTACAGAAGCCAAGTGATTAGCCCCCACCAGCACCCACAAACTTATTTCGAACTAGCACATCAAATGGGCTGTAAATTTTCATAGGAAAGGCTACATGACCGTGACAGATTTCGATTCTGACATTTGGGACCCGCGAGGAAATAACCTATCCAAGGTGGTGTCGACTTACTAGCCAGTCAACAAACAATTCTGCCTACCAGCCGTTGGATTGACATCCAACATCTATCGTGTATCTTCTATCTCTTGTCTTCTTCTACCTCCAGCCGCCCAAAGCAAACCACCCCGTCGGCTCCGCCTGCTCCCGCCTCCCATGGCTGGCTACGCCTCCACCGCCCTACCATACGTACCCTCCAATGTTGGCCAGTCCCTCCCTCTATTCCGCCACACGTCATGTCATTCTCCAGCGACGTTAGCCCCAACACGCACCCACGCCCGAACCAGTCAACCCTCGTACTCCCCTCCGCCTGCGATTGGACCGACGCATCTTCCATGGCTCCTGTCTGTTCCGTCCGAGGCCTCGCCGTCGTCCTCCGCCTTGCGCCCTTGGTTTTCTCGCCGTGCGCGGTGCGCCGCCCTCTTGCGTTGTCAACGTCGTCAACAACCGAGAGGAACAAGGAGATGATTGTACGTGGAGAGGATGACAGTAGGGACCCACCAGCGTCATGGCAGTACGCAAGCAAGTGCCTCTATATTACAAGCCCAAAAATATGGTTCCTCCTAATGGTTGGACATCTGGGGCCCACGCCATTGTCAACATAGTCAATAAACGAGAGAATTACACTACGAGCGGCTGACACCAGGGACCCAGCAAGTCGCGCAGTTTTTTTTGAGGAACAAGTTGTTGTTATTTGTACTAGTTTTAGCGACGGATCAGGGTAACAACGGGGCTGTGTGGGGCCTGTGGCCCGTCTAGGCAGGGTTTTATTTATATCTACCACATCATGAGCCTAGTTGTGTTTTTTTCTTGCTGAAAATAGCTAGCCCAGTTCTATTTTTTTTAAGAAATACCCAAACAAGGCCTACTTGCTTTATCAGCCCTGCTGGGCTGCAAATCTTTCAAGACGAGGAGAGTTTCATTTGGTTTGCCCAGAAATGGGTTGTACATTTTTAAAACACATCAAACCAGGAATTAGTTTCAATTTTTTTTCATTACAAGATCTTAAATTCCATTGATTTTTATGCGTGGAAAGTTATTTGGATTTTATATTTATATAAATTATTTTTCAAAATAGTTCGAATGTGAATCGATATTTCTGGATTAAACACAGTTGACCGCACCGAAATATGCAAAATTTCGTTTACTTTTTAACCGTGGCCACAATATAGGGTGTAATGCTAACAAAAAGAAGATGGGCTCCAAAAAAATTCTTAAGAATTAGCAACTGGGTTGTACATTATTAGAAATAATGGCAGATGGGTTGTATGCTGTTTTCCACAGATTTGAGGCTGACTTGTGCGCCTACTACAGGTTGACGCATATGCTTTCATAAAAAAAAGGTTGATGCACACGCAACGCCCTGTCAACTTATAGTCAACACACGAGAGCAGTGACTGTTGGATTTCCATCCAACGGTTGTTGTGCTTCTTCAATCTCTGCTCTTCATGCTCCAGCCGCTCAAGCAAGCGCCGGCAGGACTGCCTGCTCCCTCCTCCCGCGGCCGGCTATGCTTCCGCGCAGGCCTCACGGCCCCACCGTACTCCCATCGCTGGCCTAGCCATCCCTCTAGTCACCCACACATGATGTTATTCTCCGGTGACGGCAGAAGAACCAGTAAACCCTCGTACTCCTCCGCGTGGGAAACAACTACCGAGTATTCCCTGGCTCCGTGTTGTTCCCTTCCTAGGCCTCGCTGTCATCCACCGCCTTGGTGCTCTCGGCTCGGCCTGGTCAACATGGTCAATGAACGACATCCATCGAAAGTGGACTATACGTGGAGAGGCTGACAGCTGGGTCCACGGCCGCACGCAAGGAAATGCCTTCTTATTACGCGCAAAATAATGATTCCTCCATCTGACAGCTAGGACCCACAGGAAGGGACTCTGTATTTCACGAAAAAGCGTTCCCCCCGCTGTCAGCTCGGACCCACCGGAAGTGCCTCCTTATTACGCACAAAAAAAGAATACTCCCCCGGCTAGCTTGGACCCACCTTGGTGGGAGGCTGACTTGTGGGCCTACTAAGTTGACGGGGACGAAGGGCTTTGTCCACTTAGTCAATATGAATGATTCTAGCTCCAGTGACCGTACGATGTCCATCCAACGGCCGTAGTGCTTCTTCAACCTCTGGTCTTCTTGCTCCAGCTGCCCAAAGCAGCGCCGGTCGTGCCGCATGCTCCTGCCTCCCATGGTCGGCTGTGCTGCCGCGGAGGCCTCACCGCCCCCTACTATTCCCACTGCTGGCCAGGCCCTGCGGCGACGGCAGCCTCACACCACAGTCGAACCGGTGAACCCTCGTACTCCTCTCCGCGCGGGCTTCCACTGTCGCGTCTTCCCCGGCTCCGTGTCATCCCCTTCCTAGGCCTCGCCGTCGTCCACCGCTGTGGTGCTCTCCGTGTGGCGTGGTCAACATGGTCAAGGAACGACTTCCATCGGAAGAGTACTATACGTGGAGAGGCTGATAGCTAGGTCCACGGCCACAACCCAGTTTTTTTGTGATTGCCAAGTAAGTCGCTTTGTCAGGCCTGTTGGGCTGCAAATCTTTCAAGACGAGGAGAGATTTCAGTCGGATGGCCGAGAAAATGTGACACCCCAAAAATTTTGGCCTTGTTTTAATGGAATAAAATTTTGCCAGGATTTAAAACTTTGAATTTTTGAGCTCCATTTTGATTTTTTAAATCATTTCCTTCCCTGTTATGATGAGTTTTTCCCAAAGAGAAAACTTTTCAAAAATGTTATTGGACTTGTTTAACCTCTCAAGTAAAACTTTTCCTTATCCAATATAACTAATTAACTAATTTAGTTACTTGATCATTGTTTTCTTGAAAAATAGTTTTTCAAGGTTAAATGGCCATATTTGAACTACAACCATTTGATAAATTCTCTTAAAATTCCCACAAAAATTTGGAGATGTCATGTGATGTTTTTAAATCACTTTTATGCTAAAATATATTTCATTCATGAAATATTTTGAGCCCTACACTCAATTTTTCTTCTCTGGTCCAGAGTGCATTTTGCACTACAACCTATTTAAATATTTCTTTAAAACTTCTACCAAAATTAGGGGAGGTCAGTAGGAGCCTATTGTTCCACTTTGTGCAAAAACCTATTTATGTCCTTTGAAAAATTTGAGTGAATCAACCTCATCTTCATTCTGGACCAACTTGATGGTTTGTACAGAAACCATGTTTTTACTTGCTCTTTAACCTTTGATTATTTCTCCTACTTGTAGTCCCCCATGTTAAACCCTTAAGTCCAGGAGCATGCACCTTTTGGGTCATTTTTGGTTCATGAAATAATGCTATTTATTTCCTGTCCAGAATTGAAGTTTTGTAAAACTTGCACTAACAAGTTTCTGCTTTTGGCCAAATAACCTCACCACTCTCTCTTTCATCCACAGAGACACTGATCTGGAGATTTTGGCCACTCCAAGAAATGCCTAAGTGCCCTTGGCATTTTGTCAAACACCTTTCGGGCATGATCAGTTTTGACATGAGTCCTTGTTTGCACTATGGACTTAATCCCATGGCCAGACCAGCATGTCCAATGGTTTTGCCTTAAACTATAACCCCACCCTGCTAACTTTCTTGTGGTTTGGAGCACCCTAATATGCCATAGCATTTCGTCGAGCACGTCCCGTGCGTGCACTGGGCGCGCCCAGAGCGCGCAAATTGCAGCCACGCGGCCGAGCCGACACGCTGGCCCCCACGGCTTTGGCCCGCTCTGCAGAACCTCGCCACGCGCTCCCCTTCTCTCAGCTACGCGCCAAGCCGCCCCTCGCCGCGCCCGGCGGGCCAAACGCTAGCCGCCGCCGCCGCCCGACAGCCCTGCGCCGTTCAGCGCCGCCCAAGCCACTCCCGCTCGCCACCTGGCCCCTGGAACAGCGCGTGCTCATCCGCAGCCATGTCCGCTAGCGCTCGTCGCCGCCACGATGCCCTGCTGCTACAGAACGTCGATTCGCCGGAAGCTTATCCACGGCCGCCGCTGAACCGCCTCGACTCGCCTATATAAGGAGCCCGAGCTCATCTCCGCACGCAGGCAGTCCCAAGCCACCTCCAGAGGACCCCCATTGGCAGCCAACCGACCCGGGGAGACCTCCTTCCTCATCTCCGGCAACCACGGCCGCCGCCACTGCCCCGGCCATTTCGGCACCACCGAGGCCTCTCCCTCTCCGTTCTCTCCACCAAGAACCTCCTCATCCTCCCGTGAGCCTTTTCCCCTACTTGATTTTGATCGGGAGCCAACGCCGCCACAAAGTCACTTCGCCACCGAAGCCTTCCTCCGCCGCGGAGCTCGCCGCCGACAGCTCACCCCGTCCCCGCCGACCCAATGACTACCGGGAGGACCGCCCCAACCTTACGGATCCATCCCCACCCTCGGGGGCCCGCGAGGAGCAGCCAAACGCCGGCGACGATCGCCGGAGCCCCGCTCCGCTCGGGCAAAGGAGGGAGACGACGCGCGGCGACTGGTCAAACCTGACCAGTGGGCCAGGCAGGCCCACTGTCAGTGACACCCCGCGCAGTCCGCGTGGTTAAGTGGAGGCGTAAAGCCTCAAGTACGCCTCCTCTATACCGAAAGCGTATTTCTATCTGAACCGTTTTCTTTTCTGTTTTATTTTAAATAACAGATTTGACCAAATCTTTGACTGGCTATAACTTTTTAAATATAACTCCAAATGAGTTGATTCTTTTTCCTACCTTCCTTAAATTTGATCTAGTTTATTTTAAGATTTATTTGAAAAAAATTCAAACAACTTTTTGGTTCTGTTTTTGAAATGTGTGTTAATTCATATATATTCTTAAATAGGATTTTGGGAGAGAGAAGAAACTTTCAAAAGTTTTGGAGTGCACCCTGCCTTTCCACACATTGAAGGCAAGCATTCTGAATCCCGGCATAATATTTTTGGTGTGATCGTTGATACCTTTATAACACCACCGCATTTCGAAGGACTTGTTATTTCATGTGATATGATCATATGCATGGGTACATGTTGTTGATTTCCATGCTGTTGGAAATGGACACACTTGTGATGATAATCACCCTCATATGTCTTGCATGCACATCGGCAGGAACCCGGGGAAACCTCTGCCTTGGGTAGGCATGAGTTTGTCGCCGGTCTCCGTCGGGACGGTTATGTCTGGTATGGCATGGTAAGGTGATATGAGCGGTGACTTTGTTGGATGAAATATATTTGTCATGCTAATCATGCAGGGAATACTTGATCCTCCTAAGTCGACCGTAGATCGAGTCTTGTTCCAGTAACCCCCATACTTGTTTCGTACTACCACGCGTCTCTACAGCAAGTAGAGTATGGTTCAGTAAGTTGTCAACCTCTTTCCAGCACACACCATACAGAGAAGCCATGGTGGAAGATACCGGTTGTAGCTGGTAGGCAGGCCACCTGGTCTGGGGGCATGGGTGTTTCTGGTTGGGACCGAGAGGGGAGGCCACCCCTTAGAGCGCGCGATATAAATTTGATCCCATGCTACGCGAGGTTGTAGCCTCCCCACTTAGAGTTTGCTTAACAGGTGTCGTGGGTGATTCCAGACACGTGTGAGATGAGCTGGTGTGTGCAAGTTAGGTGTGTTTTCAACAAAAAGACCATAGACGGAATTAGTCCTGCTGGACTAAAGAAATCCGTTACTCGTGGGTAAAGAGTACACCCTCTGCAGAGAATAAACCTATTCGAATAGCCGTGTCCATGGTTAAGGATTACAGTCTGGGATGGGTCAGGTGTCGGTCTTAGTGTCGGTCTTCGGAGGTGAAACCGTTAACCAGAAAATGGAATTACTACTCGTGACTTGTGATATCTATGATGATTATTATTATTGTTGACTAACCCATGATATTATTGTTATTACCGAATATCTCTGGGATGGTTCTACCTCCGGGATATTCATTATGATTGTTTCTTTTAAAGCCCTTTATGTGGTGTCGCTCAGACGCCCGACTGTGGCATTTCTTTTAAAGCCCTTTATGTGGCGTCGTTCAGACGCCCGACTGTGGCATTTCTTTTAAAGCCCTTTATGTGGGGTCGCCCAGACGCCCGACTGTGGCATTTCTTTTAAAGCCCTTTTTGTGGCGTCGCACAGACGCCCGACTGTGGCATTTCTTTTAAAGCCCTTTATGTGGCATCGTTCAGACGCCCGACTTGGCATTTCTTTTAAAGCCCTTTATGTGGTGTCGCCCAGACGCCCGACTGTGGCATTTCTTTTAAAGCCCTTTTTGTGGCGTTGCACAGACGCCCGACTGTGGCATTTCTTTTAAAGCCCTTTATGTGGTGTCGCTCAGACGCCCGACTGTGGCATTACTTGTTACTTGTTTCATAAATTTTTATACTACCATGTTATTGCATTTTTATAAATAACTTGCCTGCACGCATCAGAGTTTCATTTATCTATTGTGACTGACGTCATGAGCATAAAATACTTTTAGCACATCATTGTTATATTATACCTGTGTTCATAATGTTTGCGAGTACATTCAAAGTACTCACAGGCTTGTCCCTGGCTATTGTCTTGGCCAGATTATCTTGCACGGAGATGAGCGACGCGATGCCAGCCCCGAAACCCACTCAATGGAGATAGCAGCCTCGCGAAGATAGGAATTTAACCTGGTCAGCTGTTCCCGTGGGAAATGGAGTCCCATAGACACTGATGTTTCACAACCCGCTTCCGCCATCAACCACTAGAAACCATTTGTTGTACTCACAGGCCAGAATGGTCTTGTACTACATATTTTGTATTTTGCTTGGAGTTTCTGTATCAAGTTGGAGCCTCATCAGCTAACAGTAATCTTGGGGCTGATGAGCACGACGGTCTTTTCTGGAAATTTATTACCCGGAAAACCCGGTCGCGACAGACTTGGTATCAGAGCCAGGCTGACCATTGGCTAATCCTATCTTAGCCAAGTCAATAAACTTAGGCAAACCAACCCACCAGACCTTAACCAAACCCCAGCCAAGCTTCTCATGCAAGATAGCCACACAGTGACCCAACACTTTTGGCAGTCGGTGCCCAACCTATCAACCTAACCTGTCACTCATGCGCCAGTGACCGGCCCCTAAATAGTCCTTTCTCACAAGCGTGCGAAGGAAGATTCCGTCCCCTTTTCCCTATAAAAAAGGGCGCGCTAGCCCCAAACCAGCACAGCACAGCCGCTACCCCAAACCGAGCCACAATGCCTGGACCTATAGTGCACAACGAAACCACAGCAACCAACCTTGGAGGTTTTGTGACCATTCTCGCAAACCTCACCCGTCGTGCCTACACGTTAGAGGAGCCACCAGAATATGTTGTGTATCAAGGACCCATGAGCGGTGAAGACCGCCAATTCTAGGCCACTGTGCACATTTACGGTAGGAGTCTAGCACCCGAGCGCCCCTACCGGTTCACCGGAAGAACAACTTCCTTTGAGCCACAAGCCATCCAGCTAGCCGCTCGAGAGGCTATAGTTCATCTCAGGCACTTGTCGCCCAGAGTTAACTGTCGCTCGTTCCACTACTACCCCAGACGAGAAGGGTATGGTAGACCACCCCAAGTTGCCAATGGAGATCACGAGACGCACCCTGCATTGTTGCACCTAGTGCGCTATGTAAATGCACTAGAGGCACTGTTCGACCAGATCACTATTGATCTAATCGCAGCTCGTGGAGAACTGGTTCGTCGAGCCCCGGCGAGAGAGGAAAACGAGCCCAACACCGACAACCCAGTCGTGCTGTTTGGACAACCGATCGAGACCCCAAGATCTGCCCCAGCCATCGGCCAAGGTGCTGCGATAACACCAGAAGTGCTTCGACGCATTTTGGGAGCACACTCCAATGGGGTTGTGGCCAACAATCCCCGCGATGGTCATTCTCACTACCCCGACCCTGCAGTTCCTCCGCCATCTCCGACTAATCCGGGCAGAGAGACACGTGGAGAAGCCTCGACATCCACCAGGCACGCCCGTTTAGACATAAACGAGGTAGACTAAGCCGTGTGAGCAGCACCGAGTTTCAGTGTATCCTCGCTTTGTAATCGTGCAACCGTGTATATTAACGCAGCCTGTCGTTGTGCCTCTATCTTAATAGTAGCCTTGCATAATTGGTCAGTGCATAGCTGCATATTTTTCCGGGCACAACTACCAAAACCAACCCGACGACAACCACAGTGACACGTCTCTTTATGAGATATGTGTATCTCTGACACTAACCCGACCTTTGGAGCTAAGCTGGCAGATTTATTACCTTTCACCACGGTAAAACGATCCGGCTCCATTGCTATATAAAGGCCACTTTGTGACCTTACCCAGCAACCCTCACTTTGTGCACAACACTCAAGCTTTTTCCTGTCATGCCGAACCCCAGCATTCATCTGAGAACCCCAGATGCAACCCCAGGTAGCTTTGTCAAATTATTGTGGGATTTTACCCGCAGTACCATGGGTTCTACCCAGCCACCTCAGTACGAGCTGTTCAAATCGAGGATCAGCCCATCCACCTCGGAATATTGGGCAACAGTACACATTCCTCCTGTAGACCCCAACCAAGATCCAACGGAAGTTTCCTTCGTGGGGAAATCTATGCCAACCCCACCCTTGGCCATAGAAGCTGCTGCGAAAGAAGCGATTGCTCGTCTTCGATCCGCAGTACCCTATGCCCGCGAACGAGGATATTATTACTTTCCGAGTCGTGCAGCACCCGGAGAAGTAACATCTTTTCCCGGTGGACGTATTGAGAGAGACCCAGTTCTGGCCAACCTTATCCAGTACATAATTGCTCAAGAGCATTTAAACCAGCGAGTGATGGATTATCTCCAGAGCCTCGCAGATTTAAATCCTCAGGTTGCCATCGGCAGACCGCTGAGACCCGACACGAAGAGACGCATACATCGACTGGTCAATCCACTGCCTCCGATTGAAGAAGAATGTATCCCTTTACCAGAGACATTTTATCGACCCCGTCCAGTTACCGTTTTCATTTTAGACGTCGCTACTGTATTTGTTTTTTTCAGCATTTATATTTATGTGTGTGACTCATGCGTAATACCCTGAGTTTGTACGACGAGTCAATTATTTGGCTTCTGCTTATGTGTGTAGTTTTTGTTATGGTTATGCTCCTTTAAATTAACTGTTTTTACCTCGCAAAACCTTGGAGTGAGATTTTCTTTTCCCTGAGTTGCTACATCTACACTTTCTCACGACATGGGTTAATTAATTTCACACAGCACCACGCTGCAGACTCACAACCCTTATCATTCGGACACATACACTGTTTGCAAAACTTTGCAACAGTGTTACATCCAGCTAATCACCCCCTAACAACAGTTAGCACCCGGCACACTCCATCTACTCCTCATGATCACCACCACCGCGGAGAGCCAACACCCGAGCCGCAGCATCGCGATACTCGTCGAAGATCATCGCGCATAGGAGCATAGAGAGCCCCAGCAGCGTCGCCAGCCCTCCGCATATCAGGATCACAAACCAGTCCGGCATCGCCTCCGCCATTAGAGCCTCGACCGAGCTTCTGTAAGCAGTAACGGAGAAAGGAGGAGGAGAAGTGAGGCCAGGTGTGAGGAAGAAGAGAGAGGCACCCCGGCCGTTTTTATAGCTCGAGCTCGGTGTACGGTGGGCGAAGTCCACCAACGCCGCTCGTCGCCGATCGCCGGTGTTCGGAGTCGAATCCGCGAGCAGTGCCGACAGCACGCTGGCCCGCGAGGTGAGTGCACGCTGCACCAGCAGCTAGCACGCCGCGCACTACCACGCTACGGCCTACATGCCCTACACACTAGGCGTCGCCGGTGGAGAAAGCGCGCGGGAGAGAGGAAGAAGAAAGGGCCAGAGGGAGAAGAAGAGGAGACTGACAGTGGACCTCGGGTCCACCTGTTGGCCAGAGACAGCACTGTGCTCTCGGGTACGACTAGCATATATCTAAATTTAGGAGTTATCCTAAATTTATATCCAGCGTAGAAATCACCCGTTTTGTTCCGAACCGTAGACTTTTCCGCGCAGCCCCAGTTTTTCATACTGTGGTCTTTCACCACTTATTGCCCTCTCACTGTAGCCACATCGTCATTGCGTAATTATTTTCTTAACACCGCTTTTAGCAAATCTCGAGGGCGAGATTTTTCTTAAGGGGGTTAGTATTGTGACACCCCAAAAATTTTGGCCTTGTTTTAATGGAATAAAATTTTGCCAGGATTTAAAACTTTGAATTTTTGAGCTCCATTTTGATTTTTTAAATCATTTCCTTCCCTGTTATGATGTGTTTTTCCCAAAGAGAAAACTTTTCAAAAATTTATTGGACTTGTTTAACCTCTCAAGTAAAACTTTTCCTTATCCAATATAACTAATTAACTAATTTAGTTGCTTGATCATTGTTTTCTTGAAAAATAGTTTTTCAAGGTTAATGGCCATATTTGAACTACAACCATTTGATAAATTCTCTTAAAATTCCCACAAAAATTTGGAGATGTCATGTGATGTTTTTAAATCACTTTTATGCTAAAATATATTTCATTCATGAAATATTTTGAGCCCAACACTCAATTTTTCTTCTCTGGTCCAGAGTGCATTTTGCACTACAACCTATTTAAATATTTCTTTAAAACTTCTACCAAAATTAGGGGAGGTCAGTAGGAGCCTATTGTTCCACTTTGTGCAAAAACCTATTTATGTCCTTTGAAAAATTTGAGTGAATCAACCTCATTTTCATTCTGGACCAACTTGATGGTTTGTACAGCAACCATGTTTTTACTTGCTCTTTAACCTTTGATTATTTCTCCTACTTGTAGTCCCCCATGTTAAACCCTTAAGTCCAGGAGCATGCACCTTTTGGATCATTTTTGGTTCATGAAATAATGCTATTTATTTCCTGTCCAGAATTGAAGTTTTGTAAAACTTGCACTAACAAGTTTCTGCTTTTGGCCAAATAACCTCACCACTCTCTCTTTCATCCACAGAGACACTGATCTGGAGATTTTGGCCACTCCAAGAAATGCCTAAGTGCCCTTGGCATTTTGTCAAACACCTTTCGGGCATGATCAGTTTTGACATGAGTCCTTGTTTGCACTATGGACTTAATCCCATGGCCAGACCAGCATGTCCAATGGTTTTGCCTTAAACTATAACCCCACCCTGCTAACTTTCTTGTGGTTTGGAGCACCCTAATATGCCATAGCATTTCGTCGAGCACGTCCCGTGCGTGCACTGGGCGCGCCCAGAGCGCGCAAATTGCAGCCACGCGGCCGAGCCGACACGCTGGCCCCCACGGCTTTGGCCCGCTCTGCAGAACCTCGCCACGCGCTCCCCTTCTCTCAGCTACGCGCCAAGCCGCCCCTCGCCGCGCCCGGCGGGCCAAACGCTAGCCGCCGCCACCGCCCGACAGCCCTGCGCCGTTCAGCGCCGCCCAAGCCACTCCCGCTCGCCACCTGGCCCCTGGAACAGCGCGTGCTCATCCGCAGCCATGTCCGCTAGCGCTCGTCACCGCCACGATGCCCTGCTGCTACAGAACGTCGGTTCGCCGGAAGCTTATCCACGGCCGCCGCTGAACCGCCTCGACTCGCCTATATAAGGAGCCCGAGCTCATCTCCGCACGCAGGCAGTCCCAAGCCACCTCCAGAGGACCCCCATTGGTAGCCAACCGACCCGGGGAGACCTCCTTCCTCATCTCCGGCAACCACGGCCGCCGCCACTGCCCCGGCCATTTCGGCACCACCGAGGCCTCTCCCTCTCCGTTCTCTCCACCAAGAACCTCCTCATCCTCCCGTGAGCCTTTTCCCCTACTTGATTTTGATCGGGAGCCAACGCCGCCACAAAGTCACTTCGCCACCGAAGCCTTCCTCCGCCGCGGAGCTCGCCGCCGGCAGCTCACCCCGTCCCCGCCGACCCAATGACTACCGGGAGGACCGCCCCAACCTTACGGATCCATCCCCACCCTCGGGGGCCCGCGAGGAGCAGCCAAACGCCGACGACGATCGCCGGACCCCCGCTCCGCTCGGGCAAAGGAGGGAGACGACGCGCGGCGACTGGTCAAACCTGACCAGTGGGCCAGGCAGGCCCACTGTCAGTGACACCCCGCGCCGTCCGCGTGGTTAAGTGGAGGCGTAAAGCCTCAAGTACGCCTCCTCTATACCGAAAGCGTATTTCTATCTGAACCGTTTTCTTTTCTGTTTTATTTTAAATAACAGATTTGACCAAATCTTTGACTGGCTATAACTTTTTAAATATAACTCCAAATGAGTTGATTCTTTTTCCTACCTTCCTTAAATTTGATCTAGTTTATTTTAAGATTTATTTGAAAAAATTTCAAACAACTTTTTGGTTCTGTTTTTGAAATGTGTGTTAATTCATATATATTCTTAAATAGGATTTTGGGAGAGAGAAGAAACTTTCAAAAGTTTTGGAGTGCACCCTGCCTTTCCACACATTGAAGGCAAGCATTCTGAATCCCGGCATAATATTTTTGGTGTGATCGTTGATACCTTTATAACACCACCGCATTTCGAAGGACTTGTTATTTCATGTGATATGATCATATGCATGGGTGCATGTTGTTGATTTCCATGCTGTTGGAAATGGACACACTTGTGATGATAATCACCCTCATATGTCTTGCATGCATATCGGCAGGAACCCGGGGAAACCTCTGCCTTGGGTAGGCATGATTTTGTCGCCGGTCTCCGTCGGGACGGTTATGTCTGGTATGGCATGGTAAGGTGATATGAGGGGTGACTTTGTTGGATGAAATATATTTGTCATGCTAATCATGCAGGGAATACTTGATCCTCCTGAGTCGACCGTAGATCGAGTCTTGTTCCAGTAACCCCCATACTTGTTTCGTACTACCACGCGTCTCTACAGCAAGTAGAGTATGGTTCAGTAAGTTGTCAACCTCTTTCCAGCACACACCGTATAGAGAGGCCATGGTGGAAGATACCGGTTGTAGCTGGTAGGCAGGCCACCTGGTCCGGGGGCATGGGTGTTTCCGGTTGGGACCGAGAGGGGAGGCCACCCCTTAGAGCGCGCGATATAAATTTGATCCCATGCTACGCGAGGTTGTAGCCTCCCCACTTAGAGTTTGCTTAACAGGTGTCGTGGGTGATTCCAGACACGTGTGAGATGAGCTGGTGTGTGCAAGTTAGGTGTGCTTTCAACAAAAAGACCGTAGACGGAATTAGTCCTGCTGGACTAAAGAAATCCGTCACTCGTGGGTAAAGAGTACACCCTCTGCAGAGAATAAACCTATTCGAATAGCCGTGTCCATGGTTAAGGATTACAGTCTGGGATGGGTCAGGTGTCGGTCTTAGTGTCGGTCTTCGGAGGTGAAACCGTTAACCAGAAAATGGAATTACTACTCGTGACTTGTGATATCTATGATGATTATTATTATTGTTGACTAACCCATGATATTCTTGTTATTACCGAATATCTCTGGGATGGTTCTACCTCCGGGATATTCATTATGATTGTTTCTTTTAAAGCCCTTTATGTGGCGTCGCTCAGACGCCCGACTGTGGCATTTCTTTTAAAGCCCTTTATGTGGCGTCGTTCAGACGCCCGACTGTGGCATTTCTTTTAAAGCCTTTTTTGTGGCGTCGCACAGACGCCCGACTGTGGCATTTCTTTTAAAGCCCTTTATGTGGCGTCGTTCAGACGCCCGACTGTGGCATTTCTTTTAAAGCCCTTTATGTGGTGTCGCCCAGACGCCCGACTGTGGCATTTCTTTTAAAGCCCTTTTTGTGGCGTCGCACAGACGCCCGACTGTGGCATTTCTTTTAAAGCCCTTTATGTGGCGTCGTTCAGACGCCCGACTGTGGCATTTCTTTTAAAGCCCTTTATGTGGTGTCGCCCAGACCCCCGACTGTGGCATTTCTTTTAAAGCCCTTTTTGTGGCGTCGCACAGACGCCCGACTGTGGCATTTCTTTTAAAGCCCTTTATGTGGTGTCGCTCAGACGCCCGACTGTGGCATTACTTGTTACTTGTTTCATAAATTTTTATACTACCATGTTATTGCATTTTTATAAATAACTTGCCTGCACGCATCAGAGTTTCATTTATCTATTGTGACTGACGTCATGAGCATAAAATATTTTTAGCACATCATTGTTATATTATACCTGTGTTCATAATGTTTGCGAGTACGTTCAAAGTACTCACAGGCTTGTCCCTGGCTATTGTCTTGGCCAGATTATCTTGCACGGAGATGAGCGACGCGATGCCAGCCCCGGAACCCACTCAATGGAGATAGCAGCCTCGCGAAGATAGGAATTTAACCTGGTCAGCTGTTCCCATGGGAAATGGAGTCCCATAGACACTGATGTTTCACAACCCGCTTCCGCCATCAACCACTAGAAACCATTTGTTGTACTCACAGGCCAGAATGGTCTTGTACTACATATTTTGTATTTTGCTTGGAGTTTCTGTATCAAGTTGGAGCCTCATCAGCTAACAGTAATCCTGGGGCTGATGAGCACGACGGTCTTTTCTGGAAATTTATTACCCGGAAAACCCGGTCACGACAGAAAATGGACCATCATTAATGAGAAATGGGATGTACATTTTTAAAACACATGAAACCGACAATTAGTTTCAAATATCTTTTTTTCATTTCGAGATTTTAAATTACATTAATTTTTATGCGTGGAGAATTCGTTGGATTTTATATTGATATACATTTATATTTAAAATCAGTATGAATGTGAGTCGCAATTTCGGGATTAAAAACGGTTCAGACCGCACCGAAATATGCAAAAATTCATATAATTTTTTAACTGTGGCCACAATATGGGCTGTAATGCTAACAAAAAGAATATGCGCTCCAAAAAACCTTAAGAATTAGCAAATGGGCTGTAAATTATTAGAAATAATGGCAGATGAGATGTATGCTGTTTTCCACAGATTTGAGGCTTTCCTAAAAAAAGGTTGATGCACAAGCAGTGACTGTTGGATGTCCATCCAACGGTCGTCGTGCTTCTTCAATCTCTGCTCTTCCTGCTCCAGCCGCTCAAACAAGCGCCGGCGGGACTGCCTGCTCCCTCATCCCCGCGGCCGGCTGTGCTACCGCGCAGGCCTTTCCGCCCCATCGTACTCCCATCGTAGGCCTAGCCATCCCTCTACTCACCCACACCTGTTGTTATTCTTCAGCGATGGCAGACGAACCAGTAAACCCTCGTACAGTCGTACTCCCCTCCGCGTGGGAAACAACTGCCGAGTATTCCTTGGCTCCGTGTAGTTCCCTTCCTAGGCCTCGCTGTCATCCACCGCCCTGGTGCTCTTGGCGCGACCTGGTCAACGTGGTAAACGACCGACATGCATCTGAAGTGGACTATACGTGGAGAGGCCGACGGCTGGGTCCACGGCCGCACGCAAGGAAATGCCTCCTTATTACGCGCAAAATAATGATTCCTCCACCTGACATCAGGGACCCATCAAAAGGGCCTCTGTATTTCGGGAAAAAAATGTTTCCGCCGCTGACAGCTCGGACCCACCAGTTATATCTTCGCACGCAAGGAAGTGCCTCCTTATTATGCACAAAAAATGAATACTCCCCCTGTTAGCTGGGACCCAGTATAGTGACAGGCTGACTTGTGGGCCTACTAAGTTGACGGGGACGGAGGGCTTTGTCAACTTAGTCAATATGCACGATTGTAGCTCCAGTGACCTTACGATGTCCATCCAACGGCCGTAGTGCTTCTTCAACCTCTGGTCTTCTTGCTCCAGCCGCCCAAACCAGCGCCAGTCGTGCCTCGTGCTCCTGCCTCCCGTGGACGGCTGCGATGCGGCGGAGGCCTCACCGCCCCCTACTACTCCCACCGCTGGCCAGGCCATCCCTCTACTCACCCACACCCCCTGTTATTCTGCGGCGACGGCAGTCTCATACCAGAGCGAACCAGTGAACCCTCGTACTCCTCTACGCATGGGCATCCACTGTCGCGTCTTCGCCGGCTCCATGTCGTCCCCTTCCTAGGCCTCGCCGCCGTCCACCGCCCTGGTGCTCTCGGCGCGGTGTGGTCAACGTGGTCAAGGAACAGCTTCCATCGGACGTGGACTGTACGTGGAGAGGCTGACAGCTGGGTCCACGGCCGTAGCAAGGAAGTGCCTCCTTATTACGCGCAAAATAATTATTCCTCCACCTGACAGTGGGGACCCACCGGACGGGCCACCGTATTTCGCGAAAAAAACCTTTCCCCCCTGACTGCTGGGACCCACCAGCTACACCTTCGCACGCAAGGAAGTGCGTCCGGGCAAAAAAAAGAACAAAATGATTCGCCCACCCTGACTGCTGGGACCCACCAGCTACATCTTCGCACGCAAGGAAGTGCCTGACAGTCGGGACCCACCTGGTCGAAGCGTACGTAGCATTGTCATTCTGGTCGCGAACGTGTATGTACATACTGGCCGTTGTATAGGCGCACATGTGTCGTAGTAGAGGCGCACACGTGTCGTAGTAGAGGCGCGCACGTAGCATGTACACGTACGTACAGCGGCCAGGGTGCAAGAAAGAAAATACGACTACGTACGTACATACGGGCGGGGTCTCGAACACCTACTCGCGCATATATACATACGGCCAGGGCTCGTGTCAATGGCTGGGTCGGAACGGAGAAACAGCGTCGTCGTCGTGTTCATGGGGAGCCAACCGGCTGGGTCGGAACGGAATGCGTCGTCGTGTTCATCGGGAGGGCTTGGACGGAATAGGCGATGGAAACGAGGCATGGCATACCACAGAACGGAGGAAACAGCCTTGTGTTCGACCGGCCACATTCGAAACGGGATTCTGTTCATCGGGAGGGGTGTGGCATACCGCAAAACGGAGGAAACGGACCTCCTACGGTCGAAACGGGGGTCCTGTTGATTGGGAGGGGTGTAGCATACCGCAAAACGGATGAAACGGACTTGTGTTGGAGCGCTACGGTCGAAACGGGGGTCCTATTCATTGGGAGGTGTGTGGCGTACCGGAAAACGGGACTCCAAGGGATACTGTTCATCTCCACCGTCGACCTCCTCCAGCCTCCACAGGCTACTGTTCATCCACCGTCGACCTCCTCCAGCCTCCACCTGCGACTGTTCATCCACGGGCTCCTATTCATCCAGCCTCCACCGCGCGCTACTCGACCGGCTACTGTTCAACCACCCCTCTCCACGAGCTCCTGTTCAGCCACCCCTCCATGGGCTACTGTTCATCCACCCCTCCACCATCTACTGTTCATCCAGCCCTCCATGGGGTCGTCCTGTTCATCCAACCCTCCACAGGGTCTTGTTCATCCAGCCCCAACCGGCTCGATCGATCGGGGTCCTGTTCATCCAGAGGCAACGCCACAGGTCCTGTTCATCCACTCCCACCGCTCACTGTTCATCCAACCCCCCTCCCCCTACAACGCTCATTGTTCATCCAAAGAGGCAGCATCGATCGGCTTCAGTTAGCAGCAGTAGCGAAGTAATCGCTCGATCGAGTTCAGCTAACAGCCATCGATCGATCGCTTGGGTTCAGTAACGTGTAGCCTGCTGTCGACGTTCTGGGAACGGGGGTCCCCAGACTTGCCTGCTTGCAGCCTGCGGCGTGGCTCAAGGGGCGGCCCAGCACGGCCCATCTTCATCAGCACGAGCTCAAGACCCTCGCGAGGGGCCAAGCCTAGCGGGGTGGACGACAGGAAGCTTCCTCAGGCACGGCCTCGTCAGGCTGGCTCACGAGGAGGCGGAGAGATCAAGGCAGGGTACCTCACGAGGTGCCCATGACGCAAGCCATGACGACCAAGGGCGCCAGGCGGGCGCCAGCCCGCGCAGTGTCCTCCTTTCCTCTTTGGTGCAAAGGGAGCAAGCTCAGGCGAGAGCATCAAGCAAAGGCATCTGTTTCGGTGCAACAAGACCAAGACCGTCGCAACGGCAGGAAGGAAGTCATTGTGGAGCCCAAGCCAGCGTCACCACCAGATCCTTTGACAGGCGAGGACCAACTTTAGTCAGGATAAGTGTACTGGATGTTCCCCTTCAAAATGGCCAATTGTCGGCGCCCTTCCTGCTCAATATTTGGGAAGAGGCCCAGGGCCTTTGCCTATAAATAGGACTAGCCACCCACAAGGTGGAGAGGATCTGGAAACCAACAGAAAGAGCGACTGAACTCCCCCTAGCAGTTCATCGCACCAGCCAAGAGCAGACCCTCGCGAGGCTGTTCTTCCTTATATTGTTCATCATCAGCCCAAGAGGCAATCCACCACACCACAAACTAGAGTAGGGTATTACACCACAATGGTGGCCCGAACTAGTATAAACCCTGTGTCTCTTGTGTTGTTCCTTTCATAGCTTAGATCCTATCGAGGCGGCGAGGCGCAGGTAGGTAGAGGGCGAGATTTCCGCGCGCACCCTAGTGTTCGAACCTAGAGGGTTTGCTGGAACCCGAAATCCGACATTTGGCGCGCCGGGTAGGGGTGCGCCGGAATTCGTCTCCCGCCGCCCTGTTCTTCACCGACCATCGCATCCATGTCAGACACTCGTCGGGACAGCGCCGAGCGCCGAGCCGCTCTCGCTTCCCGCGTCGCCCAGACGGCCCCCGTCGGCGGCCGCCCCCGCCGTTCCCCGTCACCTGCCGTCAACGCCGCCACCGGCTCGGTGGGGAACAAGCAGCAAGCAACGTCCCAGCATCCGTCCGTGAGGCGAGACGGCCGCACTGCTACTCCCTCACTCGCCCCAGCTGGTTCTTCGTCCCGCGCACTCCGCGCGCCCATGGAGGCTCGAGCTACGCTCATCGCGGCAAACGAGCTCCTGCGCTACCGCCCAGTCGACGACGTCTACGAAGAGTGGCTCAACCGCGTCGCCGAGCTCGTCCGCGCCGCAGGGGGCTCCCCGCGCGGTCCTTCTCGCTGCATTGCGCCCCGCCCTGTGCGGGTGATGAAGCTCCGAGGGCGCCTCAGCCGCCTCCCCATTAAGAAGGCACCCTCGCCCCAAGGCGCGTGGCCCCTGGGCGGAACCCACTCTGTCCGGCGCCAGCACAGCAAGAGCGGAGTTGCCAAGAGGTCCCTCGCCCCCAAGAAGTTGCCCGAGTGCTCCCTGCTCCGGCCCGTCATGACCACGCTCCTGTTCCAGCACGCCAAGACCACGCGCTGCTCCCAGCTATAGTGCATGGAGAGCCGCAAGACCAAGCTCCTCGTCACCAAAGGCCTCCCGTGGCCATAGCAGGCTGTCGCGCCTTCACCACCGCACGGCAAGTTCAAGCAAGACCTGCCTCCTCGCTACGACGGCACGGCCGATCCTGCGGAGTTCCTCCAGCTCTACGAGCTGGGCATCGAAGCCGCCAACAGGGACGAGAAGGTCATGGCGAACTGGTTTCCCTTGGCACTCAAGGACGGGGCCCGCACCTGGCTCCTGAACCTGGCTCATGGCACGATCTCCTCCTGGGACGAGATGCGCACCCGCTTCATCACCAACTTCCAAGGTACTCGCGACCGGCCACCTGCCGTGAGCGACATGCGCCGCATCAAGCAGCAACCAGGGGAGACCCTGCAGAAGTACATCCAGCGCTTCAACAACGCACGCCTCAAGATTCCCAAGGTGACCGAGGAGGCCATCATCTCAGCCTTCTCCGATGGTGTGCGTGACGTCAAGATGAAGGAGGAGCTGGCGATGCATGGGGATCTATGCACTTCCTTGGAGCTGTTCAACTTGGCAACCAAGTGCGCCAGGGCTGAGGAAGGGCGCCTTTCCCTCCTCGAGCTACCAGCCGCAGACCCAGAAGAGAAGAAATCCAAGGCCAAGGACGTGAAGCACAAGGGGGCTGCCGTGCTCGCGGCAGAACCAGACACCAAGAGGGGCAGAGATCAGCCCGAGTCTTCCAAGGGCAGCCGGTACTGTGTGTACCACGACCTCCACACCCATAACACCAACGAATGTCAAGAGCTCCGAGCTGTGCGAGAAGGGAGGACCGGCCGACGCCCCGACCGCGACGATCGAGGCTACGGCCGGGGAGCAGGAAGGAACGTAGGACGCTGGGAAGACCACGGCCCTCGCCAAGGGTGGCGCGACCGACCTCGCGATGATCGCTGGCAGGATCAGCCTCGCGAGGAAGACTGGAGGGTTCAGCCTTGCGAGGATCGTCCGCAAGAAAACGCAGGCCTCCCTCCTCTGCCGCTGCAGCCAAGGAGAAACGAGGACCATCATCAGGACGAGGGGGCTGGGGGATTCCAGGAGCCGCGCGTGATCGCCTGCATCCTGGGCGGAGCTCAAGCCCTAGCCTCTCAACGCATCTTCAAGCAGTTCGCCCGCGAAGTGAATGCAATCCTCCCCAAGCTCGAGGCCTTGCGCCCTCTCAGGTGGTCAGCGTGCACCATCACATTCAGCTTAGTGGATCAGCTCAAGTGCGCGGCCACAACCGGAGTCCTCCCGATGCTTTGCTCCCCAATCATCAGCAACGTGCAAGTCACTAGGACCCTCATCGATGGCGGGGCAGGGCTCAACGTCCTGTCCGTAGAGACATTCAACAGTCTCCAAGTGCCTTACAATCAGATTCATCCAACCAAGCCTTTCTTCGGAGTCACCGACGGCTCCACGGTTCCGATTGGGCAGGTCCGCCTCCCTATCACCTTCGGGACGCGTGACAACTACCGCACCGAGCTCATCGACTTTGACGTCGCCCACATTCGCCTGCCATACAACGCCATCCTCGGGTACCCAGCTCTTGCCAAGTTCATGGATGTGACTCATCACGGCTACAACATCCTCAAGATGCCAGGAAGCGGCAGAGTCATCACGGTGCCTTGTGAATAAAGAGATGTAGTGTGCTCCCTGGAGCGAGCTTTTCAGGCCGCATCACTTGAAGACACAGATCGCGGGAGCGGGAGTCTCCCTGAGACCGCTCCCAAGAAGAAGAAGACATCGCCAGGCCCGACCCCTCAGGAGGCAGGCCCCTCAGGGTCTGCGCTTGCTTAGGGGGCACGTCCTTCTGTCGCATAGGAAGGCGCGCCCGGCGCCCTCCTCAAGCAAGGCTCGGGGGCTCCCTCCTGGAGGGCCATCGACCTTGATAAGGTGTCGAGGGAGGCGCTTGGGCACCACTTGGAGGCGTGTTTCAAAGCACGTTTCCCTCAGGAAGGAGCAAGGCAAGGAGGGCCAAACCCTCAGGTGTTCATCAGTCAGATCACGCAGGAGTTGCAGGAGTCAAAAGTCATGAGTGGCAGCCGCCACTTACCCGCCGCAGCTCCGCATCCAGGCGAGGATGGTGGGCTGCGCGTCTGCATCGATATCCCAAGGCTCAACCGAGCCGCCTCTCAGGAGCGCTTCTGGCCCTCACGCGCAGGGCGCTACGAAGGCCCACCCCACAGCTACGTTCGCATGCCCTACGGCTTGCCGAACGCGGCCGCCACGTACCAGCGCCTCATGGGGAGCATCCTGGAGGCTCAGGAGGCCAAGCGTTCCGCAGTCCTGGCGGAGATGGAGATGGTCCACGAGGAGCCACCAGCGCCTCCGGAACCTCCCGAGGCTCCTGGGCCTGGGGACTCGTGAAGATTGGCTTCTGCAGCCCACGACGTCCGCTACATCAACACACCTTCATCTTCAACGCTATTAGGTGACATCCTTCAAGTTTCATTTCCAGCTAGGAGCGCCCCCCAGGGCTGCATTATTCCCAGGCCGCGTGGGTCCGCCCCTGTGGCATGTATCCCCTTTTTACTTTATGTTCCTAGCTTACTTTGTTGGGGGCGCCCCTCGGGCTGCATCATCCCCAAGTCGCTCAGGTCAGACCCAGCGGCATGTACCCCTCTTGCATTTATTTTTGGGCCATGCTTTCGACCCATCATGCTTGTTATTTGATGCATCTCCACGGCACCTCTTCTTCCTTCATGTCGGCCGCTTGCACGTTAAAGGGGGGTACCTAAGCATCGCGACTCATGGGATCCTACTCGCTCTCCAGCCCTCACCCTCTGGCCTTGTCCACGACATCGCGACCTGGCATACCAGCGACGGCTGAGACCCGCTCAAGGGCCGGGACCCGAGGACGTAGAGCGTCGGCATCTAACCAAACTTGTAGGAACACATCACAAGTTAAGTCCCAGTGCCAGGCGCAACCTGCCTTGAGGTAGGGCCCCGTGAGTCCCGCGCTAGCTTATGGGTGCCCAGATACACCTCGTCAGGCCCTATCGTGCCAGCCACGTGTCAGGGCGGGGCTGTACACGCCCCGGGGGCTCCTCCCAGAGGGGATCCCCCTCCCACGCACCAGTGGAAGCACCATGCTCCGCGCTGGCTGACGACACTGTCGAGGAGCGGCTATGCCCGTACACATATGGAAGCGATATGCTCCGCGCTGGTGATAAACAACTGAGGTTGGCCCCCGGCCGCATCAACCTCAGGGAGCCCAGAGCTCAGTGTTTGGCCTCATCACAACGCCTCCCCACGGGAGTGCCGCGCGAGGGGGCTGGGCACGGGGGCTGCGCCTGGGTCACGCCCAGACGCACGCCACCCAGCCAGGCCCCTCGGGCCTGGTTCATCGCACGTCCCTCCCTGAGGGGAGCCAAGGTACAAAGGTCGTTTGAGCATCAAGGGGGACTCCTGAGCATCGCGACTCAGGAGCCTAACTGGTCACGTAGCCCCTCACTCCTTAGTTCCGAAAGGCTAACGGTGGTTGAAGTATGCGCGGGGCCGGGCTCTGCAGACGTAGAATGGTAGATTCACCCACACATCTCACCTCTCTACTTGTTGTTCGTGCGCCAAGGGGGACTCCTGAGCATCGCGACTCAGGAGCCTAACTTGTCACGTAGCCCCTCACTCCTTGGTCCCGTCCTGGTTTCCGGTCGGGGCTAATGGCGGCTGAGGTATGCACGGGGCCAGGCTCTGCAGGCGTAGAACATAAGCAAGTAGGAAGGAAAAGCGCAAATCTCAAGGAATTCAAAAGCAAATATTACAGTCCATAACTGTTATCACAACACCAAACACAAGTTTAAACGCCTCCCCGAGGCATGATGCATGTTGCAGGAGGTGAAAGCAGAACATGAGCCACAACGGAGTCATTTGTTGGTGGCGGAGCTGCGCGGAGCGGGTTCGCCTTGTCAAGCCACAGGACCGGCAGCGCCTCGCTTCTGCTTGGTGCTGAAGGCCCGGAAATTCGCCAGTAGAGCCTCCGCACGACCCTTCACGGCCTCAGCAGCGGCAGCGGCAACCTCGCTGCTCTCTGGCTCCATCAGGCTGTCGAGGTCGACGTCGGGATCGCGAAGGTAGATGTGGGTAAGGACCCGCGTCAACGCAGCAGAAGACAGGACACGCGCCTCGGCCTCAGCCGTAGGGCCAAGGCCAAGGGTGACATCTTCAAGAGCACGGATCAGGAAGGGGAGCAGCTTGGCGGGGCCATCCTTGGCGCCAGCCAGCGGGCTTTCCAGGCCGCTGTCGTAAAGCGACCTCAGCAAGGTGCGAGCCTTCACCTCCATCTCCGTGAAGGCCTCGTGGTCCTCGGTGAGGACCCGCGCCTTGCCGTCCAGCTCGACCTTCCTCGCTTCCAACTCCTGCTCCAGTGCGCCCAGGCAGTCACAGCGCTTGTTAAGCTTGGCATCTCGGTCCTTGACGGCTGCCTCGCGAGCCTTCATGTCTTCCTCCTTCTCTTGGCAAATGCGGACCTCCTTGGCAACCTGGTCCCGCAGGCCCTGCAGCTCGCTCTCCAGCGCCTTGCAGCAACCTCGGGCATCAGCCACCTCCCCCAAGGCAGCGGCGCGAGCAGACTTCGCCCCAAAGACGGCCAGCTTCTCCTCGTCGCAAGCCGTCGAGGCCTGAACCAGCGTCGCTCAAATCGAAGCGTCAGAGCAAATCCAGCCAGAAGCCAGCTCCAAGCGCCCGGCCACCAAGCGAGGGTCGGTGCCCAGAAGATCTTGCCGCAATCGGTCCAGTTCAGCAGTAGCATGATCCAGGACAGTGGGAGGAGTCAGAGAGACAGCAGTTGGTGGAGTAGGAGGAGAGGACGGCAGCGTAACCACAGTATCCTGAGGCGGGACCTGCTGCGCCCCAACAGCTGTGGCGGTGGCATCAGGCAAGGATACCTCAGGAGTCGCTTGGCCCATGGGGGCTGAGCTCGCCCCAGCCAGCTCCACCAGGGCTCGGGAGGACGACCGGGTAGGAGAGGCACGTGCCTTGCAGTCACCTCCTTTCACGGGCAGAGGCGCTGCCCCAGACGGAACCTCAGGAGCCCTCTTCAGCTTCTTCGCCGCAGGCACCAGCCTAGCCAAGAGATACAGACATCAAGCCTCAGCGACAAAACAGGGAATAAAACAAGAATCAAGCACTTACTAGTCATCGCTCGCGAGCTCGAGGAACCTCCGGCCATACTTGAAGCCCGAGAGCCGGCTGTAGGGATCAACCTCGAGAGGCTCGGGAGCATGAGGCGTGTCCACGGATCGCCTCGGAGCCGGGGTAGACCCGTGGGGGACCAGCCCAGTCCTGTCCTTCTTCAGGATCAGGGGCAAGCTCTCCCCGTCCCGCTCGTCGTCATCCTCGTCGTCGCTCGGCAAGAGGTGGGGAGTGCGGGACCTGCGCCGGGGGAGGGGCGCTCTCGACTCCCCGTCGGTAGCCTCGGAGTCAGGCCCTTGTTCCCGCTCTTATTCCTCCTCTTCGCTGGAGTCGCCGGAGGACACGTTCACCGCCGCCAGGGCCGCCGGGTTCTCGGGAACCTCCGTGGGCACGGGCCCATCCCCATTGAAGACGGGCATGGAGTCCACCGCCTGCTCCCAATCATCTCGAAGGAACAGGGGTACAGGGGCACCCTCCAGCCTCGCCACGTCTCCCCCGACCAAAGATTGGAGGACCACGGTCAGATCTTCGTCGGCCAAGACTGCGGGGCTCGGGCGGGGCCTCCATAGCGGAAGTGAGTACTGACGAAGCGGGGCCACCTGGTGCTCCAGGTACTCCCTCAGGAGCGACGCACCGGTCAGCTTCGCTATCGCCATGTTGCCCGGCCTCAGATCCGCGTCCATCTTCTCCAGCACCAGCTTCGCGCGGGGGTCCACGAGTTCCGTGCAAGACCAATCATCGGAGCTCATGGGGTGCTCCGTGGGCAGAATCAGCCGAGAGTGGATGCGCCCAGCATCTACCATGACCCACTTGCTCCTGAAGCCCTCAATCCTCTTCCCGGGCTTCGAGATGGCATTGGAGCTGCCATACGCGACAAATCTCGCGCACGCGTAGATGGCACCACGAGAGGTCCGGAGGGAGAAGTAGTGGCGCAGCAAGGCCACTGAGGGCTGCACCCCAATGTGAGCCTCACAATAGTAGGCGAAGATCGCGAGAAGAAGAACAAAGTTGGGGTGGAGGTGTAGATCATGCAGTTTGTAATGGCGGAGGACAGAGAAGAAAAACTAAGAAAAAGGAGGCACCAGACCGGCAGCAATGGCATTTACGAAGAGTGGATAGAACGTACTCCCTTGGCCCATAGGAAGGGTGGAGCCGGCCTTGAAGACCTCTGCCCCGTCGATGCCTTGCGCCGCCACCATCCGGCACACCCGGGCAAGGCTCATCTCCGACACGTTCGGCGAGTCCAAGGCGGGTGAGTACCAAGCTCCGGTCGGGGTCTGGCGAGGGGCCATGTCTTGCTAGGGCACGGGGTCGAAGTAGATCTGAAGATTTCAGAGGCACGGAGGAAGGGCACAAGAAAGGGGATCTGGGCAATGACCGGAGGAAGCAAGGGAAGCAAAGCCTAGGCAGATGCCGCTCTTTTGACGATTCGCGCAGTTGCCAGGGCCGCCCACGTCCAACCAACCGCCACGTGGCGCCCGAGGCCGCAGGCTGTTAGGGCCCACGGCGCTTCGCACTTGCCCCTTCGCTTCTCTGCTCAGCCAAGTCCGGGCGCGCCTTGGGCCCGGGGGCTACTGTCGGCATTCTGGGAATGGAGGTCCCCAGACTTGCCTGCCTGCGGCCTGCAGTGTGGCTCAAGGGGCGGCCGAGCACGGCCCATCTTCATCAGCACGAGCTCAAGACCCTCGCGAGGGGCCAAGCCTCGGGGGGTGGACGATAGGACGCTTCCTCAGGCATGACCTCGTCAGGCTGGCTCGTGAGGAGGCGGAGAGATCAAGGCAGGGTACCTCATGAGGTGCACATGATGCAAGCCATGACGACCAAGGGCGCCAGGCGGGCGCCAGCCCGCGCAGTGTCCTCCTTTCCTCTTTGGTGCAAATGGAGCAAGCGCAGGCGAGAGCATCAAGCAAAGGCATCCGTTTCGGTGCAACAAGACCAAGACCGTCGCAACGGCAGGAAGGAAGTCATTGTGGAGCCCAAGCCGGCGTCACCACCAGAGCCTATGACAGGCAAGGACCAACTTTAGTCAGGATAAGTGTACTAGATGTTCCCCTTCAAAATGGCTAATTGTCGGCGCCCTTCCCGTTCAATATTTGGGAAGAGGCCCAGGGCCTTTGCCTATAAATAGGACTAGCCACCCACAAGGTGGAGAGGATCTGGAAACCAGCAGAAAGAGCGACTGAACTCCCACTAGCAGTTCATCGCACCAGCCAAGAGCAGACCCTCACGAGGCTATTCTTCCTTGTATTGTTCATCATCAGCCCAAGAGGCAATCCACCACACCACAAACTAGAGTAGGGTATTACACCACAATGGTGGCCCGAACTAGTATAAACCCTATGTCTCTTATGTGGTTCCTTTCATAGCTTAGATCCTATCGAGGCAGCGAGGCGCAGGTAGGTAGAGGGCGAGATCTCCATGCGCACCCCAGTGTTCGAACCTAGAGGTCTGCCGGAACCCGAAATCTGACACCTGCAGTGCAATCGCTCGGGTTCAGTTAGAGCCCAACGCCTCACTCGTGTTAAGTTAGAGCCAACGCCTCGCACACACCCGCGTACGTGTACGAGAGAAACGCGCATCGCTCGGCCCCCGACCACCCACCATAATCGGAACTCCCCGAAATTTTCCTCGCCCTCGCTTCTACCACAGTTTTTTCCGTCATGGACGGCCCCAAGAATGTCATGCAGTTGTGTCTCCGGCCCGCCCAGGACGAAAAGCCCATTTTCTGTCATGATTTTTTGTCATAGAAGTAGGAGCCCACCACATCTATGATGATACCGGGTTTTGTCACAATTATCGTCATAGAAGTGTCATATGTATGATAGAAAAAAAATTGTTTGGCCCAAAATGTCACAGATGTGTCTTTTTTTTGTAGTGATCCACCAAAGCAGGAGTAGAGTTTTACGCATCCTCGCGGCCGAACCTGGGTAAATGATCCGTGTGCTGATTGCTAATCCTGCTCTTCTCACAACCCCACGCCCCGCAACCGCAGAAGGGATCCTTGTGATCCCATAGGTGTCTTTTCCCACCGACACTTACGATCTACGAGGGTACGTGGACGACACTCTCCCCTCTCGTTGCTATGCATCACCATGATCTTGCGTGTGCGTAGGAATTTTTTGAAATTACTACGTTCCCCAACAATGGTATCAGAGCCAGGTTTATGCGTAGATGTTATATGCACGAGTATAACACAAGTGAGTTGTGGGCGATAGTAGTCATACTGCTTACCAGCATGTCATACTTTGATTCGGCGGTATTGTTGGATGAAGCGGCTGTCGTGGTCCTAAGACTGACAGTAGAAAGGGGGGTATGTATGTAGAGGCAAGATCTCAGCTATGGTGAAGGTGTACACACGAGGTTTACGAGTTCAGGCCCTTCGCGGTGGAAGTAATAGCCCTACGTCTCGGTACCCTCGAGCGGTCGATTGGATTATGTGTGTGATATTACAGGGGGTGCAAACCCTTGTCCCAGAGGAGGGGGGCGGCTTATATAGAGTGCGCCAGGACCCCAGTCGTCCACCATTAGAGGCGTTACTGGTAACGCCAGTCTTAAGTACTCTTAATGCTCATAAAGACTAAGGAGTGAACGTCCGGCCGTTGTGTGCTCTTCCGACTCCTGGTCTTCGATATAGTCGAGTGAGTCCCCATATGGTCGAGTGATGGTATGGGGAGGACCTTCGAGTGATGTGGTCGTCGAGTGGATTGCACTCGACGCACTCGATCGGCGCTCTCCTGTTGACTCTTGGTCTTTTTATCTTCCAGGGTAGTGACCTTGGATAGGACGTATAAGTCAGGCCTATGACCCTACCCCAGGTCTGTATCCTCGTCAGTAGCCACCGAATGGATTAAGGTGCAAGTGGAAAGTAGGTTGAAGTTGAACCTGCTCCGAGCTTCGTGCCTTCGCGAGTGTTTTCTTCAAGTCTGCACGCCTGCGTCGGTACTTCGGTGTCGACTCAGTCGCCTTGATCCATTCAGTGAGCTGTCAAATGAACTGATGACCTCATGCGTTGAGTGTTGTGTTGGACAGCGGGATCTTGGGCCCGGTTGTCTATAGTGTATCCTGGATTTTGCGGGATACGAAATTTCGGGGAAGCGCGCGGGACGGGGAGTGCTGAAGCGGGCGGAGCAGATAAACAATGATGCCTCGATTTTCACGCCGCCTTTTTCGCCACGTACGCTGTGTGCAACTGTTGCGGGATTTGACAGGATCGCTTGGTCCCACACATCCGTAACTCGGAAGCGACCCTTTATAAGGTGACGGGACTGAGGCATCTGCATTGTGCATGTCCTTTCCTCCTTCTTCCTTCTCCGCTCCTCCGTCGCACCCTGCCCTTCTGTTCCGATGCCGCCGCTCCGTCGCCATGGTGAAGGACAAGACGACAGCGCTAGAACGCGCGATGAAGACGAAGGGGTGGCGAAGGGCAAGAAGCAGCAACGCGGATCGTTGTCGCGCGCGGGGCTACCGCTGGGCTGAATCCAGGGCGATTGGATCCGGTCTTCGATTCGGCAGGCGGATATGGATGAGCTGGCGGAGTCTGGGCTAATCGCCAAGGGAGTGGCAAGGCTGCCGGAGGGAAGATGAGTCCCCAGCCTCGACCGGGTGAGTGCGTTCTGCTCACCACCCATGTCAACCACGGTTTTTCGCTTCCTCCGCATCCTTTCTTCCAGGGGTTCTTGAACTTTTTTGGTGCTCAGATCCACCATTTTTCTCCCAACTCCATCACGTATTTAGCTGCGTTTGTATTGATGTGCGAGAACTTCTTAGGATGTCGACCGCACTGGGGTCTTTTCAAACATATCTTCACCATTCGTTCCCAATCGGTAAAAAAGGTGAAGTCGAGTGACTCAAAAACCCACGTCATCCAGATGTGTGGGGGTTTAGGTATCCAAAAGAGGAATAGGAGTGCCTTTCCCGCCATGACTCTCCCCGACTCCATTAGAGGCTGGCAGTCGACCTGGTTCTACTGCCAGGACGTCACGGCTCCAGGTCAGTCGACTGGTCTTCCCCACTTCTCGTTTGACCGTGTTCAGACCCCTACCCCACTGAAAGTAACCGCTGCTGAGACCATTGAGACGAGGATGTTGGTGGATAGAGTGGTCCAGCTCATCAATGATGGCGTTACTGGCCTGGACTTGCTAGAAGTGTTCCTCAGTCGACGCATCCAGCCTCTCCAGGCCCGCGATCACCCGATGGGGCTGTATTCTGGACCGGAAGACACCACTTGGGTCCATGCAGAAGAAGTGCCATCTGAAACCGTAGCTTTGTGGCTGAGAAGCATCACAGGCAACTAGGACAACCCTGAGGATCTAGGCGAGTCGTCCCCTTCGGCGACGGAAACCCGCCTGACAAGGTATACTTTTTGTTCCGACTGCTTCCCGCTCACGTTCCGACTGTACTTGATGTTGACGGACTCTGACTTGACCGATTTGTTCTGCAGCTATTCACTGAGATGCATTCGATGCCCAATGGTGAACAAGCTTTGGAGCAGGACCAGGAGGGAGGGGACAGTGCGGAGGAGAGTGGTGAGTGGGAGTCTTCGGGAGAAGAGGAGGAGGAGGAGAACGAGGAGTCGGACAAGGAGGAAGAAGTCGACTCGCCGCCGCGCTCCGAACGCCGGTCCAAACAGCAGCATGATCCGTCTAGCGGGCACGGGAAAAATGTGGTCCCGAGCGCCAGTACTCAGAAGCGCACTCGGACATCAACCCCGGAGCCGACGGAGAAGGTGGGCAAGCAACCTAAAGTTGCTCCTCCCAAGGCTCGGAAAACATTGCCACGGATTAAGATGGACGTCCCTGTTGCTTCGGGGTGAGTATCTCGCTTGCGATTTCGTAGGTCGACTAAAGATTTTCTTGTTCTAACCAACCAATTCATGTGCCTTTCCAGTCCCACCTCTGTTGCCACTGACATGGACATTGACAAGGCGCTAGGAGATGAAGAGGCTACCTCATGAGTCGGTAAGTCCGATCGACCAAGCTTCGTTTAGTTGAGTAGATCGTCAATCGGCGGACTTTCTGACATTTCTCTCTTTATGTAGTTCTGCAAGAAGTTGTTATGCTTCCTGATGATGAAGAAGAAGCGCCTCTATAGGACAGGAATAGGAGGAGTGGAAGCGCTGGCAGGAGGAGGCTTGAGGTTCAGGTTCCTCAGTCGACGCTGGCGCTCGAGGTGGTGGTCGATCATTCCGGAGACACTGTTCGGACCAGCGTCATGTTTGCCAGCCCGTTGACGATTGACCGTCCGGCGGACTCGACTGCACCAACTCCTGCTACTCCAGTGCAATCCCACGCCTATGACGCAGCGACTACTTCGGCTGCTCTGCAGCCATCACTTTTTGCTGCGTATCAGACTCCGGACGATTCACCGAGTGCCGCTAGGGAAGCTCTTCGCCAGGTAAGCCTTGTCATGGAGCAGGTGAAGGTGGTGCACGAGGCTAGCCAGGTGGCTTACAATGCTAGTACTGCCCTTCAGGTTAATGTTCAGGTCAGCAAGACTCGGACTGAGCTTTCGAATGGTGCCTTATATCCGATCACCCACTGGGGTGTTTTTTAACTTAGAGCTTGGGAAGTCTTCCATGTCACTTGACTAGGGTTGAATCTCAGCAGACTTTCTGGACCAGTGGGGGCACGCCGAGTGCACCCACTGGGTGTAGTCCCCGAGACCACGGTCGACTGCGAGCAGTCGAATAAGGTCTTAGATTGTACCTCTTTCTTTCTCCCCCTTTTTTTGAACTCACGCTGGGTAGACCCTGCTGAGTATTGATCTGAACCAGTGGGGGCACGCTAAGTGCACCCACTGGGTGTAGTCCCCGAGACTACTTGTTGAATATTTGATTCGACATTAGTCTTAGAGTAACTTTTCTCCGTCGATGCCCTTTATTTCTGTTGACTGGCATATCACTTTTGCTGACTGTAGAGGTCTTGTGATCTTGGAGCTCGTCTTTCCGAGTTAAAGAAGAAGCATATTAGCGTTGAACTTGACCTTGAACTTTCCAAGAAGAATCTCAAGACTGCTCAAGAAGAGACGGCCATCATGGGAGGTAACCATTCGACCATCTTGTCTGCTTAGTAGTTCGCACTTTCCGCTGCTTTTCATTCAGTCTCTTTGAACCAAGTGACTTCACATAAGCAGATGTGCATAGTGAAAACTGCCAACTTCAGGCTCGTCTGAAGAGTGTTGTTTCTTTAGAGAGAATGAAGGAGGCGTTGGAGAAGAAGGGCCTGGACCTTGCTGCTGCTCAAAAAGAAGCTCGTGAGAAGACGACGCTTGCGGACCAGAAGCTGGCTTCAGTCTGCAAGTTGGAGGACGAGAACGCGAAGTTGAAGACGGCCGTCTCGGATGCCAATCGAGAAGTCGAGCAACTGAGGAAGGACAAGGAGAACCTGACCACTGAAGTCGACGACCTCAGAGCCAAAACGGGCAAGCTAGAGTCCCATTTGGAACAACTTGCGGCGAAGCTTGTCTTGAAGCTTGAAGGTATGACTGTTCAGTTAGATAACTGTCGCCGGCTGAAATTTGCAATACTGTTGACTCATTGTTTTTGTGATGGAACAGACCTCTGTGAGGACTTTGAAGCTGAAACTGGAAGGGTCGAGGCAGGTCTCGACCCCATCAACTGTCCCGTAAAAGATGAAGTTGCGATGAACTTGCTTCGACTGGAATCACGCTTGGACGGCGCAGTCGACTATCTGGCTCGGCTGAAGGCTGCAATGGCCCGAGTGGACGCCAAACTCTGGCCTCAGGCAGAACTTCCTTAAAGTCTCGAGTCGCTGATGACTCGACTCAATCAAATCCCTGACCGAGTGCAAGAGTGGAAGAAGTCTTCTGCTCGCTGTGGCGCTGACGTCGCCTTGTCACTGGTTCCCGTGCATTGCAAGGAGGCTAAAGAAGAGAAGCTGGTGGCCCTCAAGGTGGCGAATACGAATAAGCACTCTTTCCAGGACTTCATGGACACCTTCCTTGAGGCAGCTACCCGCATTGCCGACAACATTGATCTTGAGAACTTCTATGATCCTTCTAGCCCTTCTACTGTAGAGTGACAGAAAAAAACATTATGCCTCACTTTTACTTGCCTCGGAATGCCGAGTGATTCTGTAATCGTTAAAACTCCTTCAGGCCTGACGCCCGAGCACTTTTAATCTACGGTTAGGAACCTCTGGATTTATCTTTGACTATGTTGGTTTATCTTCGAGTGAAATCCATTCTTTTCTTGGATCGGTCTCTCTTTGTTTGACGCAGGTGCTGGAGAGGGACCAACAGTCGAACAGTTGGACGAGCCTTGGGCAACATTGATCAGCTCATCATCAATGTACTCAGCAATGGTCTTGATGTTCCTGTCATCACCAAGGGGCCAACCATTGGATGGGTGCACACAATCTCGTCCTTCTTCTTGACGGTGCAGCCTCCGGGGGGGGTGGTGTCGTGGTCGACCTGCAACCCCGCTCACCACTCGGTAGGGTTTTTCGGACTTAGGTGAGTACTAGACTGCAGCTAAGCCCCCGAGTGGGAGGATTGCTCACCACTCGGTAGGATTTTTCAAACTTAGGCGAGTACTGGACTGCAGCTAAGCCCCCGAGTGGGAGGATTGCTCGCCACTCGGTAGGATTTCTCAAACTTAGGCGAGTACTGGACTGCAGCTAAGCCCCCGAGTGGGAGGATTGCTCACCACTCGGTAGGATTTTTCAAACTTAGGCGAGTACTGGACTGTAGCTAAGCCCCTGAGTGGGAGGATTTCTCACCACTCGGTAGGATTTTTCAAACTTAGGCGAGTATTGGACTGCAACTAAGCCCCCAAGTGAGAGGACTGCTCACCACTCGGTAGGATTTCTCAAACTTAGATGAGTGCCGCTCACCACAATCTCGTCCTTCTTCTTGACGGTGCAACCCCCGGGGGGATAAAGGGTCATGACCGACCCATACCGTTTGGGAGGACTTTTTATTACTTAGGCGGGTACTGGACCACAGGTAAGCCTCCAAGTGAGAGGCAGACTCTCCACTCGATATGATTTCTCAAACTTAGGCGAGTACTGGACTGCAGCTAAGCCCCCGAGTGAGAGGCAGACTCACCACTCGGTAGGATTTTCATCACTTAGGCGAGTACTGGACTGCAGCTAAGCCCCCGAGTGAAAGGGGAACTCACCACTCGGTAGGATTTTAATCACTTAGGCGAGTACTGGACTGCAGCTAAGCCCCCGAGTGAGAGGCAGACTCACCACTCGGTAGGATTTTCATCACTTAGGCGAGTACTGGAATGCAGCTAAGCCCCCGAGTGAGAGGTGGACTCACCACTCGGTAGGATTTTCATCACTTCATCTTAGGCGAAACAGATTTGTAGCTAAGCCCCCGAGTGAGAGGCAGACTCACCACTCGGTAGGATTTTCACCACTTCATCCTAGGCGAAACAGATTCGCAGCTAAGGAGACACATACAAAAGAAATAAACAACAATCATTCGGAAGATTGTAAAATTATGTCTTTTGATAATCAAACTAAGAGGTACTTCTTATTACATCTCATTAGTCTAAATACTTAAGAGTAAAAAGGGCGGAGTAGTTCCGCATTCCAGGCGCGTGGTTCATCTTTGTTGTGCTCGACGTTGAAGAGACTATATGCTCCATTGTGGAGCACCTTCGTGACGACGAAAGGGCCTTCCCAAGAGGGGGCGAGCTTGTGTGGCTTCTGCTGGTCCACTCGAAGGACCAAGTCCCCTTCCTGGAACGCACGACCCCTTACGTTCCTGGCATGGAATCGACACAAGTCTTGTTGATAAATGGTCGACCGGATCAAGGCCATCTCTCTTTCTTCCTCCAGGAGGTTGATTGCATCTTGTCGAGATTGCTCTGCTTCCTCTTCTGAGAAGAGTTCGACTCGGGGAGCGTTGTGGAGCAAATCGCTCGGCAAAACGGCTTCGGCCCCGTAGACTAAAAAGAATGGAGTCCGTCCAGTCGACCGATTGGGAGTTGTCCTCAGCCCCCAAAGCACTGATGGGAGCTCATCGACCCAAGCTCATGTCACGTGCTTGAGGTCAGCATCAACCGGGGCTTCAGTCCTTTGAGAATCAATCTGTTCGCTCGCTCAGCCTGCCCATTCGACTGAGGATGGGCGACCGAAGCGTAATCGAACCTGATGCCTTGGGAAGCACAAAAGGCTCTGAACTCATCAGAGTCGAAGTTCGATCTGTTGTCAGTGATGATGCTGTGCGGTACACCATATATGAATATCAATTCTCTGATGAAACTCACAGCAGTGCTTGCTTCAAGGTTTTTAATGGGCTTGGCTTCGATCCACTTGGTAAACTTGTCGACTGCTACCAGCACATGGGTAAATCCGCTCCTGACGGTCCTTAGAGGTTCAACCATGTCCAATTCCCAAATAGCAAAAGGCCAGACAAGTGGAATAGTCTTCAGAGCTGAGGCAGGTTTGTGGGACATGTTGGAGTAAAACTGACAACCTTCACACTTGTCCACTATTTCCTTTGCCATCTCGTTGGCATGCGGCCAGTAAAATCCGGCTCGGTATGCTTTGGCCACGATGGTCCGAGAGGACGCATGGTGACCACAGGTCCCCGAGTGAATATCATTGAGGATCATTCGACCTTCTTCTGGCACGATGCACTTCTGGCAGACCCCAGTTACACTTTCTCTGAACAACTGTCATTTTATCACCGTGAAGGCTTTAGACCGTCGGACAGTCTCTCGAGCTTCTTCTTCATCTTCTGGAAGTTCTTTCCTAAGAATGTATGCAATGTACGGCACTGTCCAGTCAGGAATAATGACTAAAACCTCCATGACTAAGTCGACCATGGCTAGGATTTCGATTTCAGTCGGATCTGTGGCACTCTTGGGCTATGGTGATTCTTCGGTGAAAGGGTCTTCCTGAACTGAATGCGAATGAATACATTCCAAAAACACATTTCGAGGAATGGCCTCTCTCTTTGATCCTATCTTTGCCAACTCATCTGCAGCTTGATTTTTCAGTCGGGGTATATGGTGAAGCTCCAAACCTTCAAACTTCTTTTCCAGCTTTCTCACTGCATTGCAATAACCAGTCATGGCTTGGCTCCTGACATCACATTCCTTCATCACTTGATTAACCACCAAATCTGAGTCAGCGTAGACCATAAGGCGGTGGACACCAAGTGAAATGGCCATACGCAACCCGTATAACAGTGCTTCATATTCGGCTTCATTATTGGAGGAATCAAAATGAATCTGGAGAACATAACTAAGCTTGTCTCCACTTGGGGATACCAATACTACCCCAGCGCCTGAACCATTCAGCATCTTGGATCCATCAAAGAACATAGTCCAATGCTCCAAGTGAACGTGAGTCGGCAATTGCTGCTCAATCCACTCGGCAAGGAAATCTGTGATTGCTTGGGACTTGATAGCCTTCTTTGCCTCAAACTTGATATCCAATGGAAGGAGTTCAATCGCCCATTTTGCCACTCGACCAGTTGCATCTCTGTTATTCAGAATTTCTGATAGTGACTCGTTGACAACAATAATGGAGTGGTCAGAGAAATAATGCGCAACCTTCTTCATGGTCATGTATATTCCATAGACAAGCTTCTGATAATGTGGATATCGTTGCTTGGATGGAGTCAAAACTTCAGACAGATAATAAACTGGGCGTTGAACCTTGTAAGCTTTTCCTTCCTCTTCTCGCTCGACCGTGAGTACTGTACTGACAACTTGTCCAGTGGCTGCGGTGTAAAGTAGTAAGGGGTCTTTGCTGATTGGCACAGAGAGCACCGGCTGGGTGGAAAGCAGGGTTTTGAGCTCTACAAACGCTGCATCAGCTTCGTCAGTCCACTCGAACTTATCAGATTTCTTCATCAGTCGGTAAAGAGGCAAGGCCTTTTCACCGAGACGAGAAATGAATCGACTCAGGGCGGCAAAACAACCAGACAGTTTCTGAACGTCATGCACTCGCACGGGGCGTTTCATTCGGAGGATGGTATTAACTTTTTCTGGATTGGCGTCGATCCCTCGTTCGGAAACGAGAAAACTGAGTAACTTTCCTCATGGAACTCTGAATGTGCACTTTGACGGATTAAGCTTGATATCGTACCTCCTCAGGTTGGCAAAGGTTTCTGCAAGGTCAGTCAATAGGTCGGAACCTTTACGAGACTTGACCACAATGTCATCCATGTATGCTTCCACATTCTGACTGATTTGAGTGAGCAGGCACTTCTGAATCATTCTCATGAATGTGGCTCTAGCATTTTTCAAACCAAAAGGCATGGTGACATAGCAAAAGCACTCGAATGGGGTGATGAAGGTTGTTTCTATTTCATCGGGACCATACAGTCGGATCTGATGATACCCGGAATATACGTCTAAGAAAGACAAGCGCTCGCACCCCACAGTCAAGTCAACAATCTGATCGATGCGAGGGAGAGGGAAGTGATCTTTCGGGCAGGCCCGATTGATATGCTTGAAATCAATGCACATACGAAGCGAATCATCCTTCTTAGGAACCATGACTACATTGGCTAACCACTCGGAGTGGTAGATTTCACGGATGAACTTTGCTGCCAACAGTCAAGCCACTTCTTCGCCAATTGCTCTCCTCTTCTGCGTGGCGGACCGCTGAAGGTGCTCTTTGACGGGTTTTACCTTGGGGTCGACACGCAAACGATGCTCAGCCAGTCCCGTGGGTACACCTGGCATGTCGGAGGGTTTCCATGAAAAGATGTCCCAGTTCTCACAGAGGAACTGGAAGAGCGCTTCTTCCTATTTGTTGTCGAGTGTGGTCGATATACGAGTCGGTGCAGCATTGAGATCGATCGGGTGAATATGAATCAGCTTTGTTTCACCAGTCGACTGAAATGCAGAGTCTGTAGCAGGCTTCTTGGCTCGGAGAAAATCACTCGGATCTGCATTCTTCTGATACTCTTGGAATTCAACTACCGCCATCTGTGCATCGGCGATTTTGGAACCTTTCTAGAAATATTCTTGTGCCTTCTGCCGATTGCCAGTAACTGTGATCACGCCTTTGGGGCCAGGCATCTTCAGCTTGAGATACACATAACATGGTCGATCCATAAAACGTGCATAGGCTAGCCTACCCAGAATGGCATGATAGGCACTCTGGAAATCCACAACTTCAAATGTCAACTTCTCCTTGCGGTAATGCTTGGAATCACCGAAAACCACGTCGAGGGTGATCTGGCCGAGTGATTCGGCTTTCTTTCCAGGGATAACACCATGGAAACTCATGTTGCTCTCGCTAAGTTTGGACATCGGAATGCCCATCCCCTTCAAGGTTTCAGCGTAAAGGATGTTCAAACCACTGCCACCGTCCATCAGTAATTTGGTCAGTCGAGTGCCCCCAACCATGGGGTCGACCACCAGTGCTTGTCTCCCAGGGGTGGCTACACGAGTAGGATGGTCATACTGGTCGAACGCGATGGTTGTCTGAGACCATCTCAGGTATGTGGTCATCGCCGCCGGAGCGACCATGTTCACTTCTCTGTTGATGACCTTCAATCGACTCTTGCTCTCAACATCAGCAAAAATCATCAGAGTGGAATTAACTTTGGGATAACCATCATCTTCCTCTCCATCCTCATCTTTGTCCGACTCTTTCTCCTTCTCATTGGGTTGTTTCTCTCGGAACTGCTGGATCAAGAGTCGACATTCACTACAAAAAAAAGACACATCCGTGACATTTTGGGCCGAACAAATTTTTTTTCTGTCATACATATGACACTTCTATGACGATAATTGTGACAAAACCCGGTATCATCATAGATGTGGTGGGCTCCTACTTCTATGACAAAAAATCATGACAGAAAATGGGCTTTTTGTCCTGGGCGGGCCGGAGACGCAGCTGCATGACATTCTTTGGGCCGTCCATGACGGAAAAAACTGTGGTAGAAGCGAGGGGGAGGAAAATTTCAGGGAGTTCCCGGTTACGGTGGGAGGTCAGGGGCCGAGCGATGCGCGTTTCTCTCGTACACGTACGTGGGTGTGTGCGAGGTGTTGGCTCTAACTGAACCTGAGAGAGGCGTTGGGCTCTAACTGAACCCGAGTGATTGCACTGCAGGCTACGTGTTACTGAACCCGAGCGATCGATCGATGGTTGTTAACTGAACCCGATCGAGCGATTCCTTCGCTACGGCTGCTAACTGAAGCCGATGGATGTTGCCTCTCTAGATGAATAGTGAGCATGGGGGGTGGATGAACAGTGAGCGGTGGCGTTGCCTCTGGATGAACAGGACACCGTGGTGTGGAGGGCTGGATGAACAGGACGACCCCGTGGATGGTTGGATGAACAGTATCCCGTGGAGGGGTGGTTCAACAGGAGCCCGTGGAGAGGGGTGGTTGAACAGTAGCTGGTGGAGTAGCGCGCGGTGGAGGCTGGATGAACAGGAGCCCGTGGATGAACAGTCGCAGGTGGAGGCTGGAGGAGGTCGACGGTGGATGAATAGTAGCCCGTGGAGGCTGGAGGAGGTCAACGGTGGAGATGAACAGTATCCCGCGGGGTCCCATTTTGCGGTACGCCACACCCCTCCCAATGAACAGGATCCCGTTTCGATCGTAGCGCTCCAACACAAGTCCGTTTTGTCCGTTTTGCGGTACGCCACACCCCTCCCGATCAACAGGACCCCCATTTCGACCGTATGAGGTTCGTTTCCTCCGTTTTGCGGTACGCCACACCCCTCCCGATCAACAGGACCGCCGTTTCGACCGTAGGAGGTCCGTTTCCTCCATTTTGCGGTACGCCACACCCCTCCCGATGAACAGGATCTCGTTTCGAATGTGGTCGGTCGAACACAAGGCCGTTTCCTCCATTCTGCGGTACGCCAGGCCTCGTTTCCATCGCCTGTTCTGTCCAAGCCCTCCCGATGAACACGACCACGCATTCCGTTCTGACCCAGCCAGCTGGCTCCCCATGAACATGACGACGACGTTGTTTCTCCGTTCCGACCCAGCCATGTACACGAGCCCTGGCCGTACATATGCGCGAGTAGGCGTTCAAGACCCCGCCCGTCTGTACACATATGTGGCCATATTTTCTTTCTTGCGCACTGGCCACTGTACGTATGTGTACATGCTATGTGCTCGCCTCTACTATGACACGTGCGCGCCTCTACTACGACACGTGCGCGCCTCTACATCGACCAGTATATATGTATGTACACATTCGCGACCAGAATGACTACGCTATGTACGCTTCGACTAGGTGGATCCCGACTGTCAGGCACTTCCTTGCGTGCGAAGATGTAGCTGGTGGGTCCCAGCAGTCAGGGGGGCGAATTGTTTTTTTTTTGCCTGGACGCACTTCCTTGCGTGCGAAGGTGTAGCTGGTGGGTCCCAGCAGTCAGGGGGCGAATCAGTTTTTTTTTCGGACACACTTCCTTGCGTGCGAAGATGTAACTGGTGGGTCCCAGCAGTCAGGGGGGCAAATCGTTTTTATTTTCGGACGCACTTCCTTGCATGCGAAGATGTAGCTGGTGGGTCCCAGCAGTGAGGGGGAAATGTTTTTTCGTGAAATACAGTGGCCCGTCCGATGGGTCCCAGCTGTCAGGTGGAGGAATCATTATTTTCTGCATAATAAGCAGGCACTTCCTTGCTGCGGCCGTGGACCCAGCTGTCAGCCTCTCCACGTACAGTCCACGTCCGATGGAAGTCGTTCCTTGACCACGTTAACCAGGCCGCGCCGAGAGCACCACAGCGGTGGACAACGGCGAGGCCTAGGAAGGGGACGACGGGGAGCCGGGGAAGACGCGGCAGTGGAAGCCCGCGCGGAGAGGAGTACGAGGGTTCACTGGTTCGGCTGCGGTGTTAGGCTACCGTCGCCGTAGGGCCTGGCCAGCGGTGGGAATAGTAGGGGGCGGTGAGGCCTCCGCGGCAGCACAGCCGGCCACGGGAGGCAGGAGCATGCGGCACGACCGGCGCTGGTTTGGGCGGCTGGAGCAAGAAGACCAGAGGTTGAAGAAGCACTACGGCCGTTGGATGGACATCGTACGATCACTGCAACTAGAATCGTTTATATTGAGTAAGTTGACAAAGCCCTTGGTTTTTTGTTAGCAAAGACAAAGCCCTTGGTACGCGTCAACTTAGTAGGCCCACAGCTCGGATTTGGCAGAGAACATATAGCCCATTTGCGATTTGTAAGAATGTATAGCCCATTTTTTTAGTTCTAATGGAATTAATACAACCCGTTTACAGTTTGTTAAAAGTATAGCACAACTTCTAGCTAGGACAACGATTAATAATTTCAAACAACCGCTCAAAACAGAATTCAAAAAAAATTCCCACATTTTGATGGGATTCGTAATATTTTTATCCGAAATTTCTACTCAGGTTAAATACAATTTCAAAATAAAGTTGTATTACGTTAAAATCCAACGAAATATTGCGCGCGCAACAAGTAATGAAATTAAAATTTTCAAATTCCAAGAATAATATATTTTTTAAACTAATTACGTGTTTGGTGCATAGTTACTGCCCAGTTATTATAACTACATCCCATTTATTATTTCTTAAAGTCCATTTTCTTGTTAAGCCTAATGCATACCTCCTAGGAAAGTTTGCAGCCCAGCGGGGCGGAGAATAACAAGTTGACCCGGATATTGTGTACAACTGTCGGCCCAGTTGCATTGCTGATGTTGAAAAACAAAGGCCTGTGTAGTACAGTACAACCTAACATGGTTACTCAGCCCACATTCAGCGACGCCGGAAATGCCCAAACAAGGCTTCTGTACAACTTTTTGAAGTCACTGAGCTCAATTAATAACTTATAAGAAAAAAGTTAGATTCCAGTGAAACCTAATTAAAAGTTGTCACGAGAAAATAAATAATTCAACGGGTCCCACTTGTGCGTGTGTGTGTGTGTGTGCGAGAGAGAGAGAGAGAGACCCATTGGTCGATGCTCGTAAATACATCTTTCAGCCATATGCATTGCTGATGCTCAGTAAAAACTTATATAGTTGACACAATCATATAGAACATCATAGCACACTAAACTTGCATACAAAAATTTCATGCAGGTGGCACAATCAGGATGGAAGCAGTGGATCGCTACGGGAAGGGCTATGTTGAAACCAACGAAGTCGTACATAACGGTTCATCGTCTTTATCAATGACGGGGAAATATCTTGAATGTTGTGCAAAGAAAACAGACAGACAACACAATAAGTTCTGCTAGCACATTAAGTTGACGTATAGCCCTTTCTAAAAATGGTTCAGGTACAAAATTAGAATAGGTCAGAATCAAATGTACTGGCATATCAGTGCTTCACACCCATAGCTCGGATTTAACTAGTATCTGACAAGATTCAGTTGTTACCTCAAATTAGAGCACATCCAGGCAGCCAGCCCTGCCTCTTCACCCAAAGAAGCAGTGGCCTCCGCCGCGCGATGGAGTAGGCCTTGTGCCATCCATCGTTCCGATCAACACGGGGAAAGTCTGACGTTGACTCCTGTAATGGACATCGTCGACGGAGCCTGGCACCAGCGGTGGCGGCAGGACTTCGATTGATGGATTGACCACTTCTTCGACATGCATGAACACTCAATACAGGTACATCCCTAACATGGTCCGCGACGGCCTTGGTGGCGAAGAATAGTACAACCCCGGTTCCTCCACCGGTATCTCAACACCAATCACCTTCGGTATGTTGGACGGCTTCTTCATCCATGCCATAACCGTCAGAGTCCAGCTGTCTAGAGGAACAAACATACTTATGAGCTCACCTCCAAGGTCGTTGATAAGCTCGTTCATGGACTCGCTGTTCCAAGCAGATCGAGGCATGCCGTGGAAGGTAAGCTTTGTTAAAAACTCAAGCTCAGAGGGCACCGAGCCCCATCCTGGGTGCCACCGATCAAAGCTCACCAGCGCACCATCGCAGAACAAACGCCAAGAAGATTCAAACACACGACTGCAGTTGGAAGTTGTCCGGAACCTGACGAAGAAATTAGCCGGTGGCGGACAGACTTCGATGAGCAAGTCACTTATTTGGATGCCGTGCGCAATGCCAAGAGCTTTGACAAGGTCGTCCGGCGAGACGGGAGGCCGGTCGCCGTTGATGATTACCATCAGCACTTTGCCGGCAAACCGGTCGTCAAGCGCTGCCATGCCACTATTGAGCGACAGCACGCAGCGACCGAAGGCAGGACGGACCTCAGGATCTCCGGCTCGGAGATCCGCATTGACCGGCGACATGATAGTGCGCTTGAGTACAGGGAGTATAGGAGGGAGATTTGGAGGAACTGGAGTAGGAATCGAGATTCCAGAAGTGGGGGAGGGGTGGGAGACTGGGGATGAAAAGGTAGTATGAATTTCGAGCACGCTCCAATATGCTCTCGGCGCGCAAGCGCACGAAAACACCGGTGGCGCCCACATGTCAGCCTAAGAGTCCTTATTCTTTCTTTTTTGGAGAGCCCGGCCTTTTTTTCAGGATCTTTTGAGAGCCCGGCCTGAGAGTCATAATTGACCTATTTGGCATTGCGTTACTACTCGGCCCATATTCAACGACACCTCACTGGCCCAAACAAGTGTATATCATCAAAAAGACACTGAGCTCAAATTATATAACTTGAAAAAAGGAGATATGCTCTGAACACTGGAGAATGGTGATGCCCTCATTTAGCCCACCAGTAGTTCGAGACAATAAAAAGTTTGAAACAACAATATATACAACATTCAAACACTGACTAGTGACTACTACTGACATAAACAGCAAGACATGATAGTTCATAAGAAGTCTTGCTACACCACCAAAACGCACCCATCTGCAGCGCTCGGACTCTCGTGATCCAGACGAGAATGACATTCTAAACAGAAGCACCTATTACATAGTAAGAGTGACATAGACGAGGATGACCAAATGACAAGGAATATGCATAACAAAAGAAAGAACTACCCATCCAGAACCAGCAGCAAAGACAACAAAGTCATTCAAAGAGATGATCCAACACCATAATAATTTGCAGCCCCGCTTCAGCGACCAGTGATCCGGAGACACCAGTACTACACCCTTTCGATGCAACAACCCAATTACCTATCAACCTGAAGGCTTGAACCACATCACTGCCTATCGTAATTGAGACATCCAAGGATCAAAGTTAATCCAGATGCCTTTCTCATTCTCACCTTCTTTTGGCTGTAGGCTGTATCATTGACAGTCAGGGGAGTTTGCTCCCGAACTCCTAGGGCTCACCGTGTAGACACAGTTTTCCATAGCAAATAGAGCCTCTCTGCCATCAAGGTTCTTGCCAACGGTGATCTCCTGGTTAATCGAATAATTGAGTCCAAGAAACAGAGAGTGTGAACCAAGGCTGTTTACTGCCTCCAACTAAAAAATCCTGATGTCCCCAACAAGTTGGTATCCTACTCATAGACGTAACAGCCACTGTCCGGTACTCACGCATTTCACGTTGCTTGTATACAGTGGGTTTTTGCAATATAAATTTCCCGGCTCATGTGTCCGAATGATCATCAGTCTTTTGCCGTTGTTTGATCGAGCGAGGAACCAGTTGTGCTTCCCTGTTTTTGGCAAAGATGGTGTGATTACAAAGGGCAGTAACTATAGGGACACTGCATCATATCAAAAAGGACAGGCATTGTTAATTTAAGATCAGCATTGTTCAGAGTATGAGTAGGATAATGCAAGAAAGAACATTCATATGTCCCTTTGGAACTGGGAGGAAAATACAGGGAAATGTATACTAGGTTCGAAAATACAGAAGTGTCGTGCATGGTTATACTCATGTTATCTCGCAATCGATTCTTCACAGGAAACTACCATGTACCATGTCATGCAGGTTATGTAATCATGTTCTGTCCTCACAAACAAATTCTTCAAGGTAACTAACAGACCATGCATTGTTATATACTCGTGTTCTGTGGGCAAAAAATTTGTGAGGATATTATTCTAGCCATTGATTGCTGAAGGGCGAATATAGGTATGTACACATGGTAAGCATTGCAGGATTTCACTACTTCCAAATATAGAGTTCTCCATATGCACATTTACTTCCCTAATGTATGGTTAGATGAAACCAACAATGTGGTGCATGTTTCTACATCATGAAAATGAGGAAAACTAACGTGGCCATTGATACACACTCATATTTAGTAGTAGCATATAGATTACTGTAAAATAAGGATAATATCCATATATTCCTAACTGTTTGATTATTCAGGGTACAAATTGGCTGTAATGACATGGTCACAATCGCATGAATTAACTCATTCCAAATATAGCTGATTTACGGCGTCTCTAATACATTGCCATAGTTCTACTCAAATTCTGCTCAAACAGGGATATGCCAATCATCACAAAAAGTTCAAACAGTGTCATGGCGTCATCATTAACATGAGACGGAAACAACTTACACGCGCCGTCCCAGCAATAAGTGGTGCCATCTGCTTTGTCGGCCGTGTAGATGATGCAATTGTGTTCAATAGCATCACAGAAGTGTGTATTAGCTTTGACGATGATCCACTGCGAGCTGGGTTCTCTCTAGGTAAAGAAGGCATCGGCGCAAAGATATGCGAGTCCGTGGTCGAACAAGGCAATTAGCTTGAAGTCTGCGAAATTCACATGTCGTGTGGGCACTTGGCAGATTACAATCTTCTGCAAAACAAGGTCTGTCCAACTGACATGGTAATCTAGATGACTTGGACCGCGATGGTAATACTCTATATAATCCAACGGAGGAAGGATAATCTCATGGGAGGTCTGGAAGTTCACGAGCACCAACTTTTAACCATCTTCTCTGAAGGCAGTCATCTAGTGGGAGTTCATGCCGACCCAGAACATACCTGCCAAGAAGTTTCGGGAGATGGTGATTGTCGGTGTACTAGAGTAGGGGTACCCTAGTATCCCGAACTTGTGCATGGGCGGTCGCAGCGTCCCGCGGCAAGGCTTGCCGGGTGACCGCCAAGACCCTCCGTGGTTCCCTTGAAGACCATTCAAGAACAAAGTACTCAAACCAAGGCCCCGACAAGAGGAGCTTGCCGGGAAGGCCAACCAAGGCCCCGGCAAGAGGAGCTTGCCGGGAAGGCCAACCCAGGCCCCGGCAAGAGAAGCTGGCCGGGAAGAGACAAGGCCCCGACAAGAGGAGCTTGCCGGGAAGGCCAACCACGGCACTTCAAGAAACTTGCCGCGATGCACCGCACGTCCCGGCAAGGTCCGGTGAGCGACAAGCTTCTGGACTCAACAAGACGACGACCCCGACAAGGTACTCGCCGGGGGCCCGCTGGCACTCTGTACCCACGCTCCAGCGCACCCACCCGTGTGTCGCCATGAGGCTTCCTCAGGGGCGCGTGGCGGGAGCCTGTGCAGCCAGGGGTACGCGGTGGCAAGCGGAGATGAAGAGAAGACCATCGTGGCAAACGGTGGCGCTCCTAACGGTCACTTTTTGCACTGTTTAGGCAACTCAGACAGGCATTCAATGACTTTGTCCCCTGCCGTCAGAGTTAGGTAGGGTGCACTGTGTCCACAGTAGCGGTAGCTGCACCTACCGCATCCTTTTCCATTTTTACCCTTCTAGTCTACGTTGCCACCTGTCGGTGACCCCTTGAAAGTATAAAAGGAGGCCCAAGTGCAACGTAGAAGGGGTTCGGCTCATTCGAAACATCAGGAACACTCTCACGCTCGGTCTGGCAGCGTCCATCGCTCCTGAGCAGGGATTCAATACACACAAACAAGCAGCAGTAGGGTTTTACGCATCCGTGCGGCCCGAAGCTGGGTAAAAACTGCTCGCGTGTACTGCCTCGATCCGCTCTTTGTGCGCTCTCCACCTCCCACCGAACCGAAAGGGGCCCGGTCCCCATAGGTGTTGGTGGATCAGCTTCCCCCCGACATCTTTGGCGCGCCAGGTAGGGGGCGTCGAGATTGTGCGAACCCGATCCGGCGTGCACGCGAGCTAAATCTTCATCGTCTTCATCGACATGACACCGAAGAAGAAGGATTCGGAGGCAGCTGTTCCATCTGTGTTGCTTTCACCGCCCTCGGAGCAAACGGGTGGTGGAGTGGACGCCGGCGGAAGAATGGGCGTCGATGAGGGAGCCCTCAGTGCGGCCAAGTCCAAGGACAAGGTGGCACAGACCTTGGCATCCATGCGCGCACCGCGCCCCTCTCAGGAGGCGCGGGACCAGCAGTGTCATGGCGTTCGCAGCGCCATACGTCCGCTGGACCAAGATCAAGCTGGTGGTTCTCGTGGCGCTCAAGACCAACATGCACGTCAACATGCTGGCTCGAGCGAAGTACGGTCGCCTAGACGGGGCACTGCTCCTTCTAACGTGGTTAGGAGTCCGAGCACACCCCATTCCTCGCACCGTTCACCTCCGCCGCCCACCACTCCAGCAGAAGCCTTGGCGCGAGCTCAACTGCTCCTAGACTATCCTCCGACGGCGGACAAGACCGACGAGTGGAGGGCCACTATCCAGAGCCTCATCGGCTTCGCCAACGGCGACACTGCACGGCAACCAAGCACCTCGCTGCCGCGGCAGGACAGCCGGACGCGAGCCGATGGCAACAAGACCGGGGGAGGTGCGACTTCCATGCACTCTCCACTACGAAGGCCAAAATCGCCGACTCGCCGGGTCCACCCCGACAGCGGCTCCACCGCGTCGTCGGACCCACGAGCTCATCGCGACCAGCGCCAAGTTCTCCATGAACAACAACAAGAAGACGCTCGAACTCGCATCGAGCGCCGAAGAGAAGCGCGACGTCAATCCGACAAGCGTGCTGGGCCCTCTGTTGACATGCATGCGCCATGGGAACCAGGCGATCTGCCATACGCGGTAGGTTGTCCTGCGTTCACCCGTGAGCTGCGGCAAGTCCAGTGGCCCAGCACAAAGAATTTCAAACCAGACGTACCAGAGAAGTACGACAGCAAGACGCATCCGTCGGAGTTTCTCAGCATCTACACCATCGCGGTGCAGGCTGCCGGGGGACGGGACGACAAGATCCTTGCCAACTACTTCCCGCTGGTACTCAAGCCCAACGTCAGGTCCTGGCTCATGCACTTGCTTGACAATTCCATCTCCTCTTGGGCAGATTTATGCCATCAGTTTGTCGGCGCCTTTACAGGCGGCCACAAGCCACATGGCCAAGAGAGCGATCTTCATCTGCTCGCCCAGAAGGAAGGAGAGCCACTGCGCAAGTACATTCAGAGATTCAGCCGTGTACAGCACAACATCCCAGACGTCCACCCCGCCGCGATCATCAGCGCGTTCCATCAAAACGTGCGAAACCGAAGGATGAGGGAGGAGATGGCGATGTGTAAGATCAGGGACGTTAGCGAGCTTTACGCCCTGGCCGACAAGTGTGCACGCGCTGAAGAGGGGAGGAGGCTCCCCGGAGAGAGTACAGGAGCAGGAGGATCCGACAGTGAGGGTGCCGCCCCGACAAGGAAAGGCCGGCGGCGAAACAACAGAAGGAAAAAGGGCAAGGAAGTGCTAGCTGTCGAGCAGACCGGCAACGGAGGTGGCGCCAAAGGAGCTAAAGCTGGTGGCTCCGACAAGGAGGCCCAGCCTGTGGCGGCCGCCGACAAGCAGGACAGCTCCGGCAAGCAGTATTGTAAGATTCACCGCACCAAGGGTCACGATCTCCAGAACTGCAAGAAAGTCGAACAGCTTGTTGAGCAACAGAAAGCTGAGTACGAGCGGCGCGACAAGGAGAAGGCCTGGGAAGGAACTGGTGGATCCGGCAAGAAACGTCCCGGCCGAGGAGGACGCCGCGGCAAGGCCAAGCAACGGCAAGGAGACAGACCTCCCTGCGGCCGCGACAAGGATGAAGATGACGACGATGACGAAGACATGGATGATGACGAGGCCGACAAGCAGGAATTTCAGAAAGCCACAGAGGTCCTGTGCATTGACGGTGGCGCCTCTCTGCACACCTCGCACCGTCAGCTCAAGCAGTGGGTGCGAGAAGTTAATGCAGCAGAGTCATCCATAGAGTCACGCAAGCCTCTGAAATGGTCTAGCACGCCTATCATCTTCGACATTGAGGATCACCCTGATCGCGTAACTGCGGTCGGGTGCTTGCCGATGTTGGTTTCACCAACTATCCGCAACCTCAAGGTCACGAAGATGCTAGTTGACGGCGGGGCCGGCTTGAATCTGATCTCCTCCGCGGTCCTTCAGAAACTCCACATCCTTGACAGCGAGCTCGAAGAGACAGGCACATTCCAAGGAATCAACCCGGGAAGGAGCAAGCCGAAGGGGAAGATCACGCTGCCGGTCACATTTGGCAGCGAGCTGAATTTCAGAACTGAGAGGGTCACATTTGACGTTGCCGATTTTCCATTGCCCTACAATGGAATCCTTGGCCGTCCGGCACTCGCCAAGTTCATGGCAGCATCTCACTATGCGTACAACATACTGAAAATGCCAGGCCCAATAAGCGTCCTCTCTGTCCCTGGCGACAAGAAGGATGCTCTTATCTGTGCCGACAAGATCTACCGGGAAGCGGCAGCCGCAGCAGAGCGCAAGATACTTGCCGCTGAAGCTCCCGGAGGGAAGAAGAAGACAAAGTCCGGCAAGAACTCTGATGCCCACTCCGGCAAGCGCACCTCTTCGGAGTGCTGCGCTACCGTCGAGGACGCACCATCGAGCTCCACCGGCAAGTGCAAGAAGACGATGGCAGCTCCACCCGAGACCAAGAAGATGTCCGCCAAGGAGGACGGCACTGGTGGTACCTTCACCATCAGTGCCACGCTTGACCCCAAATAGGAAAGCGCGCTCGTTGCTTTCCTGCGGGCGAATGTCGACGTGTTTGCATGGCAACCGTCTGATATCCTCGGTGTTCCCAGGAAAGTAATCGAGCACCACCTTGCCGTCTGTCCTCATGCGCGGCCCGTCAAGCAGAGAGTCAGGAAGCAGGCAGTGGAGCGCCAAGAATTCATCGCAGAAGAACTCAAGAAGTTGGAAGCAGCAGGCCTTGTCAGAGGAGTGCTCCATCCCACGTGGTTGGCCAATCCTGTTGTTGTGCGCAAGGCTAACGGAAAATGGAGACTTTGATACCATCAGATCTTCATGGCAGAAGAGGATGAGGAAAAAACCGCATTTATCACCCCTTGCGGCACATACTGTTTTGTACGGATGCCCTTTGGGTTGAAGAATGCTGGTTCAACATTTGCAAGGGTAGTCCATGTCGCTTTCGACCCACAGATACACAGAAATGTGGAAGCCTACATGGATGATATAGTGGTCAAGAGCAAAAGCAAGGCTACTCTGATTCAAGATCTAGATGAAACTTTTGCAAATCTGCGCAAGATCAACCTCAAGCTCAACCCCGGGAAGTGCGTGTTTGGAGTCCCTTCCGGCAAGCTTCTCGGGTTCTTTGTGTCTCAGTGGGGAATTGAAGCCAACCCCGACAAGATCAAGGCCATCGAGCAGATTGAAGCACCGAAGCGCGTCAAGGATGTGCGAAGGCTTGCCGGTTGCGTGGCTGCTCTCAGCGGGTTTATCTCTAAGTCTGCTGAGCGCGCCCTGCCGTTTTTCAAAATATTGAAAAAGGCAGGTCCAATGAAATGGACTCCGGAAGCGGAGGCCACGCTGCAGGACTTGAAGAGATACCTATCCTCCACTCCAATACTTGTCGCACCTAAGCCACAAGAGAAGCTGCTGCTATATCTGGCAGCAACCAATCAAGTGGTTAGTGCTGCATTAGTAGCGGAGAGGGAGGCGGACGATGAGCCAGCGACCGCGGCAAGTGAATCCAGCGACAAGCAGGGGGCTTCTCCGACAAGCTCTGGCCCCGACAAAGTTGAATCTGCGCTGACGTGCAAGGAGGTGCAGAAGAAGATGGTGCAGCGCCCAGTTTACTTTGTCAGCTCCCTTCTCCAGGGGGCTAGATCAAGGTATTCTGGCGTACAGAAATTGCTTTTCGGCCTTCTCATGGCCTCGAGAAAGCTGCGCCATTACTTCCAGGCACACGAGATCATAGTTGTCACTCGCTTTCCGCTGAAGAGGATACTGCAGAATCCAGAAGCAACAGGCAGGATTGTCGAGTGGGCTTTGGAACTGTCAAGCTTTGGCCTCAAGTTTGAGAGCACTGCAACGATCCAAAGTAGGGCATTGGCAGAGTTCATAGCAGAGTGGACGCCAACCCCAGACGAAGAAATTCCAGAGACGAGCATCCCCGTCAAGGAGACAAGCAAAGAGTGGCTGATGTACTTTGATGGTGCCTTCTCGCTGCAAGCCGCCGGTGCTGGCATGCTGCTTATCGCACCCACCGGAGAGCACCTCAAGTACGTAGTCCAGATGCACTTTCCCAAGGAGCAAGCAACGAACAATACTGCAGAGTATGAGGGTTTGCTTGCCGGCCTCAGAATCGCAGCCGACCTTGGGATCAAGAAACTCATTGTAAGGGGTGAGTCGCAGCTTGTCGTCCGCCAAGTGAACAAGAACTACCAGAGTCCGTTGATGGAAGCTTATGTTGATGAAGTGAGAAAGCTAGAAGAACACTTTGACGGCCTGCAAATGGAGCATGTTCCGCGAGCTCAGAACGATATTGCTGACGGCCTGTCAAAGTGCGCAGCACTAAAGTTACCTGTGGAACCAGGGATTTTTGTGCTCAAGCTGACTCAACCATCCGTAACACCGTCGACTGGACAGAGAAAGAAGAGGAAGTTGGTTTCTGGTGACTACTTTCCGGCAGAGCTTCCCGAAGCCGCCGCCAAGAAGGTCCCCAAGATCGACGCCAAGAGTGCTGAGGAGCAGTCTGCTCCGGCGAACCTCTTGGTTTGTTCCGTTGAAGCAGACGCTCCCGACAAGTTTTGCTCCGGCAAGCTTGCCGGGGAATATCACGCTCCGGCCGAACCACAGGTTCTTGCCGTAGAAGTGGATGTTCCCACAGCAACAAATATGCCTTTAGCCCTTGTTGTCGAGCCGCAAGCTCCAGCATGGGTGCAGCAGATCGTCCGTTTCCTTCAGACAGGAGAGCTTCCCGAAGAGCAAGAAGAAGCGGAAAGAGTAGCCCGGCAGTCAAGTATGTACAAGTTTGTCGACAACACACTGTACAGAATAAGACTCAACGGTGTGAAATTGAAGTGCATTCGCCGGGAAGATGGACAACAGCTGTTGGCAGAGATACATGGAGGCATATGTGGTCACCACATTGGCGCAAGAGCACTTGCCGGCAAAGCATTCCGACAAGGTTTCTTCTAGCCGACAGCCCTCCAGGGTGCAACTGCACAAGTAACCAAGTGTGAAGCGTGCCAGTTCCATTCCAAACAGATACACCAGCCAGCTCAAGCTCTCCAGACGATCCCTTTATCCTGGCCATTTTCGTTCTGGGGGCTCGACATCCTCGGCCCCTTCCCCCGAGCTGTCGGGGGCTTTGAGTTCTTGTACGTCGCCATCGACAAGTTAACAAAGTGGCCGGAAGTGGAACCAGTGAGGAAGGTGACAACACAGTCAGCAGTCATGTTCTTCAGGTCGATTGTTTGCCGTTTCGGGATCCCTAATAGGATCATCACCGACAACGGCACGCAATTTACGAGCCGCACCTTCATGCAGTACGTCCAAGATCTTGGCGCCAAGGTTTGCTTCGCTTCTGTTGCTCATCCGAGAAGCAACGGTCAAGCGGAGAGGGCAAATGCTGAAGTGCTGCGAGGCCTCAAGACCAGAACTTTCGACAGGCTGCACAAGTGCGGAAGAAACTGGATCGAGGAGCTGCCGGTGGTTCTTTGGTCGATCAGGACGACGCCAAATCGAGCCACTGGCCAGACACCCTTCGCTCTAGTCTACGGAGCAGAGGCAGTTCTCCCCACGGAACTCGTTTACGGGTCACCTCGAGTGCTCGCTTATGATGAGCTCGAGCAAGAGCAGTTGCGCCAAGATGACGCGCTGCTCCTTGAGGAAGACCGTCTTCAGGCTGCTGTGCAAGCTGCTCGCTACCAGCAAGCTTTGCGTCGCTACCATAGCCGCAAAGTTAGAGCCAGAAGCTTCGAGGAAGGCGACCTTGTTCTTCAGCGTGTTCAGTCCGCCAAGAATTCCAACAAGTTGACGCCAAAGTGGGAAGGCCCTTATCGGGTGAAACGAGTCACTAGGCCCGGCGCTGTCCGCCTTGAGACCGAAGATGGCATTCCGGTGAGCAACTCCTGGAACATTGAACATCTTCGTAAGTTTTACCCGTAGGGTGCGGTTGCCGGAAGCTTTTCCGGCAACCACCTTTTGTACAAGTCTTGCCGCTGTTGCATGTAATCCTTTGTACAAAGCCGGGCGCAGACCTCGTGCACCAGTAAAGTTCATGTGCCCCGCACATCTTGTCAGTTTCTTTTTATGCCATAATCCTTTTTCGCATATGTTATCTGACACTTTGTGCAGCACCAAACCCCGGTAAGTGATAACGAGCCCAAGGCTCCATATCATTACTTTATTTCTCTGTTTCTTTCCCAAAAGAAGGAAGGTTCCCTCGCCCACAAGGTTTACCGGGGGGGAAGGAGAAGATAATGGTGTGGACCAGGCCGTTCAAGAAAGTCTCTCCTTGCCGGGAAGCAGACGACAGAAAAGCTAAGTTGCTAAAGCTTGAGCAATCAGTTTTTTTAAGTTTTTGAGTTATTTTCCTTGAACGACCGTGCTTTGTATGGAAAACCTGTGCGCGGAGGAACCAACTCGTAGCTAGCTGTGCCCTTACTTTGTTTCGAGTCCGCTCAACAACTTAAGTGAGCTGCAACTAGTTGCGACAAGGTTGCTTGTCGGTAGCGAGCCCGCCAGCAGGCTGCTGAAGTTCCGCACTCGGCGCTCGCGGCAAGGGTGCCTGCACCGGCAAGTTTCCCTAGAAAGCGTAGGGCGGAACCATACAAAGCCAAGAGTCAAGTAAAGGAAGTAACACAGCATTTTTTTGCCTAAGATAGAGTTATATTACAAAAATAACTTGTCGCGCCTCTAATAAAGTGTTCCCATGACATGACTGGCAGCGACAAGAAAAGAAGAAAACGGATGGCCCAATCTACGCGACCGCCGTCAACCCTTTTGACCTCGTTCACCCTGCCCACAATGGGTGCTACGAAGTCCTTAAGTGCGTCAGGATCAGCGTCCGCCGGCACCTGGGCCCCGGCAAGCTAGTATTGCCGGGGGCTGCGAGTGCCAAGATTCGTCCACGGCAAACCAGAGTTGCCGGGGGCTGCAATATCAGATAAGTCTTTCATCCCTCATCATGCATCCTCTTATGGACTGGGGAATGCGAAACCGCGTTTCTTCCCGAAAACTGCCGTGCTCCCTCAACTCTAGGCCCTGGGGCTCGTTCCCGGAGCCAAGTTTGGTCATAGTCGCGGTAGCAAAGGGATGAAACGAGGAGACCGCACCCACCTCGTTCCCGCCTCCATCAAAGGCGTGAGAAAGGTCGAGCGACGTGGGAAGGCGGCAGGGCCTGTTGCCGGGAGATGAAATGTCTGTCCGAGGGATACCAAGGATTTGCTCCTTGGCGTGGGTTCAGCCCACGAGACAAATAACCCAGCAAGCATCCCTTTTTCATTAAAAAACATCCCACTCAGGTACAGTCCATAGAGGATGAAAAACATGAAAGAGAGGATTACAAGTTTTAGATACAGCTAAGGCCCGAAGGCTTGCAAATTGAAAAGATAAGATGCCCGTAATCCCTTTCCTGTCCCTCTCTTCAGGAGGCAGGTCAAGGAGGCGAAAAGGGCAAAAGGAGCGCCCAGGCGAGCTACGGGTGCCAGAAGACACCAAGAGAACATCCCGGGGGCCGTCCGGAGGCTGGACAGCGATGGCGACGCTGGAAGCGGGGCTCGAAGACGGGGCGGCAGGGCGTCAGCACGCTGTCGAGGGCACCACGCCCTCGTACTCCGACCTGACGGCCTTGTCGCCAGCCCTCTTCCCCTTCCGCAGCCTCCCTACGCCAGCCGCCAAAGGAGACGACCCCGGGGAGTTCAAGGAGCCGGCGACACGGATGATGGGGTCGCCGGTGCGTGCGAAGCGGCGCCCGACGCCTAGTCGGACCCGCCATCCCGCCGCCCGCTACCCTCATCGTCGCTATCACTCTCCTCCTCGTCACTCTCGCTCGAGGAGGAGCCTTTGCTATCGGAGGAGCTGTCCACGCAGCACTTCGCCCGAGTGCCGAAGCACCCGAAGACCTTGACGGAGAGGAGATCGCCCTCCATCAACTTAAAATGGAGGGTAAACCCCTCCATCAGGCTGTGGATACGGGCGAACGTCTTCCACCCTCGATCAAGATACATCACATTAGGGGCTGGGAATACAACGCGGACTCGCGTGCCGCTGATCCCACAGCCCCTCATGTGCAGTCTCAGTGTCTCAAGCGGGTCCAACTCCATCGCGCTCGCAAACGGGGCTGGAAGCCGGAGGCGACGACGAGGCGCCCGGCGCAGCTTGATGAAGAACTCGCAAGGGTCGTCCCCTATATGGACCGCCCTGGGGGGAGGAGCCACCGGCGGAGGCGAAGCTGGCACGCCGCCCCGCCCGCCTCTTCCCCGAGCGCCTCGACCTCGTCCTCGACCTCGTCCGCGACCTCACCCCCTCACTCTTCCCCTTATGGCTGGCTCTGCCACCACGGGCGCGGGAGAGGGAGAGGTGCGCTGTCTGGCGGCGACCCTCGCCGCCACCGATGAAGGGCCTGGGTTCCCTTTCTCCATGGCGAATGAGAGAAAGGGGAGCGAAAGCTGAAGAAAGGAGGAGATGAGAGAGTGCGGGTTTCTGTGCTCCCCTCCCGCTCTTTATAAAGGAGCGAGGTGGGGGCTCGGCCGCCCCGCTCAGCGAATCAAGGCACGGGAAGAGCAGGTAGTCAGGGCCAACCCGCTGCCTCTGCTCGCGACGGCCCAGTTTCCCACTTCCACCGTCCATGACTCCAAGCGCATGGGAGCCGCATGGCGGGGATGCAGAACTAAGGCGACGGATGAGGCGGCCTCGCTCCGCCTCGTGATCGCGGGGAGTGGACGTCCTGAAAATCGCGCACCGGCCCCGTCCAGTAAATGCACCACGCCCCCACGCCTACCTCCGTTTAGGGAGGAGGGCGTGAACTGTCCCCATCATCATGGCTTGACGCATGCTCGAGGGGCTTAGCCCTGCACATGCCGCCCGCGTCACCCACGACGCCGCGTTTGACGCGTGCTGTTCTAGGCGTGCGCGGTGGGAGCGGGGAGATATGCGGCGTGACCTAGGCCGCTCGTGGCCATGCACTGTTTTGGGCCTGGCCCAACAGCGCTCGGCACCGTGTCTGGCCCAGGCCCGGGGGCTCCTGTCGGTGTACTAGAGTAGGAGTACCCTAGTATCCCGAACTTGTGCACAGGCGGTTGCAGCGTCCCGCGGCAAGGCTTGCCGGGTGACCGCCAAGACCCTCCGTGGTTCCCTTGAAGACCATTCAAGAACAAAGTACTCAAACCAAGGCCCCGACAAGAGGAGCTTGCCGGGAAGGCCAACCAAGGCCACGGCAAGAGGAGCTTGCCGGGAAGGCCAACCCAGGCCCCGGCAAGAGAAGCTGGCTGGGAAGAGACAAGGCCCCGACAAGAGGAGCTTGCCGGGAAGGCCAACCACGGCACTTCAAGAAACTTGCCGCGATGCACCGCACGTCCCGGCAAGGTCCGGTGAGCGACAAGCTTCTGGACTCGACAAGACGACGACCCCAACAAGGTACTCGCCGGGGGCCCGCTGCCACTCTGTACCCACGCTCCAGCGCACCCACCCGCGTGTCGCCATGAGGCTTCCTCAGGGGCGCGTGGCGGGAGCCTGTGCAGCCAGGGGTACGCGGTGGCAAGCGGAGATGAAGAGAAGGCCATCGTGGCAAACGGTGGCGCTCCTAACGGTCACTTTTTGCACTGTTTAGGAAACTCAGACGGGCATTCAATGACTTTGTCCCCTGCCGTCAGAGTTAGGTAGGGTGCACTATGTCCACAGTAGCGGTAGCTGCACCTACCGCATCCTTTTCCATTTTTACCCTTCTAGTCTACGTTGCCACCTGTCGGTGACCCCTTGAAAGTATAAAAGGAGGCCCAAGTGCAACGTAGAAGGGGTTCGGCTCATTCGAAACATCAGGAACACTCTCACGCTCGATCTGGCAGCGTCCATCGCTCCTGAGCAGGGATTCAATACACACAAACAAGCAGCAGTAGGGTTTTACGCATCCGTGCGGCCCGAAGCTGGGTAAAAAACTGCTCGCGTGTACTGCCTCGATCCGCTCTTTGTGCGCTCTCCGCCTCCCACCGAACCGAAAGGGGCCCGGTCCCCATAGGTGTTGGTGGATCAGCTTCCCCCCGACAGTGATCGGATCAATGTCGAGGGAAATGATGTACAGCGACCCACTACATACCTGCAAAGAAGTTTCGGCTAATGGAGATCAGATTGAAGTCGAGGGGCATCATCTACGCCTCCGTATCAAGGTGAGCCAATCTCGCAAGACCAGATAGCAGCAAGCAGGGTGTCTTGAAAAGCTTAGGCCTCGCTTCGACGATGGCCATGTGCATGTCCCTCGAGCATGCAGCCATCCGCAAGGCGCTCAACATATCCATACACGAACAACGAAGGTCGAGGATGACACTGGGGAGATTGCTCCAATCGCGGCTCATATGGATGCTGCGCGGTTCGCGTTCGTTGATGGTGGAGTTTGAAAGGTGGGGGTTTTGGGGGCTTGATTTACGAGGGAGAAGGATGTCGGTGCTGGAGCGGCTAGCGAGGGAATAGTGGTACTGGGGGAGGCGAGTGAGGTGACGGTACACGGGGGCACAGTGAGATGGAGATGGAGATGGAGACGGAGAAGGAGATGGAGAAGGAGATGGAGATGGAGTGGTGCTATGGGAGCGGAGAGGGAGACGAGGCGAGGCGCCAATGTGCTGTACAGCGGCGGTGACAGACTGCACAGTGCACAGGGTGAGGCTGACTTTGGTAACCCAAACATGCCGCCTGGACTAGTGTCAGGCGCAGGGTGGTGTCACTTCACTGTGAGGACCGGATGAATAGTATTTTGACCATCAAGTGTACCACAGTTGTACTACTACTAGTAGTAGTAGGAACATGCGTGCTCTAGTATTGTATAGCGGAAATAGGTCTCCCATGCTAGCATGCCTGTTCACTTCATCGTTCAGGTATCATCCATATTGCGAGCAGGACCAAATTCTCATGCATGCCCAATCAACGCCCTGCCGCGATGCATGCAGTGGTCGTTCTGGTGCATCAAGGATGGCATGCAGATCGTTCCACACATGAGAAGAGGAAAAATGGAAAGGTAGAACGCGGCAGCAGAGGAAGAGAACGCTGGCTAACGAGTCTGGGAGGGGATCGAGCAAAAAGTTAATGCTCCATGCCTAAAGGTTTTGGGAAAACTGATTTTCATAAGGTGACTTATACTCACCTAAACGGAGGGAGTATTCCTTAACCGGAGAATGTTGTGTCTCGCACTCACGCGCTAAAAAAAGAAGCTATGACACATTTTTTATCTGTTTGCATAGGTCCCACCTATCAGGAAGGATGGGCACGTACACGAATAGGTACGACTCATTAGTCTACCCGCATAGCCTTTTCGTTTAGTCTACCTAGCTGTCTAATCAACTGCCTGCACGCCACTTCTCCCATTTACTTCTCCATCGGGAACCGATTCTCCTCAGCTTCTTCACCTCCCCTTCGTCTTCATTTGCATCCAAACCCCACTGCATTCACATTGTTTTAACCTCTTTAAATAATCATCTACTACTTTAGTTAGACTAGCCATCTAATCCTAATTCTCCAAACCATAGCCCTCCGTTACAGCGGTTCCAAATGGCGAAAGAGATCGAGATGCAGGTTTTAGCGTCCAACATGTCCTCGTCGAAGGATCGATGCGCATAATTGCCACCGTCACCGTCCACCCAAGGGTTGTTCGGCAGTGGATCAACAATGTATATTCCCTTGAAAAGGTAGAGACGAGGGTCATCGGTCTCGACGCAGAGTACACGGAGTGTGCCCCTGGGAAGATCCAGCGCGCCGCCGTCATTCAGCTGTGCCTCGAAGATGATGTTTTGGTGTACCACATCATACACTCGCCCTCCATACCAGGTGAGCTTCACGATTTATTGTCTTCGGAGGACATATACTTCTGTGGGGCAGCCCTCGATGGAGACGTACAACCTTGATTCGAAAAGCATCGCTGACCTACAAACCAGAATCAAAATTCATGTAGAAGATTGTGATAAACAGACACCATCCCTATTCGACGTAGCAAATTTTGTGCTTGGTACAAATCTTCAGAAGGGTGACGAGACGGTGGCATTAAGGTCATCTGGATGGGAGAATTATCCCTTGACGTACGAGCGGATAAAATATGCTGCCCTCGATGCCCGTGTGAGTTTTGAGATAGCTGCAAGGTCCAAAGAGCTTGTTGCGAAGCCGTCTCCCATGGAGAATGAGAACAACAACAACAACAACAACAACAACAACAACAACAACAACAAGAAGAAGAAGAAAAGGCTGCACCAACAGGAGGGCATTATGGATGGATGAACTATTTCCTCTCTTGTAAAAAAATATTCCCTCTCAGTGTATATTGATATAGATGGACTATTTCGATAGTGTGCATGTCTTTGGAACAGAATAGTAGCATGGGTCCGCTTGACTATAAGGAACTATTTATCTGTATATATAGCTTTCTCTGCTACTCCTTCCAGTGATCGGTATGCAGTGCATGTGTCCGTAGACATGACAGCTTGTCCATGGAAGTTCAACTACGGCGACCATCATGTTTCATCTCGCGATTCCCACGACGCCTCTCCAACCCACGGCACCACGCCCCCGACGTGCGCCTCACCCCTCTCGGCCGCACCGCCCCCCTGCCTTTGTGTGCATGACATGTGGGCCACCTAAAATGCGACGAGCATCAAGTTTCTACCACAACCACATGCAATTCCCACGACGCCGCTTGAACCCATGACACCACACGTCCCCCGACTTGCGGCTCACCCCTCTTGGCCCCACTGCCCCTCTACCTTCGGAAGTATTACATGTGGACCAGTCACCTATCGGGTGCACATGTTATTGACTCAAAGGCGCTGAAGCTTAGTCCCGACAGCCCTGAGAGGGAAATGTAACTCCTGTGCCAGGGCTTGTGGTGCTCCCGCAGCACGAACTCGTGTCAAACTCGAGATTTGTTTCTTTACTATACATGCATGCAACGATTTAATGGACATTGTAATCTCAACATGTGATGGGGAGCTCAAAATTTGCATTTGAAACTTATAAAATGAAAAGATTCAAAACAAATAAACTGGGAGAGAGGGAGAATATCATAGGATGTGTCCCATACAAAATAAGGCCCTTGGTTTATCACCGCGAAGATGCGGTTAGAAAGGAGCACAGCGTCTTCCTACTTGTACGGCAACAAATCGGCCGCGGACAACATGGTCTGCCTTTGACCGCCATGTGCAAGGTTCGTGCTATCTTATTCAATCTCACCATGGCTTCATCGTACCAATTCATGCGGTGGCCCATTGCATGGCTGATCCCAATGCTGGACAAAGGTTCTACGGGAACGGTGTCACCATAGTAAATGTTGTGCAAATTGATGTTGGTATCCTTTGGTACATATGGAAGCTAATCTCCACTCGCACCGAGCATAACCTGTGAAACAGTGGGCAGGGGGAGAATTTGGAAATGGACACGGAAGTAGTCTTTAGAATGCATTTACTACGTGATCAAACTCATCTTACCTGCTCATCGGAGGAAATCCGAGTGCCCCTCAACGTCGGCATCTCAAGGGGCGTCAACTTGCAAATACGGCCACGCCACGCTGGAGAGACCCCCAAGGAAACATCCTCATGTGTTCCACGGAATATCAAGATGCATTTGTATGAGTAGTTTATCTTGTGAGAGAAAAGGATGAATGAGGGAAGGCCTCTAGAGATAGAGATGGACACTACTACTACCAATGTGCTGGCCCGTGCGTTGCAATGGATCCAAAGTAGTAGAATAATGCGTGTTCATGTGCTTGAAATATAAACACTCTAGTTTTGATATACATGTGTCAGCAGACATGTCGGCTTGTCCATGGAAGTTGAACCACGGCGACCATCACATTTCTTGTTTCTACCACTGCCACACCCACACGTGATTCCCACGACGCCGCTCCAACCCACGGCACGACGTCCCCCGACGTGGACATGGATCCTCTGACGTGGCTATCACTGCCTTACCCTGCCTTTCCTTCGCTGATAGGTGGGCCAGCTGCATTTAAGGTCCGCATGTCATTGACTCATAGGTCGGGCACTAAGCCACTGAAGTTCGGTCCCGTGGGCCCCGAGAGGGAAATGTAACTCCTGCGGCAGGCCTTGTGGTGCTCCCGCGGTACGAGCTCGTGCCAACACTGGAATTTGTTTCTTACTACTACCAACTAGTACTAGTAAGGTACACGTGCATTGCACGCATGAGATTCTGGTGGTTTGTGCATTATGCTTCTACATGTGGAGTTTTCTGGATTCTAACATGTGGCAAAATCTGGTGGAATGTAAGGTTAGGCAAGTTTGATTAACTTAGGTGAGTGTTTGGTTCAAGCCACACCTTAGGCAAGCCACCCTAAGTCCCCACATGACATACACACAAAAAATGTGGCAAGATTCCCTTTGGCTTGCCAACTTGTGGCTCTCATTTTGAAGAACTAATAACTTTGCCTAAGCTTAGTTGTGGCAAAGTTAGTCATGAATTAAGGGGTTGTTTGCTTCCTAGCCACACCTTGCCACACTTTGCCACACCTAACCTTAGGCAAGTTTAACCAAGTTAGGTAGGTGTTTGGTTCTAGCCACACCTAAGGCAAGGATTTTTTTTATGAGCAGTGAGCCCCACATGTCATAGACATAAAAAGTGTGGCAAGATTCCCTTAGGCAAGCAAAAGTGTGGCTAACAATTTGAGCAACTCAACTAAGGAAAGTGTGGCAAAAATCATGTGGCAATATGTGGCAAAGATAGTCACAATCCAGACAACCCCTAAGTTCAACCATGGAGTCTTCTAATTATACATGTGGCAGAATCTGGTGGATGATATCCAACAGCCAGTAGTGCTTGGATTTGCCATCTTTGTACCATCGGATTGGCTTCATCCAACGACCAACTTTCAAAGTTTTTTCACACACTATATAGGGGGTATAGACATAGATGTGCCGGTCCGTTGCAATGGATCCAAAGTATATCTATTTAGTGGAGTCCACTCAAAACACATTATCTATTTATTTTTCTCTAACCTTCCATAGCCATGCAACCAAGCCACATAAGCTTCATGGGTGCCCCCCACATCATATTATTCATACTACGTTGATTGAAAAAAAAGATAAATCACCCAAAACAAGATCTTCCCGTTTTTTGTTCCTATGATGTTGTGCCGTGCACGCACCTACTAGTTGTATAGTGGTAGTACTAGTAGGAGTACAAACTAGTACTAGTACGGAATGCTCCTACTCTATCAACGAGCCCCATCTGACACCAAATTTCTTGGCTTCCGTGCTACAGCTAGATCTTCCCCTTGTTTCTGTTTTCCAACCCTGCGGCGGGCGGGGTGTCGGTTTGCTCAACGGCGGTACCACATGAAAGTGAAAATGCTAGGCAACACACCTACCCTAAGTTATGTGTCGTGCTGGACGGGCCGTGGAGTACACCCGATTCCCGGGCGTGTGTGGGTGCGACGCGAACGCGGCAGGCCTTTTCCTTTTACTAGCAATGTGCCCCTGCGTTGCGACGGATCCAAAGTAGTAGAATAGTAGTATTTGTTCACAAACTTGAAAGAAATCACTATTGTTTTGATATACTCCTAGTATATTACTCCCTCTGTACCCAAATATTTGTCTTTTTTGAGATTTCAAATGGACTATCACATACGGATTATATGGACATATTCTAGTGTTTCTAGCAAGATGCCCGCACGTTGCACGAAGTTGATGGGAAAGGTAAGCACAACTTATAAATTGACGGATGGAGTACTAGTTACAGTGATGCATATAATTAAGCAAAGGGATCGCACATGTCGGTATTGACTGGAATGAGAATGCAACAGCACAATAAGAATTAAGGCCACGATGGTGCAATCGCAGTGGTGGTTACAGAAGGCAAGAAGAAAGATGGATCCATGAATGTACGACCTACTCCTCCTCAACTTAGTGCACCGGGCCACCGACCGGCGGCTAAGGAGCGGCGGCTTTTGTGGCGAGGTCGAGGTGCTTCTCAGCAAAGGCATCCAAGGCTTCCAACCGGTTGAGGAAGGCCAATGTCGTAGCGTCCTCACTGGCCTTGTAGATACCTATGTACAAGATTTGCTCGTACACGTGGATGTGTAGGTCGACGAATTCTTGCAGGGCGAGGCGCCTCGCGGCGAGCGCGACCTCTAGGTGGACATTCTTCGTGGCGTCGGCAGGCAGTCACAGGGCCACCAGTGCTTGAAAGAGGTTCTGCCATGGAGGCCGATTAGGGTGGCAGGCAATGAGGAGCCCGGGCGCGCGGGCTGGAGGAGTACGGTGATGTCATCCGCGAGCTTCTTTTGGACGGTGAACATGTTGCTGGTGGCAACGATCATCTGGTCCAACTGAGAGTCATAGTTGGCGTCGACGGCGGCCATCCACCAGCCGGTCTCCAACGCCGTCTGGAGACGATCCTCGGCGCCATGCCGCAGGCCAGCGTCGTGGACCATCTGGCGCAGCCGCTGGCCGCTCATGCACTTCGCCGCCATGGGTCGGGAGTGAGCTCTTTTGCGCTTAGTGTAGGTGCCTAGGCAAATGCTTAGGTGCGTACGATGTGGTAGATGCATTGGAATGGAGGGGCGCCTTTATATGAGGGCAATGAGGGCATACTGCATTGCATTCACATCGTGCAGCCTCTTTTCCCGGAGCTCCTCCCATTACTTCCCTCATGCATTAATTGAAGGAGGATGCATTGGCCGTTCAACATATCGGGAACCGCTACTCCCTCCCTCATCTGCATTAAAGCAGTATCGGGAACTGCATCGCCCGCTGTCAAATCGAATACTCCCTCCATCTAGGTGAGTATTAAGTCATCTTATGAAAACCAAATAGTAAACACATAGGCGTGGTGCATTAACTCTCACGTTGTTTCTTATTTTTTGACATAAATAGAGGAATCAACCAATAAGAGATGTGGGGCTTGTATGCTTTTAATGACTTGAGACTATCAAACATGACATGCAGTGGTCAGTTCGTTGCACAAGAACAAATACAACCCACGTCAGCACACACGCATCTTATAGCATCACATCCAATGGCTATAAAAGATGAATGAGACCAAATTATATCTCAACTAGATGAGTTCTAGCAAAACTGTATTAATAATACTTAGTACTCCTGCGCCATGTATCATATATTAGTATCATGTAGTACTTTATTTATTGCCATGTAAGACACATAGTACTCAACTCTCTCTCTCTTTCTTCATTTAATTCTATGACACCTCATCAAAATTGCTAAGGCTAGTACCATTACAACCAGCCTTAGCAAATACTCCCTAAACATTAAGTTCTCTTGTTTTCCTCTCCACCTTGGTCACCTAGACAGAGGGAGTATACTGCGCGGGCTTTTCCTGCGCGGTAGGAGGCGGGGCAGTTCCGCCTAGTCGGTTTGACAGAGACGCGAGAAGACGAGGGAGTAGGCTGCTGCAAACGTAGGGCTGTGTGATTTGACATCGAGTTACTGCTGGACAGGTGGGGCCCCGTGATTTGACTTGCCATTATCATTTTAACTGCGGCGCTACGACCGGCGTGAGTCTCTCGATTCCTGACCACCTCCATACAGGTGCCTCTCCCTATGCTCCACCATGTAGTAGAGGCTGGCTCTTGCATGAGAGCCCACTTCTCCACTTTTTCCTTGCCTCTCATTCCTCCACATATGCAAAAATGCCATGTAAAGCGCACTATTGTACTTAGGTTGGTCGTAATGGAGAGTATCATATACTAGTATCATGCATATGATACTTTGGTATGATACTACATCTGTAATGCATAGTATCATGTGTTGGTATCATAGGATAGTTTATTTATTGTCATGCATGACACATAGTAACACATCATTTAATATGATACTATAGTAAGTATCATATTATGATACTCAACTCTCTCTTTTCTTCATTTAATTCGACGTCACCTCATCAAGATTGCATAGTTGGCATGCATGATACTACTCCCATTACAAGCAGCCATACTTGCACCTACAGGTGCTAATCTTGCCACATAGGCATAAAGTCTGATGTGGCAAGTTAATCAAGAAGAGAGAGACTAGTTTGGTGACCCAAGGAAGAAATAGTGCTAAGCGCGTGTACCTAGGTGAAAAGACAATTTTGAGTATATAGCTAATTAAATGGAGCAAACTTAGCAACACCATTTCATTGGAAGAGGTCACTCCTTGGCAAATGCAATAAATACTAGTACTCCCTGTGTCCTAGTTTCAAAAACGTTCTTATATTATGGGACGGAGGGAGTACGAAGAAAAAGATAGAGAGGAGTAAAAAATACACTTATAGCCAACCTTATAGCTAACCATGTTGTAGTATGAGTGACCAAGTGATGACTATGTATGACATGCCAACATCAGATAGCCTAGCACACCGTGTTAAATCTCCAAGGGCGCGACCATGCGAGTGACGCGACAGTCGTGGTAGGCGCGGCCATGATACGGGCTGCTGGCAGCCCTTGGATTTGAGATCAAATGGTCGCATGCTAAGTTGCTAAAAATTTGCAGAATAACCCTCCGGGATAGGATATTCACCCATACGTCTAGAATCACGCCATGCAACCGTTCGATCTCAGATCCAAGGGCTCTCGGAAGCCCGTATCATGGGAGAACGGAAAGCCACTACCCTGCCGTTCGCACGCTGGTAGTTCGTTCCTACTTGTCCCCACACGTCCTTCAATACTATGGCGGTTTGCTCCTCGTCGTCCCGTCCATTCACATTACGGCAGTTCCACTAATCCTAACCCTCCTCCCAAATCCATGGCGTCCCAAATCTCCATGATCGGCAGTGAGTACAAGGTTAGAACCATCACCGGCGATGAGTTCGACGTCATCTACACCCATTCTTCCGCGACGGTGAAAGGATGCCTTTCTCGCTTCAGACGCATGTTCGAAGACTCAGATGATGAGCGGGTCGCTGGGCTAGATGTTGAGTACACCACAGTCCTGGGATGAGAGAATGATCTAAAGGACGAAGAGAGGAAGAAGCCCGCCGTGATCCAGGTTTGCGTGCATGACTTATGCTTGGTCTACCACATATGCCATGCCGATGTTGAATGCCTGGATTTTAAGGACTTCCTCGAGAGCAACCTAGTCAAATTCATTACTGTAGACTTTGGTAACGACAAAGAAGTACTGGGTCGGATAGGCCTCGTTGTAGGCAACACCTTCGACCTCCAGAAGAATCGGCTGGTGTCCTCTCGTCAGCCTTCAATGCTGACCCTGGCAGGAGCCATGGTTCATCCTTCTTACGGTAAACTGGAGAAACCTCCATACACGTTTCATCGTTATGCATGGTAGCGGAATGTACTAGATATAGACCACATCCACTACGCTGCAATGGATGGCTACCTTTGTTTCAATATCTACAAGGGTTGGATGAAGAGCAAGAGCCAAGTGTGCGGTTCAAGCAAAGAAGTATCAGCCAAGAGGAAGAGGGACAAGGACGAAGTCGAGGAAGTGGATGAGGACTCCGAGTAAGGTGGTAGTGTCGTTGCTCATGGTGGTTCTAATGCAATGTCTCCGAAATAGTTGCAAAGTTTAATTTCAGGTGTGCTTAATTTAATTTGAGGGGTGTGTTGTGCTGAGCCCCTAGCAGAACCATGTTATGTTTCTTCTCGTTACTTTAACTCTTCAGTACGTACATACTAGTATTTCTTACATTTCATCTTTTAGTTGGTATAGTACTACCACTCGTTTCTTCACATTATATACGTACAATATATATGGCCAACATCATATAGCCAGTAGTTTAGTTGTCAAAGAATTTCAGGGTGCTTAGTTTTGTCAAAGAATTCCAGGATGCTTAGTTTTATTTCAGGGGTGGGTTGTGCTAGACACCATTATTGTGACTAGCCTTATTAATAGTACTATATGCATAATTTGGCAACGAGCACTCTCTATATGTACCACCTTTTTTTAATTTCAAGTTTTGCTCCATGGCGCAATCCATCGATACTACTGATGTACAAAAGTATACATTTTTTAAAAGGCTAGAGGGCGGGGCAGTCTAGCTCGGTTGGTTTCACGAGAGGCAAGGGCCTTTGTGATTTGACGGCTCATTACTGCTGTCAAATCGAATAGTACTGCGCCGCCCGCTGCATGCCCGGCGCCTCCATTAAACCCCTCCGTTAAACCCGCATGCAAACCGAGAATCCTACTCCGGCCACACGTCCATTCATGAGCGGGCCGGAATTAAACGCAACATCGGCCGAGCTCCTCCCATCCGCCCGCCAGACGTCGGCCAAGCTCCTACCGTTTGCCCTCTATTTACACGAGGCCAGACAGATAGTGGGCAAGAATCGCACCCCTCCGCCGCTCCCCCATCTCCTCCTTCACCATTTTCTTCACTCTTTCGATGGCTTCCGATGAGCCGTTCTCCCACATATTACTCGGCTAGGTGGCCCGCCGAGCCATCCGGATATGGGCGAGGCCGCTCGGTGCTTCACCAACTTCGCTTGGCCTGACGGAGCCAGTTGCCGCCCCAAGCAGGCGCGTAGTTCAGCAACTCGTCGCTCCAGTTCAGCTTGATGAGGAGTGGCGAGTTGCTCCATGCCGGCACGGCGGCGAGCACGCTGGTATGAGCGCCATCGCTGGCGCGTCATACCGCGCCACCAGTGTCTGCGGTGGCCGCGCCTCCCGTGTCTGTGGGCGCGCCTCCCGTGCCTGCGGCAGCGCCATGCAGGCAGAGACAAAAGCCGGGTGCATGGAGAGTGACGAGTCGGTGGCCAGCTTCTCCATGTCCGCCGCCATCATCGAGGAGAAGTAGAACACGGGAGGCCGCCGCCACTTGGGACCCATGAAGGCCACCGCCAAGGCGACGACCGCGGATTTAGGTGGTTTCTTTGCTGCTTCGTCTCTTCCGAGGACCTTCATCGACCCCGCAAGTGTCTGACGGACATGAGGAAGACAAAGGGATCCACGGGCGGCCATTTAGAAGTAAAATAAGTCTAGATACATCCATTTCTAGGACAAGTATTTGCGGACGGATGGAGTATTAATTATACAAGAGAGCCGGATTGTCACCCCTTAGTTCATGTAAATGTAATGAAATCCATCATGTTTATATGAAGATCCGGCTTTTTATACGAAATCCTTCATGCTTATATGAAATCAGTCCGTGTTTGCATGAATTTCATCTGGTTGGTTAGAGTTGTAAAACTGTATGCCGCTGGCGTTTGATGTCGTCCTCCGCGGAAGGAAGCGGGAGGAAATTTGCCGGCTGCCGTTGGAGATGCTCTTTATGCTGGAAATAATAGAGAGACATCCAATCCATTTGAGTTAATTGCCTGTATGATTGTCCCTCTATAAAAAGTTAATTGCATGTACAGTGTACACGTGACTTGCAGGGTGGCTACAGCTTCGTACAGAAAGTTAAAAAAGAAACAAGTCCATCCTTAATCTTGTATTCTAAGTACTCTCTGGGTTTCACTGTCAGTACAGTAGCGAAATAAGTATATATTAAATAAGTAGAGTAATATATAATATAAAAATCTAAAGTTAAAAGACATAATTCGAACTCATGGCATCGCGTTGCAGGCATCCGGCGCTAACCAGCCCAGCACATTTTTGTTGTAGACCATGCTGGAGATATCTCTCCATGTCTACTCTTATATATACTCCATTCGTTCCTAAATATTTGTCTTTTTCAGATTTCAAATGGACTACCACATAAGGATGTGTATATAGACATATTCTAGAGTGTAGATTCACTCATTTTGCTTCGTATGTCTTTTCAGGAAGGGGTCAGATTTGTCCTTGATTTATCTATGAGGTATCCAGATGGCACTGCACCGCCAAGAAAAGAGGGTAACATCAAAATTATGGACTACTTTTTTGAGTATGTTGGTAAGGTCCGGTCATAGTCACTTGTCGAAATCTCTAAAAAGACAAATACTCCCTCCGTCCGGAAATACTTGTCATCAAAATGGATAAAAGGAAATGTATCTAGATGTATTTTAGTTTTAGATACATCTCTTTTTATCCATTTTGATGACAAGTATTTTCGGACGGAGGGAGTAGAAAACAGAGTTGGTGATGATGGTGTGCATGACATCCTGCAATATAGGCCATCGGATTTATATCTAACGGATAGGAAAGAAACTATGGAAATTTTGCAAAAATATACCCACACGTCTCTCCACGTTCGCAAATAAGGCCTTCCCTCGTTCAGCCTTTTTCTCTCACAAGATAAACTACTCATACAAATGCATCTTGATGTTCCGTGCAACGCATGGGCGGCTAGCTAATTTCTTTTAAAATAGTTGGTGCGGTAATTGGTTGAAGTGATATATTTTATGTCTGCCCGAATGATTTCAGATTCACTAGTAGTAACAAAGAAAAGGTTGCCTTGTTAATTAACAGAAACAGGGTGAAAACTATCACATGAGGCCGGTAAAAACAAGGCACACTGGGTTCAGTGTCATCGTCACTACAGCTGTGCGCGCGCGAGAAGTCTACATATCGAGGGGGCTACCGAGCGAGGCACCGAGACACAATGTTTGAGAGAGAAACCAATTGAAAGATTATGATCAGATTGAGTTGTCACCCTTCTGCTATCATTGTTGGGGGGGGAGAGAAAGACGTATCGAGAGTGTACGCGGTAGGCACAGAGGCACAACTAGCAAGTGTGTGTGTGTGTGTGTGTGTGTGTGTGTGTGTGTGTTTGAAAGAGGAGTAGATAGATTATTATCAAGATCGATGTGCCACCATACTCCTTCGGTGCCGGGTAGTGTGTGTGTGTGTATGTTTGAGAGAGAAGCCAGTCGATAGATTAGTATCAAGATCGAGGTGTCACCCTACTCCTTCGGTGTTGGGAAGTGTGGGTGTGGGGGGGCAGTGACACTCACATAGATATCTCTACTTTCTTATAAAAACAGAGTTGGTGATGATGGTGTTCCTGCCATCCTGCAATATAGGCCATCCGATTTATATCCGACGGATAGGAAGGAAACTATGGCAATTTTGCAAAAAGATACCCACACCCCTCTCCGCATTTGCAAATAAGGCATTTCGTCGTTCATCCTTTTGTCCCACAAGATAAACTTCTCATACAAATGCATCTTGATGTTATGTGCAATGCATGGGCATCTTGCTAGTAGGGAGAAGGAGTTTGTGTGACACATATCTAGCTATATTAAGGGATAGGTAGATAGCATATGTGTGAAAGACATTATTATACTTTGAGACATTAGTGGTTGTGGGTGGGCGGAATTAAAGGGGTGGGCATGTTAGACATAGAGAGCGTGTGTGTTTCTGTGTGAGAGACTTGTAGGACGGGGTAGAAAGACGAATTTAACCCTGGCGGAGGGACAGAAATACACGAAGTGCGCGTGCGTGATTCCGATGCCCACATGGAAATGAGATATGTATGCATGTGAGAGAGATTGCACAATTCATTCACGTATCACTATCTACCGATCGTGGACGTGCATCGCTTGAACATAAGTCAATATCTACTTCGTATCGTGGCCAAAGGTACAATATCGATTCAACGCTATAAAGATTGGACACTCACATATCACATTTTTTTCTATTTAAATAAACCTTTTCAGTTGTGCATGCCAAATTTACAGTGATGTTTCTTCAAACAACCAATGTAGCTATCATGTACATTGATGTCTACTACACAACCTTCTTCTTGTAGACGTTGTTGGGCCTGCAAGTGCACAGGTTTGTAGGACAGTAGTTAATTTCCCTCAAGTGGATGACCTAAGGTTTATCAATCCGTAGGAGGTGTAGGATGAAGATGGTCTCTCTCAAACAACCCTGCAACCAAATAACAAAGAGTCTCTTGTGTCCCCAACACACCCAATACAATGGTAAATTGTATAGGTGCACTAGTTTGGCGAAGAGATGGTGATACAAGTGCAAAATAGATAGTAGATAAAGGTTTTTGTAATCTGAAATAATAGAAACAGCAAGGTAACAAGTGGTAAAAGTGAGCGTAAATGGTATTGCAATGATAGGAAACAAGGCCTAGGGTTCATACTTTCGTTAGTGCAAGTTCTCTCAACAATAATAACATAGATAGATCATATAACAAGCCCTCAACATGCAACAAAGAGTCACTCCAAAGCCACTAATAGCGGAGAACAAACATAGAGATTATGGTAGGGTACGAAACCACCTCAAAGTTATTCTTTCGGATCGATCTATAAAAGAGTTCGTACTAGAATAACACCTTAAGACACAAATCAACCAAAACCCTAATGTCACCTAGATACTCCATTGTCACCTCAAGTATCCGTGGGCATGATTATACGATATGCGTCACACAATCTCAGATTCATCCAACCAACATAAAAGTACTTCAAAGAGTGCCCCAAAGCTACTACCGGAGAGTCAAGAACATGTGCCAACCCCTATGCATAGGTCCCCAATGTCACGAAACCCGCAAGTTGATCACCAAAACATACATCAAGTGGCACATGATATCCCATTGTCACCACAGATAATCACGGAAAGACATACATCAAGTGTTCTCATAAAAGACTCGATCCGATAAGATAACTTCAAAGGGGAAACTCAATTCATCACAAGAGAGTAGAGGGGGAGAAACATCATAAGATCCAACTACAATAGCAAAGCTCGGGATACATCAAGATCGTGCCATAGAGGAACACGAGAGAGAACACGAGAGAGAGAGAGAGAGAGAGAGAGAGAGAGAGAGAGAGAGAGATCAAACACATAGGTACTGGTACATACCCTCAGCCCCGAGGGTGAACTACTCCCTCCTCGTCATGGATAGCGCCGGGATGATGAAGATGGCCTCCGATGATGGGATCGCCCTCCGGAAGGGTGCCGGAACAGGGTCCCGATTGGTTTTTGGTGGCTACAGAGGCTTGCAGCGGCGGAACTCCTGGTCTATCTTCTGTTCTGGAAGTTTTAGGGTACAAGAGTATATATGGGTGCAGGGGGTATGTCGGAGGAGCTACGGGGGCCCCACGAGGCAGGGGGGGCGCCCAGGGGAGTGGGCGCGCCCCCCACCCTTGTGGGCAGCCCTTATCTCCCCTGACGTGCACTCCAAGTTCCCTGGGTTGCTTTCCTTCCAAAAATAACTTCTCCAGTTGATTTCGTTCCGTTTTGACTCCGTCTGATATTCCTTTTCCTCGAAACAATGAAATAGGCATAAAACAGCAAATCTGGGCTGGGCCTCCGGTTAATAGGTTAGTCCCAAAAATAATATAAAAGTGGATAATAAAGCCCAATATTGCCTAAAACAGTAGATAAAGTAGCATGGAGTGATCAAAAATTATAGATACGTTGGAGACGTATCAAGCATCCCCAAGCTTAATTCCTACTCGTCCTCGAGTAGGTAAATGATAAAAAAGAATTTTTGATGCGGAGTGATACTTTGGCATAATTTCAATGTAAATCTTCTTAATTGTGACATGAATATTCAGATCCAAAAGATTCAAGACAATAGTTCATATTGACATAAAATTAATAATACTTCAAGCATACAAATTAAAGCAATCATGTCTTCTCAAAATAGCATGGTTAAAGAAAGTTATCCCTACAAAATCATATAGTCTGGCTATGCTCTATCTTCATCACACAAAGTATTTAATCATGCACAACCCCGATGACGAGCCAAGCAATTGTTTCATACTTTAGTAATCTCAAACCTTTTCAACTTTCACGCAATACATGAGCGTGAGCCATGGACATAGCACTATAGGTGGAATAGAATGGTGGTTGTGGAGAAGACAAAAAGGAGAAGATAGTCTCACATCAACTAGGCATATCAATGGGCTATGGAGATGCCCATCAATAGATGTCAATGTGAGTGAGTAGGGATTGCCATGCAACGGATGCACTAGAGCTATAAGTATATGAAAACTCAACAAAAGAAACTAAGTGGGTGTGCATCCAACTTGCTTGCTCACGAAGACCTAAGGCACTTTTGAGGAAGCCCATCATTGGAATATACAAGCCAAGTTCTATAATGAAAAATTCCCACTAGTATATGAAAGTGACAACATATGAGACTCTCTATCATGAAGATCATGGTGCTACTTTGAAGCACAAGTGTGGTAAAAGGATAGTAGCATTGTCCCTTCTCTCTTTTTCTCTCATTTTTTTATTTTGTATTTTTTTTATTTGGGCCTTTTCTCCTTTTTTTATGGCCTCTTTTTTTTATGTGGGATTCTTTGGCCTCTTTTATTTTTTTTCGTCCGGAGTCTCATCCCAACTTATGGGGGAATCATAGTCTCCATCATCCTTTCCTCACTGGGACAATGCTCTAATAATGATGATCATCACACTTTTATTTTTTATTACAACTCAACAATTACAACTCGATACTTAGAACAAAATATGACTCTATATGAATGCCTCCGGCAGTGTACCAGGATATGCAATGAATCATGAGTGACATGTATGAAAGAATTATGAACGGTGGCTTTGCCACAAATACAATGTCAACTACATGTTCATGCAAAAAGCAATATGACAGAAGTAATGCGTGTCATATGAACGGAACGGTGGAAAGTTGCATGGCAATATATCTCGGAATGGCTATGGAAATTCCATGATAGGTAGGTATGGTGGCTGTTTTGAGGAAGGTATATGGTGGGTGTATGATACCGGCGAAAAGTGTGCGGTATAAGAGAGGCTAGCAATGGTGGAAGGGTGAGAGTGCGTATAATCCATGGACTCAACATTAATCAAAAGAACTCATGCACTTGTTGCAAAAATTTAGAAGTCATCAAAAACCAAAGCACTAAACGCATACTCCTATGGGGATAGATTGGTAGGAAAAGACCATCGCTCGTCCCCGACTGCCACTCATAAGGAAGACAATCAATAAATAAAATTGTGCTCCGACTTCATCACAAAGCGGTTCACCATACGTGCATGCTATGGGAATCACAAACTTCAACACAAGCATTCTTTAAATTCATAATCACCCCAACTAGCATTGCTTTGATATTATCACCTCCATATCTCAAAACAATTATCAAGCATAAAACTTATCTTAGTATTCAACGCACTCAAAAGAAAGTTTCACATATCTTGAATACCAAGTATATTAACATTAAGCAAATTACCATGCTATTAACAACATTCAAAATAATCTAAGTGAAGCATGAGAATTCAATAGTTTCTTTAAAACAAATCCACCACCGTGCTCTAAAAGATATAAGTGAAGTACTAGAGCAAAAATTAGCACGCTCAAAAGATATAAGTGAAGCACTATGAGCAAAACTATCAAGCTCAAAAGATAGAAGTGAAGCACATAGAGTATTCTAGCAAATTATAATTTGTGTATGGCTCTCTCTCAATAAAGAATTTCAGATCTTGATACTTTATTCAAATAGAAAGCAAAGCTAAAGAAAACTACATGGCAAGGATAGCACAACTCATGTGAAGAAGCAAAAACTTAGCTCAACCGATACTAACCGATAGTTGTTGAAGAAGAAAGGTGGGATGCCTACCGGGGCATACCCAAGCTTAGATGCTTGAGACTTCTTGAAATATTATTTTGGGGTGCCTTGGGAATCCCCAAGCTTGAACTTTTGTGTCTCCTTAATTCCTCTCATATCCTGGTTTCCCTTTTTATCAAAAGCTTCATTCACAACAAACTCAACAAGAACTCGTGAGATAGGTTAGTATAAACCAATGCAAAACCTTATCATTTTCTACTGTAACAAATCACTAAAATTATTATTCAACATTGAATACTAAATGCCTCTGCATATTTAATACTCCTATCATCAAATAGAATCATTAAACAAGCAAACATATGCAAACAATGCAAACATAACAGCAATCTGCCAAAACAGTAAAGTCTGTAAAAAATGCAAGAGTATCAATACTTACCTGACCCCAAAAATTATGAACTAAAATTCCCACTGTAATAAATTTATCAGAGCTTAATATGCAAAAAGATTCAACATTATACCATTCTCTGACTTTTCTAGGGAATTTTTGCAACAGCGGTAAACTTTCTGTTTTCAAACAGCAACATGTATATTAGCAAAATAAGCATGGCAAAGGCTATCCTTGACTTTTTTATTGAAACTAAAGATGCAAAACATTATTCTAACTAAAAGCAAGCAAAAACTAACAAAATAAAATGACGCTCCAAGCAAAACACATATCATGTGGTGAATAAAAATATAGCTCCAAGTAAAGTTACCGATGGAAGTAGACGAAAGAGGGGATGCCTTCCGGGGCATCCCCAAGCTTAGGCTCTTGGTTGTACTTGGATATTACCTTGGGGTGCCTTGGGCATCCCCAAGCTTAGGCTCTTGCCACTCCTTATTCCATAGTCCATCGAATCTTTACCCAAAACTTGAAAACTTCAACCACACAAAACTCAACACAAAACTCGTAAGCTCCGTTAGTATAAGAAAATAAAACCACCACATAAGGTACTGTAATGAACTCATTCTAAATTCATACCGGTGTAATATATACTGTATTATAACTTATCTATGGTTCATACCACTTAATAATAGCCATAGATGCATCAAAATAAGCAAATAACACAATGAAAACAGAATCTGTCAAAAACAGAACAGTCTGTAGTAATCTGTATCAAACGTATACTTCTGGAACCCCAAAAATTATGAAATAAATTTCTGGACCTGAGGAATTTGTCTATTAATCATCTGCAAAACGAATCATCCTAAAATCACTCTCCAGTAAAAAACGGCATCTATTCTCGTGAGCGCTAAAGTTTCTGTTTTTCACAGCAAGATGACATAAACTTCACTCAAGTCTTCCCAAAGGTTCTACTTGGAACTTTATTGAAAAAAAAGCTATAAAACATGATTAATACAGTAGAATAATCATGTGGACACACAAAAACAGTAAGGATAAATATTGGGTTGTCTCCCAACAATCGATTTTCTTTAATGCCTTTCTAGCTAGGCATGATGATGACAATGATGCTCACATAAAAGATAAGAATTGAAACATAACGGGAGCATCATGAAGCATATGACTAGCACATTTAAGTCTAACCCACTTCCTATGCATAGGGATTTTGTGAGCAAACAACTTATGGGAACAATAATCAACTAGCATAGGATGGCACAACAAGCATAACTTCAAGATTTTCAACACATAGAGAGGAAACTTGACATTATTGTAATTCCTACAAGCTTATGTTCCTCCCTCATAATAACTTTCAGTAGCATCACGAATGAATTCAACAATCTAACCAGCACCTAAATTATTCTTTTCATGATCTACAAGCATAGAAAATTTACTACTCTCCACATAAGCAAAATTCTTCTCATTCGGAATAGTAGGAGTAAACTCAACAAAATAACTATCATGTGATTGAAAATTAAGATCAAGATGACATGTTTCATGATTATCATTATTCTTTAAAGCATACATGTCATCACAATAATCATCATAGATAGGAGGCATGCTTTCATCATAGTAAATTTGCTCATCAAAGCTTGGGGCAAAAAAATATCATCTTTATCAAACATAGCTTCCCCAAGCTTGTGGCTTTGCATATCATTAGCATCATGGATATTCAAGGAATTCATATAACAACATTGCAATCATGCTCATCATTCAAAGATTTAGTACCAAACATTTTAGAGATTTCTTCTTCTAGCACTTGAGCACAATTATCCTTTCCATCATACTCACGAAAGATATTAAAAAGATGAAGCGTATGAGACAAACTCAACTCCATTTTTTTTGTAATTTTCTTTTATAAAATAAACTAGTGCTAAAACAAGAAACAAAAAGATTCGATTGCAAGATCTAAAGATATACCTTCAAGCGCTAACCTCCCCGGCAACGGCGCTAGAAAAGAGCTTGATGTCTACTACACAACCTTCTTCTTGTAGACGTTGTTGGGCCTGCAAGTGCACAGGTTTGTAGGACAGTAGCAAATTTCCCTCAAGTGGATGACCTAAGGTTTATCAATCCGTAGGAGGCGTAGGATGAAGATGGTCTCTCTCAAACAACCCTGCAACCAAATAACAAAGAGTCTCTTGTGTCCCCAACACACCCAATACAATGGTAATTGAATAGGTGCACTAGTTCGGCGAAGAGATGGTGATACAAGTGCAAAATAGATAGTAGATAAAGGTTTTTGTAATCTGAAATAATAAAAACAGCAAGGTAACAAGTGGTAAAAGTGAGCGTAAACGGTATTGCAATGATAGGAAATAAGGCCTAGGGTTCATACTTTCGCTAGTGCAAGTTCTCTCAACAATAATAACATAGATAGATCATATAACAAGCCCTCAACATGCAACAAAGAGTCACTCCAAAGCCACTAATAGCGGAGAACAAACATAGAGATTATGGTAGGGTACGAAACCACCTCAAAGTTATTCTTTCGGGTCGATCTATAAAAGAGTTCGTACTAGAATAACACCTTAAGACACAAATCAACCAAAACCCTAATGTCACCTAGATACTCCATTGTCACCTCAAGTATCCGTGGGCATGATTATACGATATGCGTCACACAATCTCAGATTCATCCAACCAACATAAAAGTACTTCAAAGAGTGCCCCAAAGCAACTACCGGAGAGTCAAGAACGTGTGCCAACCCCTATGCATAGGTTCCCAATGTCACGAAACCCACAAGTTGATCACCAAAACATACATCAAGTGGCACATGATATCCCATTGTTACCACAGATAATCACGGCAAGACATACATCAAGTGTTCTCATAAAAGACTCAATCCGATAAGATAACTTCAAAGGGGAAACTCAATTCATCACAAGAGAGTAGAGGGGGAGAAACATCATAAGATCCAACTACAATAGCAAAGCTCGGGATACATCAAGATCGTGCCATAGAGGAACACGAGAGAACACGAGAGAGAGAGAGATCAAACACATAGCTACTGGTACATACCCTCAGCCCCGAGGGTGAACTACTCCCTCCTCGTCATGGATAGCGCCGGGATGATGAAGATGGCCTCCGGTGATGGGATCCCCCTCCGGCAGGGTGCCGGAACAGGGTCCCGATAGGTTTTTGGTGGCTATAGAGGCTTGCGGCGGCGGAACTCCCAATCTATCTTCTGTTCTGGAAGTTTTAGGGTACAAGAGTATATATGGGTGCAGGGGGTACGTCGGAGGAGCTACGGGGGCCCCACGAGGCGGGGAGGTGTGCCCCCCACCCTCGTGGGCAGCCCGTATCTCCCCTGACGTGCACTCCAAGTTCCTTGGGTTGCTTTCCTTCCAAAAATAACTTCTCTAGTTGATTTTGTTCCGTTTTGACTCCGTCTGATATTCCTTTTCCTCGAAACACTTAAATAGGCATAAAACAACAAATCTGGGCTGGGCCTCCGGTTAATAGCTTAGTCCCAAAAATAATATAGAAGTGGATAATAAAGCCCAATATTGCCTAAAACAGTAGATAAAGTAGCATGGAGCAATCAAAAATTATAGATACGTTGGAGACGTATCATACATGCACCATTGTTACTCTTGCATTCAAATTCATTAGTCTTGGATGATTTAAGTTTCTATTTTGAAGTAATTTATGTAATATTCATATATGAATTCAACGGGTATGCAATTTATGAAATGGAGGCTATGTAATAATATGAGGTAACACTTTTAAGTAGCTGACTACAATATCCATTTCTTTTTGTGCGCCTCTACACTAACACGTCAATGCATTATGTTTAAAGTAAATAACCAATGGCACTAAATTATCTATTTACACGAGAAATACATAGGCTGAGCGTTTGATCCCTTTTTTTGTGAACGCGCCACTACACCCGTACGATTGGACGCGCCCGTGTGAACGTCCAAGTTATCGCCGCATCATCGTCGACACCATCCTTAACCCAACCACCGGAGCAGCTTATGATGCCCCGTCCACGGCCGCAGATCCGCGTCGTCGACACCATCCTTAACCCAACCACCGGAGCATCTTCACCTACGCCCTCGTCCACGGCCACAGATCCGCTTCGCCCACACCGTAGTCCACCCCATCGGAGCCGCTCCACAAACACCCTACTCGATGGTTCTATATCTCCTTACCGGACCCCGTCAGCCAGCGTAGCGTCATCACCCTTGACGTTTCTAACCTGATTCCCACCGTCTGGAGAGATGCCAAGCACCTGCCACGGCCTAGGTACTTGTCACCTTTAAACCCATCTAGCATCACCTGCCCGATGTACTTCAAATATACTAACCGGTCGCTGTTACCTGTTATGCAGCTGGCAAAAACTACAAGGACAATGTTTCTTCTGGATCTAATAGCTTGGCCAACCAAGATCCTGGACTGAGGCATTGCTATGATCTTGTAAGCGTGTCTCTCTCTCTTGTATTGTTCTGTGCCTGCCAGCATGCTTTGCTAGGATTTTCGACCAGTAATCCATTTGTGCAGACAATGATTTCTACTACTGGCTGCTAAATTAGATATGTAGATGTCATACATGATACTACCTCGTACCTTCGTTCCTAAATATAAGTCTTTCTAGAGATTCCACTATAGGCTACATACGGAGCAAAATGAGTGAATCTACACTCGAAAATGCATCTATATACATCTGTATGTGGTCCATACTGGAATCTCTACAAAGACATATATTTAGGAACAGGGGCAGTACATTACACAAAATCGTAGGTGGCATGTAGGAATTCCAATGCACTACATTAGGCTCCCTTAGAGTGCCTGCTAGTCCAGCATATAGAGTCATGGCTAGTTTATGGTATGCACACAATCGTTAATTGCTGGTTTAAATATGCGCAAGGGATATGCAATGTAGTATCATGTAGAGATGTCTGAAATTAGCCGTGTCAACTTGCAGATAGGGTTACACAATGAAAAAGTACAACATGTATGTGGAAATTTCATGGAACATCGCAAAAAAAGGAGAGGTAGCGGTCAGCCTATAAAGTGTGTTATGGTACGTCACTCCTCCATTGCAGTTATTTCTATGCTAGTTCTATTAGCCAAGTTTCTTAGGGATAGTTATTATGAGTTATCCTAAGAAAATAAGCACCTGTGAATATAAGCTTCATATAATAAGCCAACCAGTTATTTTCATTGCGTTTTCAGCTTATCTTTGGTATGATCAGTGGAAAGTCCAGATTACATTATATATTTTTCATTTTGCTGCCCATATGGAAATTAATTTGACTTGCAAACATCACAAATTGAACCCAGTGCAGTAATTAATATGATGGGAAAACAGACCATCACTATTTGCTCAAAATGCAAATACAAAGATACCATCTACTTGGCACAATCTACTTTGGTCAATGTTTTCCATAGAGATCACATTGCCTAATTTAGACAAAGAACGCATGACCAACATTTAAATGAAGAACAATTATTTATTGAAATTCGATGGTCCAATTGGCTGGTTATTATCATATAGCAGCACCACCTGAAAGCATCATATAGCAGTAGCAACAGCTCATAGCAACTCATCATACAGCAGCAGCAGTCTGCAATTCATCATATACCATCAGCAGCTCATAGCAATTCATCATATAACAGTAGCAGGAGCAGCTCATAGCAATTCATCATATAGCAACAGCAGGAGCAGCTCATAGCAATTCATCATATAGCAGCAGCAGGAGCAGCTTATAGCAACTCATCATATAGCAACAGCAACAGCTCATAGCAATTCATCATATAGCAGCAGCAGCAGCTCATAGCAACTCATCATATAGCAGCAGCAGCTCATAGCAATTCATCATATAGCAGCAGCAGGAGCAGCTCATAGCAATGCATCATATAGCAGCAGCAGAAGCAGCTCATAGAAATTCATCGTATAGTGGATCAGAATGAAAATTTGGCAAAATATCAGAGGATATCCTCACCTTGTTGGATGAGCTCATCCTTCAACAGCACCTCAAGGCCATGGCCTGGGAGGAGGGGAGGGGGAATAAGGTGCCTTCTACTATAGTGTGGCATCAGCCGTAGTTGTGCAGCGCCCGCCGGAGTAGTGCGTTGGACGAACCACAGTGGAGCAGCTATTGGAGACCATGAGAATGAGGGGCGGCGCCAGAGGGAGGAGCAGCCAGGGAGAATTGCCCCTACCCGCCGGCCATGTAGCCTAGCTGGACATAGCATCGTCGAGGACCAGGCCAGATGGGACCAGTGGCGACGGCTCGCTGGAGGAACCCTAGTGCTGCAGGCAGGGGATCGAGGTAGAGGGAAAGGGGAGAGGAGATGCAAGCGGGCAGGCAATGAATGCTTGCATGTTTGTTTTTACTTGAGGGTCAGGTGTGACACGGGCGTCAGTAGTTGCATTTTGAGTGTAATATAGGCAGATAACAGAGTCATTTCACTATTCCCCTTCCCTTCAATTTTTAGTGAGGTTCTACCCGAAACACCCCCCTCCAAAGCGAAATTAGTTAAGCCCAAGCCCATAACTCAAAAATGACTTCTTTACATCTTTTATGGCTTATTTTGACAATATGCCCTGAAAAGGCGGAATCGAACTAGCCCTTAACCTGCAATTCAATTGTGCATGCAATGATGAATCACTCCTGCCTGCTATCTGTACATTTAGGCATCATCATACGTGGCATAACCTAATACATGTGCATTCCATTGTAGAATCTGGAATATGCAATGTTTATGTTAGTTCATATGTTGCACATGATGTTTAAATGCCCCTTAAATATGGTCAGTCAAGTGATGGTCTTTAAGCCTCCTTCTTTGCTTCTTTTCTTGATATGTAATATTTGCTCACACATCTGTTCAAATGCTTGTTTGCATCAGCCAGCCATACTAGGACTGTTTACTTTGATTACTTGTTGTTCTTGACCCAAGACTCTAACAGAGCTTGTCAATGATTTAAACACTAAGGGCTGCTGTAGTGGGGCCTTTTCTAACTCATAGGTGACATAAAGGTTTGGTTGTACACTACAGTAGGCTCTCCAAGAGTACCTGGAGATCCAGTTTGAAGGTATGCCTAGTTTTTACATAGTGTAGACATAGTAAATGCTCATTTCATTGTGTGCAAGTGCAAGAGATGTGGCATGTTTCATTATGTGGTGTTGTTTTGTTATAATCTCATCCTTTTGTGTTCACAGACTGGAAAGTATGCATATTTATCTTCCAAGGAGACGAGTAATTAGTTTGTGTCACCTTGCAGAGGGGGTGCAATGAAGATAAGATTGAGGATTTCCAAGTACAATATGTTAGGAAGGAGCCTTGCAAGAGAAGTAGGAGCTGCGCTGAGCCTCTTCAACCTGCTAAGGTACGTCACTGTATGCAACTCAAAAGTTCAATTCCTTGTTTGTTTCAGGCATAGTTAATTTGCTCTTTTCAATTGCTTTATTTGTCCTCAGTTAATGAGATGCCCAAATAATCATGTCTAATGTTCGGTACTTGTATAACTATTAGTTGACATAATTAAAGGCCTTACCATTTAATTACTCTGCCGAAGTGTGCCTGAAGCTTTGAAGTCTATTAACCAACTATTTTTGCATGAGGCTCACAATCTAGTTTATACTATGCTAATGATTGCATAGTTTTGCCTGCTGTAGTATGTTTGTATGAAACCCTCTGCTGTTCATTATGCTCCCTAAGACTTTAATTGAGATACAGCATGGCCAACTGCTTGCTTATACGCAATGTGCTGTCTAAATTTGTAACTTGTCTGTGTTTTCGATTGGGCCCCAACATCATGCTCCTCTGGTGAACTAAGAGGGATTTCTGTATGGAGGCTGCACAGACTATCTTTCTTATAATTTTTAAAATATCACCTACTTATGCTTCATGACGTGTAACATTATTGTTAATCCTGTTTTGCCATGTAGTACAAAATAGTGTCTTGCTCGCTTCACTGTTGTAACTATATTTTTGCCCTAGTCATGTGTACTTACAGAAACATTTCACGATGAAGTGACATCAACACAAAGATCTGCGAGCAGTGCGGCATGGCCGTTACCGAATGATTATGGATTGGAATTGGAATGTGCTGATGTTCTCGAGCATCAACTAGAGGTGGCAAGACAATGTGTACATGATTGTCAACATTTAATCAACAAGTTGACACTAGACATGTAGGTATTAGATGCAGGAGTCAAAAAATGAAACAAGACACTGAGGTAACCATGAAGGAATTGGAGATTTTGCAGACCGAAATTTGTGCTACCTGAATTCGGCCAATCGATTATAGTTCAAATGGAGTTAAGTTGATGCGCGTCCATGATGTATGAGCTGTATTTGCCTAGTGTATGTAATTTGTTGTTTGTATAATCGGTTGTAATTTCTTTATTGTATAGTGTAGGATTATTCTACCTTTCTATTCCTTGATCTCTTTGTTGTATAGTGTATGCTTTTTAGAGGTGATAGTATTGAGTAGGATAATTCTTTGAATATGCTATATCGTTCACGGGCCGTACGATCCCATGGGCCATGTACGGGCCGTCGGATCCATGGGCCATATACGGGCTGTCGGATCCATGGGCCTTCAATCGGCCGTCGGACCCATGTGCCTTCAATGGGCCGTCGGACCCATGAGCCTTCATTGGGTCGTCGGCTCCATGGGCCTTCAATGGGCCGTCGGATCCATGGGCCTTCTACATCTCGTAGGTTCCATGGGCCTTCTATGTCTCATAGGATCCATGGGCCTTGTAAGGGCCGACTCATTTATGGCTATTGTACGGGCCTTTAATGGGCCGTAGACGGGCCTTTAATGGAAATCGTACGTTTTATGGGTTGACCATAACGGGCCGTTAATAGGCCATATTTGGTGATGCTATGAAAATGGCCCAACAGATTAATGGTCCACAAACGAGCCGACTGTAACGACGGGATGAATTTGGCCCACAAGCAGAAAATGACAGTAAGGGGCCGTAAGTAACCGAATGCTGCAAATGAGCCCAAGAATAAATGGGCCCTCAGAAGGCCAAAAGATAACTTGGGCTGGAAACGGCCCAATGGGATAACGGGTCGTTAATGGGTATAAATTGATACACTGTTCATGACGGGCCAGTTTCACCACGGGCCATTTATGGGTGTAAAGTGATACATTGTTCATTACGGGCCAGTTTCAACACGGGCTGTTAATGGGGCAATATTTACAAAGGGCCTCATATGGGCCGAAAGACGTCATGGGCCATACATGGGCTAGAAGTGAAAACGGGCTGGAATCATATTGGATGGCACAGATGATGCTACTGGGCCTAATTCGGATAGGGCGTAACGGGCCTTGGGTTAGCGGGATGTAAATGGGCTATACGCGAACAAGCCGTTAACAGGCTTTCCATGGGCCGGCCCGCCACCTTTTGACCAAGTCAAACGGGCCGACCTTTTCACAGGAATGGGCCACTGTTGGGCCGTGCCACATGTCAACGTATCATAGGCTTCTTCTGTCCAATGAGTGGATTGCATATGTCCCAACGATGAGCCGACACGTGTTTCCTCCAGCCAATGATGATTTTACAGGTGGAAAATCCCCATTGGTCGGGGCTGTTAACGGGTTATCAGATCCAAAACCCGACCCGATAGCTTAACGGAGTTCCGTTACGGTGGATGCCACGTGTCGGTCACCCATGACGAAAGCACTTCTGTGACGCGTGATTTATCGTCATGGAAGTGGACACTTCCGTGATGATAATTTTGGTAATGTCATGGAACACTTCTACGACAGCACAGGTATGACTATCTTGATTCTGTCATAAATTTGTCATGGATGTACACGCATGACAAAAAACGTGACCTACTGTGACAAACACGTATCATCACAGAAGTGTATTTTTTTTGTAGTGATTGTCGAGTAGCATGCTTCGGGTAAATCAGATTACCTTCTTCATCTTTCTTCGTGTGGATGTGACATGGCAAATCCAGCACATCATTCCCTGCTTGATCCTTTACCTTCTTAGGGGGCCAGGGCCCCTTAGGTTTTCCCTTAAACTTTCCTTGATTCACTGCCGCAATCTCTTAGGGTGCCGCTGGTGCGGCCTTGCGCTTCTGTTTCCGACTGGAGTTATCTCCACCGACCTCTTGGCTGACTGGTTTACTCTTCCCTCTACGGAGTCGATCCTCTTCTTTTGTGTTAGCGTACTGGGTTGCTATCTCCATCATCCGAGTCAGAGTCATATCCCCAGTCCGACCGAATTCCAAGACCAACTCTCTATATTTGACGCCTTCCTTGAAAGCGCATACTGCTTGATGCTCTGATACATTCTCAACGGTGTGGTGCAAAGTGGTCCATCTCTGAATTAATTCCCTCAAAGTCTCATTCGGCTTCTGCACACAATGCTACAACTCGGGCAACCCTGCTGGTCGCTTGCACGTGCCCTCAAAAGTTCTTACGAACACTCGAGATAGCTCCTCCCAACTGTGTATACTGCCCGGAGTCAACTGAGTCAACCATGCTCGGGCCGACCCTTCCAACATAAGAGGGAGATGCTTCATCGCTATCTCATCGTTTCCGCCTCCAATCTGCACAGCCACTCGGTAATCTTCAAGCCAAGTTTCAGGCTTGGATTCGCCGGTGAACTTACTGACCCCGGACGCCAACATGAAGTTGGGAGGAATCACCGCTGCCCTGATGGCCCTACTAAAACACTCGGGACCGGAAACATGCACTCTGCTGCCACTTGGACGATCTCTGCCAGGGTCTTCTCTGTGTGCTCTGTTCCGGTCGACCAGGCCTTGAACGAGGATAGACCTCACGTCGAAGCCCGGTTCCCTTGGGTCAACTAAGGCTCTGCGCTCGCCACTATGACGGTGCCTGTCATCGTTCCACCGAGGTACATACGATGCACTCCTCGGAGGAGGCGTGGGTCCTCGATGATGATTGTCACGGTCGAGTGGATGATCATACTACCCACGGCCTTCACGCCGTGGAGGCGATCTTGGGCTGTGAGCCGACTGAACCGTGTCCGCTGCAATGGATCTGTTGTGAATCCTATTCCGTGAATGAGATACTGCGGTGTTTTGCTCTCCCGCTGCCCGAAGCAAGGCCCGGATCTGCATCAACCCTCTACCAGCTTCTGACTGGGAAGGTTGGATCGACTCTGCTATTCGGGCCGCGACTGTGAGATTCTGAAACGGAGTGCGTTATACCATAGGTGGAGGCAGAAAAAGCTGTCGACGACTGAACTCATGGATCCACTCCTGAGCGTGCTTGTCGAGAGCATGCTGAAGGTTATCCAGTCGAGTGCACTCAGCTAAGTTAGCTAGGCGCACCTCCTCCAAGGCCCGATCCTCGGGGGTTTCTCCAACGATGGGTGTGTGGAGTGCATCCATGTTGCAGCGACGAAGTTCTTCCCTCTGCTGCGAAGAGAGGGGTTCGGGTCGGTATTCCTCGTGGCCGCGCGACGGATCACCACCCCGTCTCCACCGCCTTCATGGCGGAAACCGGGCGGGCTGTGAGGTCCGTCGACCATCAAGACTTCAGCCAGGGTCACTGCTATCGCACTCGGATGCGGTCTCCATGGAGCCAGTCGAACAGGCTGTGGAGAGTTTCGTTGGGGTCGATTGCTGTTGTTGGAAATATGCCCTAGAGGCAATAATAAAAGGATTATTATTATATTTCCTTGTTTATGATAATTGTCTTTTATTCATGCTATAATTGTATTATCCGGAAATCGTAATACACGTGTGAATACATAGACCACAATATGTCCCTAGTGAGCCTCTAGTTGACTAGCTCGTTGATCAACAAATATTCATGGTTTCCTGACTATGGACATTGGATGTCATTGATAACGGGATCACATCATTAGGAGAATGATGTGATGGACAGGACCCAATCCTAAGCATAGCACAAGATCGTGTAGTTCATTTCCCTAGAGCTTTTCCAATGTCAAGTATATTTTCCTTAGACCATGAGATCGTGTAACTCCCGGATACCGTAGGAGTGCTTTGGGTGTACCAAATGTCACAACGTAACTGGGTGGCTATAAAGGTGCACTACAGGTATCTCTGAAAGTGTCTTTTGGGTTGACACGATCTCTGGGCCCACTCGGTAATGCATCATCATAATGAGCTCAAAGTGACCAAGTGTCTGGTCACGGGATCATGCATTATGGTACAAGTAAAGTGACTTGCTGGTAACGAGATTGAACAAGGTATTGGGATACCGACGATCGAATCTCGGGCAAGTAACGTACCGATTGACAAAGGGAATTGTATACGGGGTTGCTTAAATCCTCGACATCGTGGTTCATCCAATGAGATCATCGAGGAGCTTGTGTGAGCCAACCTGGGTATACAGATCCCGCTGTTGGTTATTGACCGGAGAGCCGTCTCGGTCATGTCTACATGTCTCCCGAACCCGTAGGGTCTACACACTTAAGGTTCGGTGAGGCTAGGGTTGTATGAATATGAGTATGCAGCAAACCGAAAGCTGTTCGGAGTCCCAGATGAGATCCCGAATGTCACGAGGAGTTCCGGAATGGTCCGGCGGTAAAGAATTATATATGGGAAGTCGAGTTTCGGCCATCGGGAAAGTTTCGGGGGTCACCGGTATTGTACCGGGACCACCGGAAGGGTCCCGGGGGTCCACCGGGTGGGGCCACCCATCCCGGAGGGTCCCATGGGCTGAAGTGGGAGGGGAACCAGCCCCTGTGGGCTGGTGCGCCCCCTCCTGGGCCCCCCCTCTATGCCTAGGGTTGGGAACCCTAGGGGAGGGGGCGCCTCCACTTGCCTTGGGGGGCAAGTCTCCCCCCTTGGCCGCCGCCCCCCTAGGAGATCCCATCTCCTAGGGTCGGCGCCCCCTGGGGTCCCTATATAAAGAGGGGGGGTGGGAGGGCAGCCGGACCCTGACATCTGGTGCCTCCCTACCCCCTTGCTACACCTCCTCCTCCCATAGTCGCTTGGCGAAGCCCTGCCGGAATCCTGTTGCATCCACCACCACGCCGTCGTGCTGCTGGATCTTCATCAACCTCTCCTTCCCCCTTGCTGGATCAAGAAGGAGGAGACGTCACGCTGACTGTACGTGTGTTGAACACGGAGGTGCCGTCCGTTCGGCGCTAGGATCTCCGGTGATTTGGATCACGACGAGTACGACTCCCTCAACCCCGTTCTCTTGAACGCTTCCGCTCGCGATCTACAAGGGTATGTAGATGCACTCCTCTCTCTCATTGCTAGATGAACTCATAGATTGATCTTGGTGAACGTAGGAAATTTTTTATTTTATGCAACGTTCCCCAAACAGTGGCATCATGAGCTAGGTCTATGCGTAGTTCTCTATTGCACGAGTAGAACACAAATCTGTTGTGGGCGTAGATGTTGTCAACTTTCTTGCCACTACTAGTCTTATTTTGCTTCAGCAGTATTGTGGGATGAAGCGGCCCGAACCGACCTTACACGTACGCTTATGTGAGACAGGTTCCACCGACTGACATGCACTAGTTGCATAAGGTGGCTAGCGGGTGTCTGTCTCTCCCACTTTAGTTGGAGCGGATTCGATGAAAAGGCTCCTTATGAAGGGTAAATAGAAGTTGACAAATCACATTGTGGTTATTCGTAGGTAAGAAAACGTTCTTGCTAGAACCCTATTGCAGCCACGTAAAAAGATGCAACAACAATTAGAGGACGTCTAACTTGTTTTTGCAGCAATTGCTTTGTGATGTGATATGGCCAAAAGTTGTGATGAATGATGAATGATATATTGAGATGTATGAGATCATGTTCTTGTAATAGGAATCACGACTTGCATGTCCATGAGTATGACAACCGGCAGGAGCCATAGGAGTTGTCTTAATTATTGTATGACCTGCGTGTCAATGATTTAATGCCATGTAATTACTTTACTTTATTTCTAAACTGTTAGCCATAGTAGTAGAAGTAATAGTTGGCGAGCAACTTCATGGAGACACGATGATGGAGATCATGATGATGTAGATCATGGTGTCATGCTAGTGACGAAGATGATCATGGAGCCCCGAAGATGGAGATCAAAGGAGCTATATGATATTGGCAATATCATGTCACTACTATTTAATTGCATGTGATGTTTATTATGTTTATGCATCTTGTTTACTTAGAACGACGGTAGTAAATAAGATGATCCCTCATAATAATTTCAAGAAAGTGTTCACCCTAACTGTGCGCCGTTGCTAAAGTTCGTCGTTTCGAAGCACCACGTGATGATCGGGTGTGATAGATTCCTACGTTCACATACAACGGGTGTAAGACAGTTTTACACATGCAAAAACACTTAGGTTAACTTGACGAGCCTAGCATGTACAGACATGGCCTCGGAACACAGAGACCGAAAGGTCGAACATGAGTCGTATGGAAGATACGATCAACATGGAGATGTTCACCGATGATGACTAATCCGTCTCACGTGATGATTGGACATGGCCTAGTCGACTCGGATCATGTAATACTTAGATGACTAGAAGGATGTCAAATTTGAGTGGGAGTTCATTAAATAATTTGATTAGATGAACTTAATTATCATGAACTTAGTCTAAAATCTTTGCAAAATATGTCTTGTAGATCAAATGGCCAACACTCATGTCAACATGAACTTCAACACGTTCCTAGAGAAAACCAAGCTGAAAGATGATGGCAGCAACTATACGGACTGGGTCCGGAACCTGAGGATCATCCTCATAGCTGCCAAGAAAGCATATGTCCTAGAAGGACCGCTAGGTGAAGCACCCATCCCAGAGAACCAAGACGTTATGAACGCTTGGCAGTCACGTGCTGATGATTACTCCCTCGTTCAGTGCGGTATGCTTTCACAGCTTAGAACCAGGGCTCCAAAAGCGTTTTGAGCAACACGGAGCATATGAGATGTTCGAGGAGCTGAAAATGGTTTTCCAAGCTCATGCCCGGGTCGAGAGATATGAAGTCTCCGACAAGTTCTATAGTTGTAAGATGGAGGTCTGTTAGTGAGCACATACTCAAAATGTCTGGGTTGCACAACCGCCTGTCCCAGCTGGACATTAACCTCCCGGACGAGGCGGTCATTGACAGAATCCTTCAGTCGCTCCCACCGAGCTACAAGAGCTTTGTGATGAACTACAATATGCAGGGGATGGTGAAAACTATTCCTGAAGTATTTTCAATGCTGAAGTCGACAGAGGTAGAAATCAAGAAAGAACATCAAGTGTTGATGGTCAATAAAACCACCAAGTTCAAGAAGGGCAAGGGTAAGAAGAACTTCAAGAAGTACGGCAAAGATGTTGCCGCTCCCGGTAAGCCAGTTGCCGGGAAGAAGTCAAAGAATGGACCCAAGCCTGAGACTGAGTGCTTTTATTGCAAAGGGAAGGGTCACTGGAAGCGGAGCTGCCCCAAATACTTAGCGGACAAGAAGGCCGGCAACACTAAAGGTATATTTGATATACATGTAATTGATATGTACCTTACCAGTACTTGTAGTAACTCCTGGGTATTTGATATCGGTGCCGTTGCTCATATTTGTAACTCACAGCAGGAGCTGCGGAATAAGCGGAGACTGGCGAAGGACGAGGTGATGATGCGCGTCGGGAATGGTTCCAAGGTCGATGTGATCGCCTTCAGCACGCTACCTCTACATTTACCTACGGGATTAGTTTTAAACCTCAATAATTCTTATTTAGTGCCAAGTTTGAGCATCAACATTGTATCTGGATCTCGTTTAATGCGAGATGGCTACTCATTCAAATCCGAGAATAATGGTTGTTCTATTTATATGAGAGATATGTTTTATGGTCATGCCCCGATGGTCAATGGTTTATTCTTAATGAATCTCGAATGTAATGTTACACATATTCATAGTGTGAATACCAAAAGATGTAAAGTTGATAACGATAGTCCCACATACTTGTGGCACTGCCGCCTTGGTCACATTGGTGTCAAGCGCATGAAGAAGCTCCATGCTGATGGACTTTTAGAGTCTCTCGATTATGAATCATTTGACACATGCGAACCATGCCTCATGGGCAAAATGACCAAGACTCCATTCTCCAAAACAATGGAGCGAGCAACCAACTTATTGGAAATCATACATACTGATGTGTGTGGTCCAATGAGCGTTGAGGCTCGCGGAGGATATCGTTATGTTCTCACTCTCACTGATGACTTAAGTAGATATGGGTATGTCTACTTGATGAAACACAAGTCTGAGGCCTTTGAAAAGTTCAAGGAATTTCAGAATGAAGTAGAGAATCAACATGACCGAAAAATAAAGTTCTTACGATCAGATCGTGGAGGAGAATATTTAAGTCACGAATTTGGTACGCACTTAAGGAAATGTGGAATCGTTTCACAACTCACGCCGCCTGGAATACCTCAGCGTAATGGTGTGTCCGAACGTCGTAATCGCACTCTATTGGATATGGTGTGATCTATGATGTCTCTTACCGATTTACCGCTATCATTTTGGGGATGCGCTCTAGAGATAGCTACATTCACTTTAAATAGGGCTCTGTCTAAATCCGTTGAGATGACACCGTATGAATTATGGTTTGGGAAGAAACCTAAGCTGTCGTTTCTAAAAGTTTGGGGATGCGATGCTTATGTCAAGAAACTTCAACCTGAAAAGCTCGAACCCAAGTCAGAAAAATGCGTCTTCATAGGATACCCTAAGGAAACCATTGGGTATACCTTCTACCTTAGATCCGAAGGCAAGATCTTTGTTGCCAAGAACGGATCCTTTCTGGAAAAAGAGTTTCTCTCGAAAGGAGTAAGTGGGAGGAAAGTAGAACTTGATGAAGTACTACCTCTTGAACTGGAAAGTAGTGCATCTCAGGAAAATGTTCCTGTGGTGCCTACACCAACTGGAGAGGAAATTAATGATGATGATCAAGGTACTTCAGATGAAGTTGCTACTGAACTTCGTAGGTCCACAAGGACACGTTCCACACCAGAGTGGTATGGCAACCCTGTCCTGGAAATCATGTTGTTAGAGAACGGTGAACCTTCGAACTATGAAGAAGAGATGGCGGTCCCAGATTCCAACAAATGGCTTGAAGCCATGCAATCCGAGATAGAATCCATGTATGAAAACAAAGTATGGACTTTGGCAGACTTGCCCGATGATCGGCGAGCGATAGAAAACAAATGGATCTTTAACAAGAAGACGGACGTGGATGGCAATGTTACCATCTATAAAGCTCGACTTGTCACTAAGGGTTATCGGCAAGTTCAAGGGGTTGACTACAATGAGACTTTCTCTCCCATAGCGAAGCTGAAGTCCGTCCGAATCATGTTAGCAATTGCCGCATACTATGATTATGAGATATGGCAGATGGACGTCAAAACGGCATTCCTTAACGGCTATCTTAAGGAAGACCTGTATCTGATGCATCCGGAGGGTTTTGTCGATCCTAAGAATGCTAACAAGGTATGCAAGCTCCAGCGATCCATTTATGGGCTGGTGCAAGCATCTCGAAGTTGGAACATTCGCTTTGATGAGATGATCAAAGCGTTTGGGTTTATGCAGACTTATGGAGAAGCTTGCGTTTACAACAAAGTGAGTGGGAGCTCTGTAGCATTTCTCATATTATATGTAGATGACATACTTATGATGGGAAATGATATATAACTTTTGGACAGCATTAAGGCCTACTTGAATAAGTGTTTTTCAATGAAGGACCTTGGAGAAGCTGCTTATATATTAGGCATCAAGATCTATAGGGATAGATCGAGACGCCTCATAGGTCTTTCACAAAGCACATACCTTGATAAGATATTGAAGAAGTTCAAAATGGATCAGTCCAAGAAAGGGGTCTTGCCTGTATTGCAAGGTGTGAGATTGAGCTTGGCTCAATGCCCGACCACGGCAGAAGATAAAGAAGAGATGAGTGTCATCCCCTATGCCTCAGCCATAGGGTCTATTATGTATGCCATGCTGTGTACCAGACCTGATGTAAGCCTTGCCATAAGTTTGGTAGGAAAGTACCAAAGTAATCCCGGCAAGGAACACTGGACAACGGTCAAGAATATCCTGAAGTACCTAAAGAGGACTAAGGATATGTTTCTCGTTTTTGGAGGTGACGAAGAGCTCGTCGTAAAGGGTTACGTCGATGCTAGCTTCGACACAGATCTGGATGACTCTAAGTCACAAACCGGATACGTGTATATGTTGAATCGTGGAGCAGTAAGCTGGTGCAGTTGCAAGCAGAGCGTCGTGGCAGGATCTACATGTGAAGCGGAGTACATGGCAGCCTCGGAGGCAGCGCATGAAGCAATATGGATGAAGGAGTTCATCACCGACCTAGGAGTCATACCCAATGCATCGGGGCCAATCACTCTCTTCTGTGACAACACTGGAGCTATTGCCCTTGCCAAGGAGCCCAGGTTTCACAAGAAGACCAGGCACATCAAGCGTCGTTTCAACTCCATCCATGAAAATGTTCAAGATGGAGACATAGATATTTGCAAAGTACATACGGATCTGAATGTCGCAGATCCGTTGACTAAACCTCTTCCGCGAGCAAAACATGCTCAACACCAGAACTCTATGGGTGTTCGATTCATCACAATGTAACTAGATTATTGACTCTAGTGCAAGTGGGAGACTGTTGGAAATATGACCTAGAGGCAATAATAAAAGGATTATTATTATATTTCCTTGTTCATGATAATTGTCTTTTATTTATGCTATAATTGTATTATCCAGAAATCGTAATACATGTGTGAATACATAGACCACAATATGTCCCTAGTGAGCCTCTAGTTGACTAGCTCGTTGATCAACAGATAGTCATGGTTTCCTGACTATGGACATTGGATGTCATTGATAACGGGATCACATCATTAGGAGAATGATGTGATGGACAAGACCCAATCCTAAGCATAGCACAAGATCGTGTAGTTCGTTTTGCTAGAGCTTTTCCAATGTCAAGTATCTTTTCCTTAGACCATGAGATCGTGTAACTCCCGGATACCGTAGGAGTGCTTTGGGTGTACCAAATGTCACAACATAACTGGGTGGCTATAAAGGTGCACTACAGGTATCTCTGAAAGTGTCTATTGGGTTGACACGGATCGAGACTGGGATTTGTCGCTCCGTATGACGGAGAGGTATCTCTGGGCCCACTTGGTAATGCATCATCATAATGAGCTCAAAGTGACCAAGTGTCTGGTCACGGGATCATGCATTATGGTACGAGTAAAGTGACTTGTCGGTAACGAGATTGAACAAGGTATTGGGATACCGACGATTGAATCTCGGGCAAGTAACATACCGATTGACAAAGGGAATTGTATACGGGGTTGCTTAAATCGTCGACATCGTGGTTCATCCGATGAGATCATAGAGGAGCTTGTGGGAGCCAACATGGTATCCAGATCCCGCTGTTGGTTATTGACCGGAGAGCCGTCTCGGTCATGTCTACATGTCTCCCGAACACGTAGGGTCTACACACTTAAGGTTCGGTGACGCTAGGGTTGTATGAATTTGAGTATGCAGCAAACTAAAAGTTGTTCGGAGTCCCGGAAGAGATCCCGGACGTCACGAGGAGTTCCGGAATGGTCCGGAGGTAAAGAATTATATATGGGAAGTCGAGTTTCGGCCATCGGGAAAGTTTTGGGGGTCACCGGTATTGTACCGGGACCACCGGAAGGGTCCCGGGGGTCCACCGGGTGGGGCCACCCATCTCGGAGGGCCCCATGGGATGAAGTGGGAGGGGAACCAGCCCCTGGTGGGCTGGTGCGCCCCCCCCCCCCTGGGCCCCCCTCTGCGCCTAGGGTTGGGAACCCTAGGGGAGGGGGCGCCTCCACTTGCCTTGGGGGGCAAGTCTCACCCCTTTGCCGCCGCCCCCCCTAGGAGATCCCATCTCCTAGGGCCTGCGCCCCCCCCCCCTGGGGTCCGTATATAAAGAGGGGGGTGGGAGGGCAGTCAGACCCTGACATCTGGCGCCTCCCTACCCCCCTTGCTACACCTCCTCCTCCCGTAGTCGCTTGGCGAAGCCCTGCCGGAACCCTGCTGCATCCACCACCACGCCGTCGTGCTGCTGGATCTTCATCAACCTCTCCTTCCCCCTTGTTGGATCAAGAAGGAGGAGACGTCACGCTGACTGTACGTGTGTTGAACGCGGAGGTGCCATCCGTTCGGCGCTAGGATCTCCGATGATTTGGATCACGACGAGTACGACTCTCTCAACCCCGTTCTCTTGAACACTTCTGCTCGCGATCTACAAGGGTATGTAGATGCACTCCTCTCTCTCGTTGCTAGATGAACTCATAGATTGATCTTGGTGAACGTAGGAAAAATTTTATTTTATGCAACGTTCCCCAACAGCCGCGACTTGATGGGTGGTCGAACATCGAGCCACCACGTGCTTCATCCACCGCTGAAGCTGCGATCGACCAGATCACTTGCGGCGACGAACGGCGGGGAGTGAAAACACCATTGGGGTCGACTAATACTGAGTCGACGGCTGCCGAGGGAGAACACCGCGAACGCACGCTCGGAAGTGCGTTGCCCCTCGGACGGGGAGCGCCTCAACGTCCAGGGGAGCTTCTTTAAGCCACGCGGAGTCGTCGGCGACGAACACGAGCGCGTCGAGATGGATCTCGCGGCCCTCAGCCAATCCGCCGCTGGAAACCATGACAATGACGATCGGAAAAACTTGCAAATTCACCAATAAGTCGCTAAGACACCGGCCCCACCGTGGACGCCAACTGTCGTGGTCCTAAGACTGACAGTAGAAAGGGGGGTAGGTATGGAGAGGCAAGATCTCAGCTATGGTGAAGGTGTACACACGAGGTTTACGAGTTCAGGCCCTTCGCGGTGGAAGTAACAGCCCTACGTCTCGGTGCCCTGGAGGGGTCGATTGGATTATGTGTGTGATATTATAGGGGGTGCGAACCCTTGTCCCAGAGGAGGGGGCGGCTTATATAGAGTGCGCCAGGACCCCAGTCGTCCTCCATTACAAGGGGCTTAATGTACATAAAGTAAGGGGCGTTACTGGTAATGCCAGTCTTAAGTACTCTTAATGCTCATAAAGACTAAGGAGTGAACATCCGGCCGTTGTGTGATCTTCCGACTCCTGGTCTTCGATATAGTCGAGTGACTCCCCATATGGTCGAGTGACGGTAGGGGGAGGACCGTCGAGTGATGTGGTCGTTGAGTGGATTGCACTCGACGCACTCGACCGACGCTCTCCTGTTGACTCTTGGTATTTTTATCTTCCAAGGAAGTGAACTTTGGTAGGATGTATAGGTCAGGCCTATGACCCTACCCCAGGTCTGTATCCTTGTCAGCAGCCCGGACCGACATTACACGTACGCTTATGCGAGACTTCTTCTACCGACGTGCTTCGCACATAGGTGGCTGGCGGGTGTGAGTTTCTCCAACTTTAGTTGAATCGAGTGTGGCTACGCCCGGTCCTTGTGAAGGTTAAAACATCACATACTTGACGAAATATCGTTGTGGTTTTGATGCGAAGGTAAGAACAGTTCTTGCTTAGCCCGTAGCAGCCACGTAAAACTTGCAACTTGTTTTTGCAGGGCATGTTGTGATGTGATATGGTCAAGACAAGATGCTATATTTTATTGTATGAGATGATCATGTTTTTTAACAGAGTTATTGGCAACTGGTAGGAGCCATATGGTTGTCGCTTTATTGTACGCAATGCAATCGCCCTGTAATTGTTTTTACTTTATCACTAAGCGGTAGCGATAGTCGTAGAAATAATAGTTGGCGAGACGACAACGATGCTATGATGGATATCAATGTGTCGCGCCAGTGACGATGGTGATCATGACGGTGCTTTGGAGATGGAGATCAAAGGCATAAGATGATGATGGCCATATCATATCACTTATAATGATTGCATGTGATGTTTATCTTTTATCCATCTTATTTTGCTTAGTTCGATGGTAGCATTATAAGATGATCTCTCACTAAATTTCAAGGTATAAGTGTTCTCCCTGAGTATGCACCATTGCTACAGTTCTTCGTGCTGAGACACCATGTGATGATCGGGTGTGATAGGCTCTACGTTCACATACAACAGGTGCAAGCCAGTTTTGCACACGCAGAATACTCAGGTTAAACTTGACAAGCCTAGCATATGCAGATATGGCCTCGGAACACTGGAGACCAAAAGGTCGAGCGTGAATCATATAGTAGATATGATCAACATAGTGATGTTCACCATTGAAAACTACACCATCTTACGTGATGATCGGACATGGTTTAGTTGATTTGGATCACGTGATCACTTAGATGATTAGAGGGATGTCTATCTAAGTGGGAGTTCTTAAGTAAGATGATTAATTGAACTTTAATTTATCATGAACTTAGTCCTGATAGTATTTTGCAAATTATGTTGTAGATCAATAGCTCGCGTTATAGCTTCCCTATGTTTTTATATGTATTCCTAGAGAAAACTAAATTGAAAGATGATAGTATCAATGATGCGGGCTGGGTCCATGATCTGAGGTTTATCCTCATTGCTGCACAGAAGAATTATGTCTTTAATGCACCGCTAGGTGACAGACCTATTGCTGGAGGAGATGCAGACGTTATGAACATTTGGCTAAGCTCAATATGATGACTACTTGATAGTTTAGTGCACCATGCTTTACGGCTTAGAATCGGGACTTCAAAATGTTTTTGAAATGTCACGGAGCATATGAGATGTTCCAAGAGTTGAAATTGGTATTTCAGACTCATGTCTGTGTCAAGAGGTATAAGACTTCTGACAAGTACTTTGCCTAAAATATGGAGGAGAATTGCTCAACTAATGAGCATGTGCTCAGATTGTCTGGGTACTACAATCACTTGAATCAAGTGGGAGTTAATCTTCTAGATAAGATAGTGATTGACAGAGTTCTCTAGTCACCATCACCAAGTTACTGGAACTTCATGATGAACTATAGTGTGCAAGGGATGACGAAAACGATTCCCGAGCTCTTCGTGATGCTGAAATCAACGAAGGTAGAAATCAAGAAGGAGCACCAAGTGTTGATGATTGACAAGACCACTAGTTTCAAGAAAAGGGCAAAGGGAAAGAAAGGGAACTTCAAGTGGAATGGAAAACAAGTTGTCACTCCCGCGAAGAAGCCCAAAGCTAGACCAAACCCTGAAACTGAGTGATTCTACTGCAAAGGAAATGGCCACTGGAAGCGCAAATACCCTGAATATTTGGTGGATAAGAAGGATGGCAAAGTGAACAAAGGTATATTTGATATAAATGTTATTGATGTGTACCTTACTAAGTGCTCGTAGTAACCCCCTGGGTATTTGATACTTGTTCGGTTGCTAAGATTAGTAACTCGAAACAGGAGTTGCAGAATAGATAGAGACTAGTTGAGGGTGAAGTGACGATGTATGTTGGAAGTGGTCCCAAGATTGATATGATCATCATCGCACACCCCCTATACTTCTGGGGTTAGTGTTAAACCTAAATAAATGATATTTGGCGTTTGCGTTGATCATGAACATGATTTGATCATGTTTATTGCAATACAGTTATTCATTTAAAGTCAGATAATAATTGGTGTTCTATTTACATGAATAAAACCTTCGATGGTCATACACCCAATGAAAATAGTTTGTTGGATCTCGATCATAGTGATACACATATTCATAATATTGATGCCAAAAGATGCAAAGTTGATAATGATATTGCAACTTATTTGTGGCACTGCCATTTGGGTCATATCGGTGTAAAGTGCATGAAGAAACTCCATAAAGATGGACTTTTGGAATCACTTGGTTATGAATCATTTGATGCTTGCGAACCGTGCTTTTTGGGCAAGATGACTAAAACTCCGTTCTCCGAAACAATGGAGCGAGCAACAAATTTGTTGGAAATCATACATACTAATGTATGTGGTCTGATGAATATTGAGGTTCATGGCGGGTATCGTTATTTTCTCACCTTATAGATGATTTAAGCAGATATGGGTATATCTACTTAATGAAACATAAGTCTGAAACATTTGAAAAGTTAAAAGAATTTCAGAGTGAAGTGGAAAATCATCGTACCAAGAAAATAAAGTTTCTACGATCTGATTGTGGAGGAGAATATTTGAGTTACCAGTTTGGTCTTCGTTTAAAACAATGCGGAATAGTTTCGCAACTCACGCCACCCAGAACACCACAGCGTAATGGTGTGTCCACACATCGTAACCGCACTTTATTAGATATGGTGCGATCTATGATGTCTCTTACCGATTTCCACTATCGTTTTAGGGTTATGCATTAGAGACAACTGCATTCACTTTAAATAGGGCACCATCAAAATCCGTTGAGACGACGCCTTATGAACTGTGGTTTGGCAAGAAACCAAAGTTGTCATTTCTTAAAGTTTGGAGTTGCGATGCTTATGTGAAAAAGTTTCAACCTGATAAGATCGAACCCAAATCGGAGAAGTGCATCTTCACAGATCGAAGGAAAGATATTCGTTGCTAAGAATGGATCCTTTCTAGAGAAGGAGTTTCTCTCGAAAGAAGTGAGTGGGAGGAAAGTAGAACTTGATGAGGTAATTGTACTTTCTCCTGAATTGGAAAGTAGTTCATCACAGAAATCAGTTCCACTGATTCTGACACCAATTAGTGAGGAAGCTAATGATGATGACCATGAAACTTCAGATCAAGTTACTACAGAACCTCGTAGGACCTCCAGAGTACGGTCCGCACCAGAGTGGTACGGTAATCCAATTATGGAAGTCATGTTACTAGACCAAGATGAACCTACAAACTATGAGAAAGCAATGATGAGCCCAGATTCCGTGAAATGGTTGGAGGCCCTGAAATTCGAGATAGGATCCATGTATGAGAACAAAGTGTGGACACTGGTGGACTTGCCCGATGGTCAGCAAGCCATAGAAAATAAATAGATCTTCAAGAGGAAGACGGACGCTGATAGTAGTGCTACTATCTACAAAGATCAAATTGTCGCAAAAAGTTTTTGACAAGTTCAAGGTGTTGAATACGATGAGATTTTCTCACTCGTATCGATGCTTAAGTCTGTCTGAATCATGTTAGCAATTGCCACATTTTATGAAATCTGGCAAATGGATGTCAAAATTGCATTCCTTAATGGATTTATTAAAGAAGAGTTGTACCTGATACAACCAGAAGGTTTTGTCAATCCTAAAGGTGCTAACAAAGTGTGCAAGCACCAGTGATCCATCATTGGACTGGTGCAAGCATCTCGGAGTTGGAATATACGCCTTGATGAGTTGATCAAAGCATATAGTTTTATACAGACTTGTAGTGAAGCTTGTATTTACAAGAAAGTGAGTGGGGGCTCTGTATCATTTCTAATATTATATGTGGATGGCATATAGTTGATTGGAAATAATATAGAATTTCTGGATAGCATAAAGGGATACTTGAATAAGAGTTTTTCAATAAAAGACCTCGGTGAAAGCTTCTTACATATTGGGCATCAAGATCTATAGAGATAGATCAAGATGCTTAATTGGACTTGAAGGAAATATGCCCTAGAGGCAATAATAAAGTTGTTATTTATTTCCTTATTTCATGATAAATGTTTATTATTCATGCTATAATTATATTAACCGGAAACATAATACATGTGTGAATACATAGACAAACATAGTGTTACTAGTATGCCTCTCCTTGACTAGCTCGTTGAATCAAAGATGGTTAAGTTTCCAAACCATAGACATGAGTTGTCATTTGATTAATGGGATCACATCATTAGAGAATGATATGATTGACTTGACCCATTCCTTTAGCTTAGCACTTGATCATTTAGTATGTTGCTATTGCTTTCTTCATGACTTATACATGTTCCTTTGACTATGAGATTATGCAACTCCCGAATATCGAAGGAACACTTTGTGTGCTACCAAACGTCACAACATAACTGGGTGATTATAAAGGTGCTCTACAGGTGTCTCTGATGGTGTTTGTTGAGTTGGCATAGATCGAGATTAGGATCTGTCACTCCGATTGTCGGAGAGGTATCTCTGGGCCCTCTCGGTAATGCACATCACTATAAGCCTTGCAAGCAATGTGACTAATGAGTTAGTTGCGGGATGATGCATTATGGAACGAGTAAAGAGACTTGCCGGTAACGAGATTGAACTAAGTATGGTGATACCGACGATTGAATCTTGGGCAAGTAACATACCAATGATAAAGGGAACAACGTATGTTGTTATGCGGTTTGACTGATAAAGACCTTCATAGAATATGTAGGAGCCAATACGAGCATCCAGGTTCCGCTATTGGTTATTGACCGGAGATGTGTCTCGGTCATGTCTACATAGTTCTTGAACCCGTAGGGTCCACACGTTTAACGTTCGGTGACGATTTATATTATGAGTTATGTTATTTGATGACATAAGTTTGTTCGGAGTCCCGTATGAGATCGGGGACATGACGAGGAGTCTTGAAATGGTCAAGACGTAAAGATCGATATATTGGATGACTATATTCGGACATCGGAAAGGTTCTGAGTGATTCAGGTATTTTTTGGAGTACCGGGGGGTTAGGGAATACGGGGGAAGAAGTATTGGGCCTCATGGGCCAAGTGGTGGAAGAGACCAGGCAGGACAAGGCAGGGCACCCCCCCCCCCTAGCCCAAACCGAATTGGACTAGCGGGTCGGGCCCCCTTTCCTCCTTTCCTCCCTCTCCTTCCTTCTCCCTCCCTTCCTTTTGGTGGACTCCTACTAGGACTTGGAGTCCTAGTAGGACTCCACACTTGGGCGCACCTCTAGGGCCGGATGGCCTCCCCTCCTCTCCTCCTTTATATACTAAGGCAAAGGGCACCCCATGGACACACAAATTGATCATTGATCTTTAGCCGTGTGTGGTGCCCCCCTCCACCATAATCCACCTCGGTCATATCGTAGCGGTGCTTAGGCGAAGCCCTGCGTCGGTAGCTTCATCAACAGCGTCATCACGCCATCGTGCTGATGGAACTCTCCCTCGAAGATCTACTGGATCATGAGTTCGTGGGACGTCACCGAGCTGAACATGTGCAGATCACGGAGGTGCCGTACGTTCGGTACTTTGATCGATCGATCATGAAGACGTACGACTACATCAACCATGTTGTCATAACGCTTCTGCTTACGGTCTACGAGGGTACGTGGACGACACTCTCCCCTCTCGTTGCTATGCATCACCATGATCTTGCGTGTGCGTAGGTAAATTTTTGAAATTACTACGTTTCCCAACAGTGGCATCTGAGCTAGGTTTATGCGTAGATGCTATATGCACGAGTAGAACACAAGTGAGTTGTGGGCGATACAAGTCATACTGCTTACCAGCATGTCATACTTTGGTTCAGCGGTATTGTTGGATGAAGCGGCCCAGACCGATATTACGCATACGCTTACGCGAGACTGGTTCTACCAACGTGTTTTGCACACAGGTGGCTGGCGGGTGTCAGTTTCTCCGACTTTAGTTGAATCGAGTGTGGCTACGCCCGGTCCTTGCAAAGGTTAAAACAACACTAACTTTACGAAATATCGTTGTGTTTTTTATGCGTAGGTAAGAATGGTTCTTGCTCAGCCCGTAGCAGCCACGTAAAACTTGCAACAACAAAGTAGAGGATGTCTAACTTGTTTTTGCAGGGCATGTTGTGATGTGATATGGTCAATACGTGATGAGATATAAGTTGTTGTATGAGATGATCATGTTTTGTTGAAGTTATCGGCAACTGGCAGAAGCCTTATGCTTGTCTCTTTATTGCATAAGATGCAAGTGCCAAATAATTGCTTTACTTTATCGCTATGCGATAGCAATAGTTGCAAGAGCAATAGTTGGTGAGACAACCATGTGACGACACATTGATATAGATCAAGATGATGGAGATCATGGTGTCATTCTGGTGACGATGGAGATCATGATGATCCTTTGGAGATGGAGATCAAAGGCACAAGATGATGATGGCCATATCATGTCACATATTTTGATTGCATGTGATGTTTATCTTTTATACATCTTATTTTGCTTAGTTCGGCGGTACCTTTATAAGATGATCTATTACTGATTTCAACGTATAAGTGTTCTCCCTGAGTACGCACCGTTGCCAAAGTTCGCCGTGCCGAGACACCACGTGATGATCGGGTGTGATAAGCTCAACGCTCACCTAAAACGGGTGCAAGCCAGTTTTGCACACACAGAAATACTCGGGTTAAACTTTACGAGCCTAGAATATGCGGATATGGCCTCGGAACACTGAGACCGAAAGGTTGAACGTGAATCTTATAGTAGATATGATCAACATAGTGATGTTCACCATTGAAAACTACTCTATCTCACGTGATGCTCGGTTATGGTTTAGTTGATTTGGATCACATGATCACTTAGATTATTAGAGGGATGTCTATCTAAGTGGGAGTTCTTAAGTAATATGATTAATTGAACTTTAATTTATCATGAACTTAGTCCTGGTAGTATTTTGCAAATAATGTTGTAGATCAATAGCTCGCGTTGTTGCTTCCCTATGTTTTATATGTGTTCCTAGAGAAAACTAAGTTGAAAGATGATAGTAGCAATGATGCGGATTGGATCCATGATCTGAGGATTATCCTCATTGCTGCACAGAAGAATGATGTCCTTGATGCACCGCTAGGTGACAAACCTATTGCAGGAGCAGATGCAGATGTTATGAACGTTTGGCTAGCTCAAAATGATGACTACTTGATATTTTAGTGCACCATGCTTAACGGCTTAGAATCGGGACTTAAAATACGTTTTGAACGTCTTTAACCAAGAGTTGAAGTTAATATTTCAAGCAAATAACCGAGTTGACAGATATGAAGTCTCCAACAAGTTCTATAGCTAAAAGATGGAGGAGAATAGCTCAAGCAGTAAGCACGTGCTCAGATTGTCTGGGTACTACAATCGCTTGAATCAAGTGGGAGTTAATATTCCAGATAAGATAGTGATTGACAGAGTTCTCTAGTCACCATCACCAAGTTAGTAGAACTTCGTGATGAACTATAGTATGCAAGGGATGACGAAAATGATTCCCGAGCTTTTCATGATGATGAAATCGATGAAGGTAGAAATCAAGAAAAAGCATCAAGTGTTGATGATTAACAAGACCACTAGTTTCAAGAAAAGAGCAAAGGGAAATAAAGGGAACTTCATGTAGAATGGCAAGCAAGTTGTCACTTCCGTGAGAAGCCCAAAGCTAGACTAAAGCCTGAAACTGAGTGTTTCTACTGCAAAGGAAATGGTCACTGGAAGTCGAAATTCCCTGAATATTTGGTGGATAAGAAGGATGGCAGAGTGAACAAGGGTATATTTGATATACAGGTTATTGATGTGTACCTTACTAGTGTTTATAGTAGCCCCTGGGTATTTGATACTTGTTTGGTTGCTAAAAATTAGTAACTCGAAACAGGAGTTACAGAATAAACAGAGACTAATTGAGGGTGAAGTGATGATGTGTGTTGGAAGTGGTTCCAAGATTGATATGATCATCATCGCACACTCCCTATACTTTCGGGATTTGTGTTAAACCTAAATAAATGTTATTTGGCATTTGTGTTGAGCATGAATATGATTTGATCATGTTTATTGCAATACGGTTATTCATTTAAAGTTTGACAATAATTGTTGTTCTGTTTACATGAATAAAACCTTCGATGGTCATACACCCAATGAAAATAGTTTGTTGGATCTCGCTCGTAGTGATACACATATTCATAATATTGATGCCAAAATATGCAAATTTGATGATGATAGTGCAACTTATTTGTGGCACTGCCGTTTGGTTCATATCGGTGTAAAGCGCGTGAAGAAACTCCATAAAGATGGATTTTTGGAATCACTTGGTTATGAATCATTTGATGCTTGCAAACCGTGCCTTTTGGGCAAGATGACTAAAATTCCGTTCTCCGGAACAATGGAACGAGCTACTAACTTGTTGGAAGTAAAACATACCGATGTATGCGGTCCAATGAGTGTTGATGCTCGTGGAGGGTATCGTTATTTTCTGACCTTCATAGATGATTTGAGCAGATATGAGTATATCTACTTAATGGAGCAGAAGTCTGAAACATTTGAAAAGTTCAAAGAATTTCAGAGTGAAGTGAAGAATCATCGTAACAAGACAAATAAAGTTTCTACAATCTGATCGTAGAGGAGAATATTTGAGTTACGAGTTTGGCCTTCATTTAAAAACAATGTGGAATAGTTTCACAGCTCACGCCACATGGAACACCACAGCTTAATGGTGTGTCTGAACGTCGTAATCGCACTTTACTAGATATGGTACGATCTATGATGTATCTTACCAATTTATCACTATCTTTTTGGGGTTATGCATTAGAGACAGCTGCATTCACTTTAAATAGGGCACCATCAAAATTCGTTGAGATGACGCCTTATTAACTATGGTTTGGCAAGAAACCAAAGTTGTCGTTTCTTAAAGTTTGGGTTGCGATGCTTATGTGAAAAAGTTTCAACCTAATAAGCTCGAACCCAAATCGGAAAAGTGTGTCTTCATAGAATACCCAAAGGAAACTATTGGGTACACCTTCTATCACAGATATGAAGGCAAGTTGTTCGTTGCTAAGATGGATCCTTTCTAGAGAAGGAGTTTCTCTCGAAAGAAGTGAGTGGGAGGAAAGTTGATCTTGATAAGGTAATTGTACCTTCTCCCAAATTGGAAAGAAGTTAATCACAGAAATCAGTTCCAATGATTCCTACACCAATTAGTGAGGAAGCTAATGATGATGATCATGAAACTTCAGATTAAGTTACTACAAAACCTCGTAGGTCTTCCAAAGTACAATCTGCACCAGAGTGGTATGGTAATCCTGTTTTGGAAGTCATGTTACTAGACCATGATGAACCTACGAACTATGAGGAAGCGATGATGAGCCCAGATTCCGCGAAATGGCTTGAAGGCCATAAAATTTGAGATGGGATCCATGTATGAGAACAAAGTGTGGACTTTGGTGGACTTGCTCGATGATCGGCAAGCCATATAAAATAAATGGATCTTAAAGAGGAAGACAGACGCTGATAGTAGTGTTACTATCTACAAAGCTCGACTTGTCGCAAAAAAAATTCTGACAAGTTCAAGGTGTTGAATACGATGAGATTTTCTCACTCGTATCGATGCTTAAGTCTGTCCGAATCATGTTAGCAATTTCCACATTTTATGAAATCTGGCAAATGGATGTCACAACTGCATTCCTTAATGGATTTATTAAAGAAGAGTTGTATATGATGCAACCAGAAGGTTTTGTCAATCCTAAAGGTGCTAACAAAGTGTGCAAGCTCCAGTGATCCATCTATGGACTGGCGCAAGGATCTCAGAGTTGGAATATACGCTTTGATGAGTTGATCAAAGCATATAGTTTTATACAGACTTGCGGTGAAGCCTGTATTTACAAGAAAGTGAGTGGGAGTACTACAGGCTTTCTGATAAGTATATGTGAATGACATATTGTTGATCAGAAATAATGTAGAATTTTCTGGAAAGCATAAAGGAGTGTTTGAAAGGAGTTTTTCAAAGAAAAACCTCGGTGAAGCTGCCTATACATTGAGCATCAAGATCTATAGAGATAGATCAAGACGCTTGATAAGATTTTTTAATGATTACATACCTTGATAAGATTTTGAAGTAGTTCAAAATGGAACAGTCAAGGGAGTTCTTGCCTGTGTTGCAAGGTGTGAAGTTGAGTAAGTCTCAAAACCCGACCATGGCAGAAAATAGAAAGAGAATGAAAAGTCATTCCCTATGCCTTAGTCATAGGTTCTATAAAGTATGCTATGCTATGTACCAGGCCTATTGTATACCTTGCTCTGAGTTGGGCAAGGGAGTACAATTTTGATCTAGGAGTAGACCACTGGACAGTGGTCAAGAATATACTTAGTGAGGACTAAGGAAATGTTTCTCGATTATGGAGGTGATAAAAGAGTTCGTCGTAAAGAGTTACATCGGTGCAAGCTTTTACACTGATCCAGATGACCCTAAGTCTCAATCTGGATACATATTGAAAGTGGGAGCAATTAGCTAGAGTAAGCTCCGTGCAGAGCATTGTAGACATAGAATATTTGCAAAATACATACGGCTCTGAATGTGACAGATACGTTGACTAAACTTCTCTCACAAGCAAAACATGATCACACCTTAGTACTCTTTGGGTGTTAATCACATAGCGATGTGAACTAGATTATTGACTCTAGTAAACCCTTCGGGTGTTGATCACATGACGATGCAAACTACGGGTGGTAATCACATACATATGTGAATATTGGTGTTAAATCACATAGTGATGTGAACTAGATTATTGACTCTAGTGCAAGTGGGAGACTGAAGGAAATATGCCCTAGAGGCAATAGTAAAGTTGTTATTTATTTCCTTATTTCATGATAAATGTTTATTATTCATGCTAGAATTGTATTAACCGGAAACATAATACATGTGTGAATACATAGACAAACATAGTGTCACTAGTATGCCTCTACTTGACTAGCTCGTTGAATCAAAGATGGTTAAGTTTCCAAACCATAGACATGAGTTGTCATTTGATTAACGGGGTCACATCATTAGAGAATGATGTGATTGACTTGACCCATTCCTTTAGCTTAGCACTTAATCGTTTAGTATGTTGATATTGCTTTCTTCATGACTTATACATGTTCCTTTGACTATGAGATTATGCAACTCCCGAATACCGGAGGAACACTTTGTGTGCTACCAAACGTCATAATGTAACTGGGTGGTTATAAAGGTGCTCTAAAGGTGTCTCTGATGGTGTTTGTTGAGTTAGCATAGATCGAGATTAGGATTTGTCACTCCAATTGTTGGAGAGGTATCTCTGGGCCCTCTCAGTAATGCACATCACTATAAGCCTTGCAAGAAATGTGACTAATGAGTTAGTTTGGGATAATGCATTACGGAACGATAAAGAGACTTGCCGGTAATGAGATTGAACTAGGTATGGTGATACCGATGATCAAATCTCGGGCAAGTAACATACCAATGACAGAGAGAACAACGTATGTTGTTATGCGGTTTGACCGATAAAGATCTTTGTAGAATATGTAGGAGCCAATATGAGCATCCAGGTTCTGCTATTGGTTATTGACCAGAGATGTGTCTAGGTATTGTCTACATAGTTCTCGAACCCGTAGGGTCCGCACGCTTAACGTTCGGTGACGATTTATATTATGAGTTATGTGATTTGATGACCGAAGTTTGTTCGGAGTCTCAGATGAGATCGGGGACATGACGAGGAGTCTTGAAATGGTCGAGATGCAAAGATCGATATATTGGACAACTATATTCGGACATCAGAAAGGTTCCAAGTGATTTGGTTATTTTTTGGAGTACCGGGGAGTTACGGGAATACGGGGGAAGAAGTATTGGGCATCATGGGCCAAGTGGTGGAAGAGAGGAGGCAGGACAAGGCAGGGCACGCGGCCTCCCTAGCCCAAACCGAATTGGACTAGGGGGCCGGCCCCCCTTTCCTCCTTTCCTCCCTCTCCTTCCTTCTCCCTCCCTTCCTCTTGGTGGACTCCTACTAGGACTTGGAGTCCTAGTAGGACTCCACACTTGGGCGCGCCTCTAGTGTCGGTCGGCCTCCCCTCCTCTCCTCCTTTATATACTGAGGCAAGGGGCACCCCATGGACACACAAGTTGATCATTGATCTTTAGCCTTGTGCGGTGCCCCCCTCCACCATAATCCACCTCGGTCATATTGTAGCGGTGCTTAGGCGAAGCCTTGCATCGGTAGCTTCATCAACACCGTCATCACGCCGTCGTGCTGACAAAACTCTCCCTCGAAGCTCTACTAGATCGTGAGTTCATGGGACGTCACTGAGCTGAACATGTGCAGATCGCGGAGGTGTCGTACTTTCGGTACTTGGATCGGTCGATCGTGAAGACGTACGACTACATCAACCGCGTTGTCATAACGCTTCCGCTTACGGTCTACGAGGGTACGTGAACGACACTCTCCCCTCTCATTGCTATGCATCACTGATATGTCTCCAATATATCTAGAATTTTTGATTGTTACATGATATTATATTGCCTGTTTTGGATGTTTATGGGCTTTACTTTACACTTTTATATCATTTTTGGGACTAACCTACTAACCGGAGGCCCAGCCCAAATTGCTGTTTTTTTTCCTATTTTAGTGTTTCAAAGAAAAGGAATATCAAACGGAGTCCAAACGGAATGAAACCTTCGGGAGCGATCTTTTTGGAACAAACGTGATCCAGAGGACTTGGAGTGGAAGTCAAGAAACAAAGGAGGCGGCCACGAGGGTGCCCGGCGTGCCCCCTACAGATGGGCGCGCCCCCCACACTTGTGGGCCCCTCGAGCATCCACCGACCTAATTCGTCCTCCTATATATACCCATCTACCCAGAAAACATCAGAAGCGACCACGAAAAACTATTTCCACCGCCGTAACCTTCTGTATCCACAAGATCACATCTTGGAACCTTCGTTGGTGCTCCGCCGGAGGGGGAATCGACCAAGGAGGCCCTCTACATCATCTCCAAGGCCTCTCCGATGAGTTGTGAGTAGTTTACCACAGACCTTCGGGTCCTTAGTTATTAGCTAGATGACTTCTTCTCTCTCTTTGAATCTCAATACAAAGTTCTCCTTGATCTTCTTGGAGATCTATCCGATGTAACTATTTTTGCGGTGTGTTTGTGGAGATCCGATGAATTGTGGGTTTATGATCAAGTTTATCTATGAGAAATATTTGAATCTCCTCTGAATTCTTTTATGTGTGATTAAGTTATCTTTGCAAGTCTCTTCGAATTATCAGTTTGGTTTGGCCTACTAGATTGATCTTTCTTGCAATGGGAGAAGTGCTTAGCTTTGGGTTCAATCTTGCGGTGTCCTTTCCCAGTGACAGCAGGGGCAGCAAGGCATGTATTGTATTGTTGCCATCAAGGATAAAAAGATGGGGTTTATATCATATTGCATGAGTTTATCCCTCTACATCATGTCATCTTTCTTAATGTGTTACTCTCTTCTTTATGAACTTAATACTCTAGATGCATGCTGGATAGCAGTTGATGTGTGGAGTAATAGTAGTAGATGCAGGCAGGAATCGGTCTACTTGTCACGGACGTGATGCCTATACACATGATCATGCCTAGATAATCTCATAATTATTCGCTTTTCTATCAATTGCTCGACAGTAATTTGTTCACCCATCGTAATATTTATGCTATCTTGAGAGAAGCCACTAGTGAAATCTATGGCCCCTGGGTCTATCTTTTATCATATAAGCTTTCAATCTACTTTTATTTGCATCTTTACTTTTCCAATCTATATCATAAAATACCAAAAATATATTATCTTATCATCTCTATCAGATCTCACTTTCGCAAGTGGCCGTGAACGGATTGACAACCCCTTTATTGCATTGGTTGTGAGTTCTTGTTTGTTTGTGTAGGTGCATGGTAATTTTGAGGAGCCTCCTACTGGATTGATACCTTGGTTCTCAAAAACTGATGGAAATACTTACGCTACTATTGCTGCATCACCCTTTCCTCTTCAAGGAAAACCAACGCAAGCTCAAGACGTAGCAAGAAGGATTTCTGGCGCCATTGCCGGGGAGGTCTTCGCTCAAGTCAAGACATACCAAGTACCCATCACAAACTCATCTCCCTCGCATTTACATTATTTGCCATTTGCCTCTCGTTTTCCTCTCCCCCACTTCACCCTTGTCGTTTTATTCGCCCTCTCTTTCCCGATCTCTTCACTTTTTCACCTTTCTTTTGTTTGCTCATCGTCATGGCTAGTCCTCCTATCCTTGTTATTACTCCCGAACATGAAATTCTTAATTTTAAGCAAAGGAAGGGAGAAAATCTAAAAGATGCTTGGCATAGAATTTGCAATGCTCAAAATAGATCTACTAGGAAGCTTTCTACTTCCGTTCTTCTTCGCAATTTTTATGTAGGCACTACTCCGTGGAATAGATGCATTCTTGATACCATTACCAGAGGGAATTTTTTGGATAGCCATACATTTGATGCTTATAATGTTATGATAGATTTGTTTGGTCCTCCTCCTCTCTTGGTAAATGGGACTATTTTGACTCTAGAACATGTGATGCAAAGGCTTGAAATTATTGAAAATAAACTTGCCACTGTTGATTTAATCAAAAATCCAGATAAAAAGATTCATAACCAAATTACCCAATATGGATCTAGTGTTGGAGTTACTTTGAGAAATTTTAAAGAGAAAGAACCTATAGTTAATGAAAGAATAGATCTAGATTCTATGAGAATCGGTAAACTTGAGGATGTTATTACCAACTTAGGGTCGGCCTTTTCATCCATGAAAAACACTCCAAATCCTCCTACTAAAACTACCAAACTTATTTATGTTCATAAAAATAAGGGTGAATCTTCTAATAAGGGAAATGCGGACCTCAAATCAATAAGTGTTCATCCCAGTTGTCTCTCTATCATTAAGGAACCTTTTGCTACAAATGAATTTCTTGAATTCTTGCCTAAGGGCTTGATCATTGCTAAAAATGGAGAAAACCCTAAACATTATAAGTGCTCTATTGAGGAATTGAGTGCCAAATATGGCACTACTTAGATCTATCCTCGCATTTATGCCTAGCTAGGGGCGTTAAACGATAGCGCTAGTTGGGAGGCAACCCAATTTTATTTTTGTTTTTTGTTTTTTGCTTATGTTTAGTAATAAATTTTGCATCTACCTTGTGTTTAGATGTGTTTTCATGTTTTAATTAGTGTTTGTGCCAAGTAGAACCTATAGGATAACCTATGGTGATAGTTAATTTGATTCTGCTGAAAAACAGAAACTTTGCACGCATGAAAATAATTTTAGTAATTCACATAAACGTGCTTTTGCGTTGATTATTTCTGTTGTATATCAATAGACAAATTTCCCAGTACTTCCTATTTTGATAGGAGTTTTAGAGTTCTAGAAGTATTCGAGAGTTACAGATTGCTACAGACTGTTTTGTTTTTGACAGATTCTGTTTTTTGTGTGTTGTTTGCTTACGTTGATGCATCTGTAGCTAGTATGTAGGGTATGAACCATAGAGAAGTTGGAATATAGTAGGTTTAACACCAATATAAATAAAGAATGAGTTCATTACAGTACCTTATGTGGTGGTTTTTCTTTCTTGCACTAACAGAGCTTATGAGATTTCCTGTTGAGTTTTGCGTTGTGAAGTTTTCAAGTTTTGGGTAAAGATTTGATGGACTATGGAATAAGGAGTGGCAAGAGCCTAAGCTTGGGGATGCCCATGGCACCCCAAGATATTCAAGGATAACCAAAAGCCTAAGCTTAGGGATGCCCCGGAAGGCATCCCCTCTTCCGTCTTCGTCTATCGGTAACTTTACTTGGAGCAATACTTTTATTCGCCACATGATATGTGTTTTGCTTGGAGCGTCTTGTATGATATTAATATTTGCTTTTTAGTTTACCACAATCATCCTTGCTGTACACACCTTTTGGGAGAAACCCACTTGATTGGATTTTTTTAGAATACTCTATGTGCTTCACTTATATCTTTTGAGCTAGATAGTTTTTGCTCTAGTGCTTCACTTATATCTTTTAGAGCACGGCGGTGGCTAAATTTTGTAGAAATTGTTAATATCTCATGCTTCACTTATATTATTTTGAGAGTCTCTTAGAACAGCATGGTATTTTCTATGGTTAAAAAATTGGTCCTAGAATGATGGGCATCCAAGTTGGGTATAATAAAAACTATCATAGGAAGTGAATTGGATGCTATGATCAATTTGATACTTGATAATTGTTTTGAGATATGGAGGTAGTGAAATTAGAGTCATACTAGTTGGGTGATTATGTATTTAAAGAATGCTTGTGTTGAAGTTGGCAAGTCCTGTAGCATGCACGTATGGTAAAAGTTGTGTAACAAATTTATTGCATGGGGTGCTCTTTTGATTGCCTTCCCTTGAGTGGAGGTCGGGGGCGCGCGATGGTTAACTCCTACCAACCTCCCCCCTAGGAGCATGCGTAGTAGTACTTTTCTTCGAGGGCTAATAAAACTTTTGCTACAAGTATATGAGTTCTTTATGACTAATGTTGTCATGCCCAATATGCGACCCTATCCTAAAGGAACTCAAAGGTCCCACCAAGGATAGAAGCGCATATTGGAGACGCTTTTTCCAGGTGGATATCATTACACTGTATCATTACATAACAGTTGGGGATACATGCAAGAGGCATACAATGCCACACGAATACAACGTCACAATACATAAGAGCAACATCCGACTATGGATGAAACACAAACAGAAGCTCAAACGACATCCACCCTGCTAGCCCAGGCTGCCGACCTGGAACCTATCCCCTGATCGAAGAAGACGCAGAAGAAGAACTCCAAAACAAGCAAACATCACTCTCGCGTCATGATCATCACATAACCTGCACCTGCAACTGTTGTTGTAGTAATCAGTGAGCCACGAGGACTCAGCAATCCCATTACCATGGGTATCAAGAGTAGCAAAGCTTAATGGGTAAAGGAATGGATAAGTGGTGAGGTTGCAGCAGCGACTAAGCATATATGGTGGCTAACATACACAAATAAGAGCGAGGAGAGAAGCAAACGGAACGGTCGTGAAGCTAGCAATGATCAAGAAGTGATCCTGAACTCCTACTTACGTCAAAAATAACCCAAAACCGTGTTCACTTCCCGGACTCTATCAAAAAGAGACCATCATGGCTACACACACGGTTTATGTGTTTTAATTTGAATCTGGTGTCAAGTTATCTACAACCGGATATTAACAAATTCCCATCTGCCACATAACCGCGGGCACGGCTCTCGAAAGTTTATACCCTGCAGGGGTGTCCCAACTTAGCCCATCACAAGCTCTCATGGTCAACGAAGGATATTCCTTCTCCCAGGAAGACCCTATCAGTCTCGGAATCCCGGTTTACAAGACATTTCGACAATGGTAAAACAAGACCAGCAAAGCCGCCCGATGTGTCGACAATCCCAATAGGAGTCGCACGTATCTCGTTCTCAGGACACACCGGATAGGTCAAGCTATGAGTAAAACCAGCCCTCAAGTTGCCCCGAGGTGGCCCCGCAGGCTGCCTGGTTTGGACCAATACTTAGAGAAGCACTGGCTCGGGGGGGTTAAAATAAAGATGACCCTCGGGTTGGCCGACCCAAGGGAAGGGTAATAGGTTGTTAGGCAAATGTAAAACCAAGGTTGGGCCTTACTGGAGGAGTTTTATTCAAAGCGAACTGTCAAGGGGGTCCCATAAATCACCCAACCGCGTAAGGAACGCAAAATCAAGGAATATAACACCAGTATGACGGAAACTAGGGCGGCAAGAGTGGAACAAAACACCAGGCATAAGGCCGAGCCTTCCACCCTTTACCAAGTATATAGATGCATTAATTAAATAAGAGATATTGTGATATCCCAACATAATCCTGTTCATCATGAAGCAATCTTCAACTTCACCTGCAACTAACAACGCTATAAGAGGGGCTGAGCAAAGCGGTAACATAGCCAAACAACGGTTTGCTAGGAAGGGTGAAAAGGTTAGAGGCTGACATGGCAATCTGGGAGGCTTGATAAACAAGTGATAGGTAGCATAGCATAGCGATAGAACGAAGCAACTAGCATAGCAATGATAGTAGTGAGATCCAGGGTAACGGCCATCTTGCCTGAAATCCCACAAGGAAGAAGGACGAGTCCATGAAGAAGATGAATCCACGTAGACAAACCAAGCGTAGACGACCGAATCCTCACGATCGCAACGAAACAGGAACTAACGAGAACGAGCACAACCGGAAAGGAGCAAACACACGGTAAACACACAACACATAGACATGGCATGATGCTCAACCAAGTATTATGCATGACAAAGGCTATATGATGCTACTCATGGCAAGAGATGATGCATACAAGAGCAACACATCAAAGCAAGTTTAAATGAGGCCGGAAACAACATAGAACTAATCTGGTAAGTCCTCATATGCAAATTTCGAAATTGGCCCAGATCTGAATAAACCTTATGTTCAAGTTGTTAAGCAACAAGTTCAAATGCACCAAGATGATCTACACGAAATTCTAGTCAAGTAACATATAAAGTTCATTTAGTTCGGAGCTACGGCCTAGAAGATATGAGCAAAACAAGTTAAACATGGCATTGATGCAAAATACATTCAAACATCAAGAAAACACTCCCAAAACATGGATGAAACATGATAAGATGAAACTACATGCAAAATCAAGCAAGTTTCATATAGAGCACACTCAAAACGGAGCAACGATTCAACACATACACATTAAACAAGTTTAAAGGACAAGCTGTCCAAAACAGCAAATAGGCACCTAGCAAGCATCAAAACAATATGCTACAGCACCTCAACATGAAACCAAAAGGCATGGACATGATGTACAGGTGAAGCAAAACAAAACATGAACACTGAGATATCTCCAGAAAACAATATAACATGCTTAAAAGGACATGGCAAGATTGCAAATAATAACAGTTTCACAAACTTAGCAGAAATCACTCAGCATGATAGAAATAACATCAGGTTGCAATGTTTAGAGCTATCAAACAACATGCTACAGGAAATCATCATGGCAAACAAAGGCATGGCATGATAATACTAAAGACAAAGAACAAAACTCCCTTACTGAACTACTTCCGAAGATCAACACAAAAGATGGTAGGATCCATGCAAACATGGCAAATGATATGACAGATTCAGAATAACAGTACACGGCAAGAACAACGATAAGTAGGCATGTTGGTGAGCTTGTACAACTCTCCACAGAGCATTTCATGGCATGTGAAGTCAAACAACAGTAAGATGACAAAAGATGGCAATAGCATAGTCATAGGATGCATGGACCACTAGCAAAGCACATGGCAAAACTGAACTTAATGTTAACAGGCTGATAGCAACATTATTTAGCAATTTAAGAGCAAGATTACAACAAGCTACAACCAGCTATAAATGCAACCAGGGGAATAGATGGATAGAGCATGACATGTACACCAAAACATATTGAGTGAACATCTCCAGATTATGCATAGAATGACATGTAGCAGCAGGTTTACCTCGCATCATGATATAGCCGATTCAGCCTAGCAAAACAGTAACAGCAAGTAGCCTACTTCACAAGCTTGATGCACTCACCACAAAGCACACAAAGATACATGGATTGCACCACTGTAAATATGGCATGAATATGCTCGTACAACATGTATACATCATGCTCATAGGATGCACACACAAAATGCAATGAAAAAGACAAATCACCAAGTTCTGTTTATAGACAGCAGTTAACATCATATAGCACTCTTGCAACGATGATTAGGGCATCAAGATGAACTCAAACAAGCATGGCAGTATGGAACACAATGAAGAGCATCTCGTGGTGAACATTTTGACATATTACACGCATAAATCGAAGCAGCACACATGAAGTTATGGCATGTCAAAGTGGGCACAAGGATATGCAAATTTCAGGACTTAGTAGAAAATCAATCCGCGAAAGTCAACGTGGGACGAAGTGGTACCGGGACGGAGTGGATCGGGTCGGCGGGGAGCGTTTGGATGAGATCCTGGTGGATCTCGTCCCGATCCACCAGATTCGGTCGGTGAACTCCAGCAAGGAGGGCGGCGCTGGCGATGAGGCACGGGGACGTTGGGGAGGAGCGGGGACGGTGCCGGAGGCCGGATCCCGTCGAGGGAAGCAGTGGCGGCCGGTGGCGGAGCTTCGGGCGGCGGTGGCTGACGGGCGGCACGGACGACGGGGAACGGTGGGGACGCAGCGGCGGCCCAGGCCAGCGCGGGCGACGAGGCGCGTCGGGCGGCGACCGGAGCGGGGCGGCGCTCGGAAGGAGGCGGCGGCGGTTGCGGGCCCCTGGGCCCAGATCGGCCCGGGACGGGCCGTAGATGGGCTCCAGCGGGCCCGTGCGGTGGAGGCGCGGTGGGGACGACGGCGGGGACACGTGGTGGACGCTGGTAGGTTGGAGACGACGGGGCAGACGTGTCCGGCGAGGGAGCGGATAAGTCCGCCGGCGCGAGGGGAGCGGTGCTAGGGTTTGGACTGCGAAAAATTCAGGGGAAGGCACCTATTTATAGGTAGAGGGAGCTAGGAGAGTCCAAATGAGGTGCGGTTTTCGCCCACACGATCGTGATCAAACGGCAGAGAGCGTGGAGGGGAGTTAGATGGGCTAGGTGGGCTGTGTGAAGAGGTGCTTGGTTGCAAAGAGAAGGGGGTTTCGGTGTACCACGGTTAACCGTTGGTGCATCAAACGACCTCCAAATGGAACGAAATTTGACGGGTGGTCTACCGGTGATATACCAAGGCCACTCGGCAAATCTCGGTCCATTTCGAGAACGTTTTTATCCTACTCACGAAACAAGGTCTGGGAGGGGCGACGGGCGCGTGCAAGTGTGGTTGGGCTCAGAACGGACGGAGAGAACTGGGGGAACCCGAGCGGATGCAAGTTTTGAAAAACATGCAGATGAAATGCAGATGATGACATGGCAAAGTTCAACACCCAAACAAAAGACATGGCAACTGCGGCGAATAACTAGAGGACACATGGCGCACCAGATCCGGGGCGTTACAACTCTCCTCCACTAATAAGAGATCTCGTCCCGAGATCTTAGGAACGATACAGAAGAGAAAGAGGATGAGGTGAAATAAGACCAGAAGAAAGAAGAATAACAAAGTCGCGAGAACTCGGGTAGAAAAGAGGAATGACGAGTATGACGAGAATGAAAAGCTCACAGATTACTACAACTACAGTTGCAGGTGCAGGTTATGTGATGATCATGACGCGAGAGCGATGTTTGCTTGTTTTAGAGTTCTTCTTCTGCTTCTTCTTTGATCAGGGGATAGGTTCCAGGTCGGCAGCCTGGGCTAGGAGGGTGGATGTTGTTTGAGCTTCTTTTTGTGTTTCATCCGTAGTCGGATGTTGCTCTTATGTAATGTGATGTTGTATTCATGTGGCATTGTATGCCTCCTGCATGTATCCCCAACTATTATGTAATGGTACGATGTAATGATATCCACCTTGCAAAAGCGTCTCCAATATGCGCTTCTATCCTTGGTGGGACCTTCGAGTTCCTTTAGGATAGGGTCGCATATTGGGCATGACAAGTTGGTATTAGAGCTAGGTTGCAATGTTTAGAGCTATCAAACAACATGCTACAGGAACTCATCATGGAAAACAAAGGCATGCCATGCTAATACTAAAGACAAAGAACAAAACTGCCTTACTGAACTAATTCCGAAGATCAACAGAAAAGATGGTAGGATCCATGCAAACATGGCAAATGATATGACAGATTCAGAATAACAGTACATGGCAGGAACAACGGTAAGTAGGCATGTTGGTGAGTTTGTACAACTCTCCACAGAGCATTTCATGGCATGTGAAGTCAACCAACTGTAAGATGACACAATTATAGAGCTACACATGGCAATATCATAGTCATAGGGTGCATGGATCACTAGCAAAGCACATGGCAATACTGAAATTAATGTTAACAGGCTGACAGCAACATTATTTAGCAATTTGAGAGCAAGATTACAACAAGCTACAGCAGGCTATATATGCAATCAGGGGCATGGGTGGATAGAACATAACATGTAGACCAAAACATCTTTAGTGAACATCTCCAGATTATGCGTAGAATGACTTGTAGTAGCAGGTTTACCTCGCATCTTGATATAACCGATTCAGTTTAGCAAAACAGTAATAGCAAGTAGCCTACTTCACAAGCTTGATGCACTCAGCACAAAGCACAAAAAATACATGGATTGCACCACTGTAAATATGGCATGAATATGCTCCTAAAACATGTTGACATCATGCTCATAGGATGCACACACAAAATGAAATGAAAAAGACAAATCACCTAGTTCTGTTAACAGATAGCGGTTAACATCAGATAGCACTCTTGCAACGATGATTCGGGCATCAATACGGACTCAAACAACGATAGCACAATGGAACAAAATGAAGAGCATCTCATGGTGAACATTTTGACATATTACACGCATAAATCGAAGCAGCACACGTGAAATTATGGCATGTCAAAGTGGGCACCAGGATATGCAAATTTCAGGACTTAGGAGAAAATCACCTCCGTGAAAGTCAACGCGGGACGAAGTGGTACCGGGACGGAATGGATCGGGTCGGCGGGGAGCGTTTGGATGAGATCCTGGTGGATCTCGTCCCGATCCACCGGATCCGGTCGGCGAACTCCGACGAGTAGGGCAGCACCGGTGACGAGGCGCTGGGACCTCGGGGAGGAGCGGGGACTGCGCCGGAGGCCGGATCCCATCGAGGGAAACAGCAGCGGCCGGTGGCGGAGCTTAGGGCGACGGTGGCTGACGGGCAGCACGGACGGCGCGGACGGCGGGGACGCGGCGGCGGCCCAGGCCGGCGCGGGTGGCGAGGCGCGCCAGGC